>NC_054842.1:34084633-34394171 GCF_018345385.1 Vulpes lagopus | reverse complement strand
CCTCAAGAGGCTCACCATCAGGAAACATTGGACTGAAGTGTAAGCCTCCATCCTTAGCAGTAAAGAGGATGAGGGATGACTGAAGAAAACCTTCCTGAGCTAGTAATACCTGAACTAAGTTTTAAAGTCAAATAAGAGATTAAAAAAAAGAAATATGGTGTGTCATGCAAAGGAAGTATCACATGTAGAGGCCCAGAGGCACAAAACAGCCTAGTGTAGCTGAAGAAATATAAAAGAATTCTGTTTTTTCCTGAGATTGGTAGAAGAGGAGGCTAAAGATGTTGGAAACAAGACTGGGTGTTGGGGAGAGCCAATATACTAAGATAAGGAGTTTGAAAGCATGCCCAAAGCCACAGAGAGTCACTGAGAAATGTGACAGGATGGGGGTGGGGTTTTCTCTACAAATTAATTTGATTATAGTTCAGGATACTGATACCCAGTTTAAAACACACACACACACACACACACACACACACACACACACGAGTACTTTTGCCTGAGTATTTATTAGATAAGACATAAATTTGAGCAAAGAGTCCTTAGAACCAGAGGTCTTGCTATTCTATTCCTGGATTTAATTAAGAAAACATTTTTTTGTCCTGGGAGGAGACACCTCCTGGCAGGGCCTTCCTGGTTTGGAAAGTGACCTATGTGTTTGCAAAGCCTTTTAGGCTGTTTAACACATTGCTGTAACAAATACATGGCTCCAGGGTTTCCTGAGTCAGAGAGAGCAGGTAGGAAGTTTCTCCCTAACTCCAAAACTAAGAACAGGTTACACATGCCTATAGATTATTCCAAAAGCACAACAGTTGCCCAGCATCACCCAGACACAGGTGAAATAACTAGTGTTTGGGCAGCCCGGGTGACTCAGATGTTGAGAGCCGCCTTCAGCCCAGGGCATGATCCTGGAGACCCCGGATGGAGTCCCACATTGGGCTCCCTACATGGAGCCTGCTTCTCCCTCTGCCTGTGTCTCTGCCTTTCTCTCTCTCTGTGTCTCTCATGAATAAATAAATAAAATCTTAAAAAAAGAAAAGAAATAACTAGTGTTTTTATTAAAAACTGAACCCATGCCAGGAACAAAGATGGAAACAGCCCCATGTTTAACCTTTAACTCAGCAGATTAAAAAATAATAATTTAATTACAAAGCGGTACTTGTTCATTGTATAAAATACGAAGAATATTTTTAAAGGTGAAAATTGAAATCGCCCATTTTACCTTTCAGAGATGACCATGGTTAACATTTTCCTGTATTTCCTTCCAATCCTTTTTCCATGAACATTGAATGCATATAATTGTAGGAGCTTAGAATTGGCAATAGTTTAATGTTATATCTGAATAAAATATTTCCATTTTTTGCATTTATATAATAACAGTTTGCTAAGCTGATCTTGCATACTTTTGACAGCTTTATATTTCTTAGAGATCAAGTTTTTAATGGGAAAATTGGGAGCAAGTTACAGGCATCACTCTCACCTATAATACTTACTGTTAAATAGTATATCCTAATTTCTTAGGATATATCCTATTATATCATAACATAATTCATGCTATGCCATTAGCATTTCCCCATCATTAAATATTCTTCACAGTCTGAGTTTAATGAATGTGAAATATTTCAATGTAAAGATAGTCTATTCAATATTTCATTGAAATAGTTTCTTACTCAACAGGATATTTTTAGGTTTTTAAAGCTATTTTTTAATATTACAATGATATAAAACTAATTTATATAGTATACACATATGTAAATCTTTGATCACATCTCTGATTATTTATTTAGGACAAACTAGGAATGAGACCTAGTAGATTTTTATAGGATTTTCTCTTTGATTCAAAGGGATCTAGCATTTGCAGAGAAGACTGCTTCTTTAAAGGCTTAGTCTGTCCAAGTGTTATCTTTTGGTTTAAACTTGAGATTGGGGGCAGCTCAGGTGGCTCAGCGGTTTAGCGCCACCTTCAGCCCAGAGTGTGATCCTGGAGACCCGGGATTGAGTCCCACATCAGGCTCCCTACATGGAGCCTCTGCCTGTGTCTCTGCCTCTCTCTCTTCTCTTTCTCTGTGTCTCTCATGAATAAATAAAATCTTTTTAAAAAAATAAATAAACTTGAGATTGTGTGATTCCCTAAAGCATCTAATTCAATCTCACAGTCTTAACAACCATTTCCCTTTCATCCCCTTATAGACAATAGCTTTTCGAGTTTTCCTCTTTATCCATTCTCTCCCCATGCCCAGCTCAGACCATTCTGAAACAAAGTGGGGCAATACATGCCTGTCCTCCCTTCCTCCATGTTCACCCTTGCACCTCCACTTCAGTGCCTTCTCTGCATAGACTCCAGTGCCCAGAGATAGGATAGACTATAACTAAGGTGTTAACTGCTTAACTCCTTTTTCCCAGAGTATGTAAAGAGTTAATCAGGACTTCCACAATTACTTGCATTTTAGTTTTTTAGAAGATTTTATTTATTTATTTGGGAGAAAGACTGCAAGAGAGACCACGAGCAGGGAAAAGGGGTAGAAGGAACCTGAGAAGCAGACTCCCCGCTGAGCAAGGAGCCCAAAGCTGGGCTTGATCCTAGACCCCAACTGAGATCATGAGGAACTCAATCCTGGGACTCAATTCCAGGACCCCCAAGGTCATGACCTGAGCTGAAGGCAGTGGCTTAACTGACTGAGCCACCCAGACACCCCAATTACTTGCATTGTAAAAGAGGATCCTGGAGAAGGAACAATACTTAAACTCAAAAGAATAAATCATTAATGGTGGAAGTCACAAAACTAACAAAAAAAATCAACCAGAGAAAGAGAGATTTGCTTTAAGTCCATAGGAAGGGAAAGCTACTGAAGCCACAGGCTTGGCTAAACTTGCCCATCAAGAGAGAGAGAAGGAGGAAGGTAACTCTGAGCCAAATATGGAGCACTGGGAATATTCCTTTCAGTCAGTGGCATTGGGCTTTCAGGAGAGAGCCTGAGGGGAGTTCATGGGAAGTCTTGGTGCTGGGAAATGAGATGATTGAGATGGTGGAGTAGGAGGGCAGCGGGAGATTTTGCCTTCCAGATGAGCAGTCTCTCATTGTATCTAAAGGCAGCACGTGGGCCACCACTTGAGAGTTTCAGGCGAAAGGATATGGTACAGAAGCCAGTGTTTGAAGATTATTCCAGTTAATGTGGGCTTGATAAATTGTGGGAGAGAGAAACCAGGAACAGAAAAATCAGTCATTAAGCTACAGCAACAGTAACAGCTAATATTTAAGTATGTATCTGTAGGTCAGACACCGTGTTAAGTGTCTCACCTGTCTTAACTCATTTAAGAAACGGCCCAGGGGATGCCTGGGTGGCTCAATGGTTTTGCGCCTGCCTTCGGCCCAGAGCATGATCCTGGAGTCCCAGGATCAAGTCCTGCATCGGGCTTCCTGCATGGAGCCTGCTTCTCCCTCTGCCTGTGTCTCTGCCTCTCTCTCTCTCTCTCTCTCTCTTTTTCTCATGAATAAATAAATAATCTTTAAAAAAAAAAAACTGGCCCAGGTGTATGTTGTAGGCATTGCTGTGACCCCATCTTGTGGATAAAGAAACTGGGAAACAAGGAGGTTAAGTTACTTGCCTAAAGCTCCACAGCTGCTAAGTATCAGGGCAAGGATTCAGGCCCAAGTGCTTAGCCCCTATGCTGGACACCATCGTGACGACAGACCTTGACTGTGGTGGCAGTTGTGGTCATGTAAAGACAGAGCATGCAGCAGTCACTGTGCACACAGTCTGTGTTCTGGGGCATGCAGAGGAAAGAAAAGGAATAAAGACTGCTTCTCAGAAAATTTTCTGAGATGGCAAAGGCCAGAGTCAAGAGGTAAGAAATGTGTGGTATGCTGGAACCACTGTCATCATGCACCTGGCAGCATGGCCTCCCTTCTGCAACTCATTGGATTCCTGGGCAGGGCCGCTGTTGGATTCAGTACCACTAACGTTTGAGGACATTATTCATAGTTCCCTTATTGAACACCAGATATATGCCAGGCACTGAACTAGCAGCTTGACATCTATTATCCTATTCATTTCTCATGGGAAAACTATTTTAACTTCTATTTTATAGATGAAAAAAATTGAGGCTCCAAGAGATAATGGGACTTGCCCACAGCATGCAGCTATGAGAGCTCCAAGATTTGAACTCAGGGAAAGGCTGACCCCAAAGGCCATCAGTTCCCTGTCCACTCCACTGATGATAATACTTCAGGTTCTAGTCTTTGGTTCCTTCACCTTCCTTCTCTATTTCCCCAGAGAAGGATCCTCTCCCATCAAGGAAGGAAGGCTAAGCTGTCCCTCACTTAGGTTTGTCAGCAACACCCCTCCTACCCTCCTCCCTCCCCCATGCCCCCATCAAAAAGAAAGTAACCTATAAGTCCCTGGACCCATAGGTTGATGGATGGTTTTCCTCAACCCATGACCTTGTCTGGATATTTCCTTCCCTTTCATGAACTCCCAAGGTGCAAGGTCACTTGGGAATAGGCACAAGATACGGAATCAGGAAG
The DNA here is from genome assembly GCF_018345385.1 of Vulpes lagopus. Lineage (NCBI taxonomy): Eukaryota > Metazoa > Chordata > Mammalia > Carnivora > Canidae > Vulpes > Vulpes lagopus. Next base: position 34,389,649 of record NC_054842.1, on the reverse strand, counting down.
CCTGGGTTAAGAGTCGTGGCTCCTCAGCTTACGAATGTAAGATGACGAGCAAGCCTCAATTTCCTCTTAGGGATACTGGGAAAACCAAATGCAATGATGCATGTGAAACACTTTGTGAACTGGAAAGCCCTATGTATCTATTCCACACCGCCAACCCATTCTCCCTCATCAGTCAGGATTGAGTCCAGAATAACTGTCCTCTGTGTTGCTCCCTCCACATTAGGGGAGATGAAACTGTGGACAGGGAAGTCTGGACATCCATCAGAGGTTGGCTGTGAGCAGAACCGCCTGCCTGCCGAAGTCTGGGTCACACAAGACGGCTTCAGTTTGTATGGGGCTTTGCAGCTTACAAAGTGCATGAGCATCTGTCATCTGGTTGCTTCACAACCACCCTATGAGGCAGGCAGGTGGACAGCATTATCCCTGCTGGTCAAAAGAAAAAAGGTGGTCTTCAGAGAGGTTAATAAGTTGTCCAAAGTCACATAATTACTGAATAGAGAGCTGAGCTCATATACTAGGTCTTAGGTCTCCTGGCCCACAGCTGCCTCCAGCTTTTAGCAGCGGGCCTGGGGTCCACAGCACAGCTTCATACTGCACTCAGCATGCACTGTAGGCTGGGTGACATAATGATGCATTATGTAAATGTATAATTTTCTATAAATTCTGTATAAAGGCATAATAATGTCTAAATTATATAAATTAAGCATATATTAATTCTTATTTTGCTTTAATCTCAAATTGGGAACATTTATTCAAACACTTTGGAAGACCTCTGAAAACCCCATCAGCCCCTAAACACAGCATCAATAGGGCCTAATAGTTAAAGATGCCTGGTCTCCCTTTCCCTGTTCTAGCTCAATGTATTCTGATATGTTCAGTTCACCTCACATAAGCTCAGATGTACGATCCCCTCCATACAGTGGGCCAGAAAGCCAGAGGGTCCCTATAGGTGGACAGGTGGCTAGGGGGCTGTCATGGAGAATGCTGACAGCCTTCACTTGTTCTTCAATTCATAGCCCAACTACACCTTTCTGGAAGCCTCCCTCGACTCCACCAAGGTAGTCAAGACGTCCTTTTTCAAGATGTCCCCACCGTGCCCAGGAATGAGCTCAATCATTCTATGGTGAATATGAGTTGCTTGCATGACTTCTCTTCTAGACAGGGAACAACTGAGGCCAGTGACTATAACTAGGCCATCTCCATCTCCCCCAGCATAGGACCCTGGATAAATGCTTCAGAGGTGAGTGAGCAAAACAATGAATGAATTTATGGAAGTTTCTTTACATCCCCCCAGCTCTTAAGTGCTCCTCTACTCCTTCTCCTATATGTCAGAGGAAAGAGGGAGGCGGGGGGGGGAGTCATGGCAATTAAATCCAGAGAAATAATACTTTTTTAAAAAGTACCTTTGATAGAAAGTTTTGTTTTCAAGGTCCCAGCTCTTAAAGGATCCAGAATAGATGGCCCATGGCACAAAGCATGACCAGAGAAGTGAGATGTGCTAATGTTCTCTCATATTCATGATCCTCTAAATTGTTTAAGGACAGTGAATTATCTTCTTTCCATTCCTTACCAGGTCACTAATATTCAAGCTGCAGTGACCAAGTGTTTTCTATGCAGCAATTTCAATTTATCCACTTCCTTTGGTAACTACCTTTTTAAAAATATATATATACCTTAGGGCTTTCTCCTTGACCTACAAACAGCACTGTGTACTCTGTGTTCTTTGGGGAGACGTTCTCCAGAGCCTTTATTTGGAAAAGCGAATATGTACCGGAGCCTGTTGTCCTCAGTGGGAAGTTTGATTCATCTCACCGGGGAACGGTTGGGGGCTATTCCAGCCTGGGCTTCCACTCCTTCCTTTAATGAAGTGGCACCTATTTGGATGATAAGGAGCCACTGAAAATTGGGAACATCTTACAAATGCAAAATACCCTTTTATATAGAAATGTATATCTTACTTTAGAATGTGTCCTATAATATTATTCTAATATAATAAGGATTCCTACAAGGGGTTTATAATAACTTGGGGAAATGTTTATGAAATAACATTAACTTTGAAAGCAGAATGTGAAATTATATATACAGTATGTCCTCAATTCTATACTTTTCAATGAAAAATGTACATAGAATAAAGAAAGGCAGTTTTCTCATGTAATCTTCACAACTCTGTGGTATTATTATGTGGAATTATTAAATAATTTGCCCAAAGCTGTACTGTTATATGTACTGCCCAAGGTCATAATGCATGTAAAGGGGTTGGATTGTGCATATATATTTTATCTACAACTGAATTTAGGAAAGGGGAAGGATACTTGAAGCTCTGCTCTTGGGAATTGCCTTACCCTAGCACCATAGAGTCTCATTTGGCCAGATGATTAGCTTTGGCCAGTGACATTTGACTCAGGTGATTTAAAACTTCCAGGTAGAAACTTTAAGAGCTAGTGTGCAATCTCCATACTCTCCTTTGCCTTCTGCCTAAAGATTGGGCACCTCTCCAAAGAAAGGCTGCCCTGTCTACTGGATCCCGAAAGAATGACAGCATGAAGCAGAATTGATATGTAGCATGATCGAGAAATGGCACCAAGTTGTTTTAAGCCACTGAGATTTAGAAGGCATTTGTTACCACAACATCCCACAATAAGACCTGGCCTAATCTGACTGATTCGAAGAACTGAACATTGAGGCTAGCTGACAAATGACTCTTTGTAGTTTAAATAGGAAGTGATGTGGTACCATACAGGAAGTTGGGTCTTAGAACCAGACCTGAATTTAATACAAGCCAAATCTGGCTAAACTTACTTCCAAATTTTAAAACAAGGATTATAATATATCATATAAAGAGTTATTGTATTGAGGTGCCTGGGTGACACAGTTAGGAGTCCAACTCTTGGTTTAGGCTCAAGTTGCCATCTCAGGTCGTGGGATAGAGCTCCACAAGGGGCTCTAGACTCAGTGTGGAGTTGGCTTGAGACTTTCTCAACCTCTCCCTGTGCCCCTCCCCACCCCCTGTATACATGCGTGCTCTAAAATAAATAAATAAATCTTTTTTTTTAAAGATTTGTTGTATATTAAGACAGTGCATATAAAGCACTTGTCACTTAGAAAAAAATAGGAATTGAATATTATTAAAATTTTTCCCCATGATTTGTATAAAGATACCCCAGTGCTAATGTATGTCCCATTCATTCTCAGTGGGGGCCCAGTCATAGGAAAGCCTGTGGAGATAATTTCTCACCCTTATAACTGCTGCTGCTCCCCAGGAGCCCTGTCCCCAACATATACAAAAAGCCACAGGCTCCTCAAGGAAACAACTTACCTTATTCCAGTCCAGTAGACATACCAATAGGAAGATCAACTCTAGGCCAAAGATCCTTCCCCGACCCTCACCCCACCCCCACCCTCCTGGTCTTTTCTGGCTATGACCAAGGAGCCCAGCTTAGAGGCACCCAGGCTAGCCACCTGGGGCTGCTTGCGGCAAACTAGATTGGAAATACACAGGAGAGGGGTGAAGGCATGTCCTCCCAGTGTTGCCCATTTTGACACTGAGATAGGACACTCAGTAACACTTAGCAGCAGCTAGCAGCACTCCTCATTTCACAAATTACTTCATCATAGTCTCCTCCAAAACCCAAACCATTTCTCTGACTTGGGAATTCTCCCCAGAAAGACTTATTCCCTGTCATCATCAGCCCATTGTTTCTTCATGTTACCATCTCTTTAGAATGCTCCTACTTTCTATACTAATCTGAGCTAGGTTGTACGAAAACAGAGCTTTCACACTACTCCTGGGTTCTTTTCTTTCATTCTGTTGAGCTACAAGGTCCTTCCACCCAATACTCTTCCCTTCGAGTCCTCCATATTCTGTGCAAAAAAAATTTCCTTATGGACCTTATTTCTATAAAAGGTTTGGTTTCCCACGCTAAGGAACTAGTATTTGTAATGTTCATAGATAGATATTGAAAATTATAAACCAGGTGATTTTTCCTTTTTCTCCTTTATCTGCCAGAAAGCTCAGAGCCAAACTAACGGATCAATTATGGAAACTAAGTTGGGCCCACATATCTACATGTTTCATCCAAAACTTTTTATATATATTTCACTATTTTATTATGCAAGTTTCTATATGCATCCTCAACTCTTACAAAACCCAGAAAGGAATGTAGATGATACATGGATAACTAACCAGGTGGAGAGGGATAATAGATATTAATAGATCAAAAGAAATTTCCAACTCACTGGTCATCTATTCAACCAGATTTCTTTACTGAGTGTCCATGATCTTTGAGTAGTAAATTCTTTTCTTCAGTTTTTGTCCTCACTCTGGACTATGTTTTCCCCCTCAGGAAGTCACAATCAGAGAGAAAGAATATTGTTCTTTAAAGCAAAGAGGGCACACAGCCTATCACATGTTGTGCAGTGGTCTAGGTTGGGCTGACCCAGGTCTCCTGTTTTCCAGCCTAATGATCTTTCCATAGCATTGCTTTGCTTTGCATGCAGTTTACCATATAGAAAGCCCTCAGTTAAATCCAGAGTTCAAACTAATCACATTTTTTTTTTTTTTTTTAGTTCTGTTCTCACCCTATCTCCATCCTTTACTGGGTCAGAGATTTTTCCTTCCCTTATCTTTTCCTTGAACATTTTTATGTTTAACAGTATTTTCTTTCCATTTTCAAACCTTCACTTTCAGCATTTTCTCTGTTAAAAAAACAAAACCACAATACTCATAAATGCCTATCTGGCCTGCTGCCATAGGTACTCAATAAATGTGCATGCTCTTCCTCTATGCACTTCAACATATATTTAAATGCTCCTCTCCCTTATTCTCTGCCCTATTCCTTTAGTTACACCTTTCTATATACATTGACCTGTGAACTCTGCCAAATGAACCAGCAGAGAGAGAATAGACTCATGTCAGTGTTATTCTGGTGAGAAAAATAGAAATAAAAAAGGTGACAGTCTATTAAATTAGATATCAAAAAGCCCTTGTTGTTTCCAATGTCTTTTCATATCCTCAGCATATTTGATGTTTGTTTTGCATAGGGAAAATGATACCTGTCTGGTCTTCATCACTTGATTTTTATTGAAGAAACTTCAATAAGGTCACAAGAGGGAAGTTGATGATTTGTAGTGGACATTTGAGGTAACTTTCTTCAATATCTGTTCCTCCCTCCCATCCTTTCTACATCTGGGGATTCATTTGGGGATCCACGTGGCTCCAAGGAAACTAACTCTGTTCTCTGGTGCCAAAGGTAGGCACATGTCTTAAATCTAACCAAATCAGCACATTCCATCCCCTAGCTAATCAAATGCTCTCTTGCCTCCTCTGGAAATAGGAAGTTTAAAACTCCTCCAAACATTTTACTATGACAAAGCAGACCAAAGTGATGATGAAGCCAAAATGTAGAAAAAACTGCAAAGAAATGAAGCCAGGGCCCTGATGACATCATGAACCTCTAGATTAGGCTTTACCTAAACTTACCCTCTATGGCTACATGAATTAATAAATTTTCTTTATTATTTAAGCTCACGTGTTACTTCCAGATAAAAGCTTCCTAACTAATGCACTGATGTTATCTTAAAATTCATGTAAAGTATGCTTGTTTTTTGATATATAACAATAGCTGTGATTCACCTTTGCTACTTACTCCCTGTCCAATATGCTAAAGACACCAAGCAGATGGAGGGTATGGTGGTATGTGTCTATGTATGTGTATTTTCTCAAATGATCAACACCAACAATCATCATTATCCCCATGATCACAGTCGATGAGGCCATCATATGTAAATCAAACTCAGATGACCAAAGTTTACAGCAACATTTTGAAATTTAGTGTCTCAGAAGCATTTCATTTCAGTCCCATAAAAGTTATGGTATGCTGATTAAACACTGACTGGAGGCTGAAAGAGTGCTTACTTGAAGTTTATAGGGATGGAAAGGATGTATTCTGTTGCCACCTAATTTTTTTTTCAAAATATTGCTGCCCAAAGACAGCCAAATATATGTACTTCACATGTTTTAAGGGAAATCGATTTTCAGACTTTTTATTTTTGATAATGTATTTTCTGCCAATAATAAAAGATGAGGAAGAAAAAATGTTGAAGAAAGAAACCATACCCCTTTTCCAAAGAAAGCATGGTCTTCAGTTTCCTCACTTCTGTTTTAGAGGAGAAAGCAATAATTTATTCCCTCTTGTAAACATTTTTTATGTGCAAGCCTCCCAACTTTCCCTTTCATAGCCATGGTCCAAAGCAATGAACCTTTTGTCCCTACCTTCTTCCCTCACCTTGATTCCAAAAGACAAAGGACAAGAGCCCCTGAACAGATTTTGTAAGAAAAAGAAGCAAAGAAGTAAAAAGCTGTCTCGGTAGGGGAAGAGGGTACATCCATAATTCCTGCCTCTGGGCTGCTCCTTACACAGAAGGCAGGGATAAAGGAGGGATGAAGCTGGTGGGACCAGAGGCCGTGAATGATAGACAGCAAGCTTTGCAGGTAAGAGACTGAAAGCCTCCTAGGAGTTTCCCATACTAAGGAACAGGCATGCACAGGGGATTTTAAGTAGTTGGTTAACCTGTAAAGCTTTGAATTATCTTTAAATACAATATTGCTCCAGAACTAAACCCTGGGTTTCTTGGTTCTGTAAGCAATAAGTACATCCTTTGGTGAATTCTTTATTTCCAATATTTTATTATGAGCATTTTCAAATAAGTATAAAAGCTGAATAAATTGTGACATGTACACCCCATGTATAGCCACTATCTAGACTCTATAATCAGCGGTTTTCTATATTTGCTATACATTTTCTACCTTCCCTATCCATTTACCAATCCATCACATCCTTTGGTGCATTTCAACTTAAGTTGCAGATACCAGTATACTACCCCCTAAACACACTTCATCACACTGATAATTAACCAGAGTTCAAGGTTTATTGACAATATTTTTTTTCCTAATGAAATTTTATATAAAGTGAATTGTATGAATTTTGTATGAATTTTAATTTTATTTAATTTTATTCTGTAAATATTGACAAATGTACATGCTTGTAAAAGGAAAACCCGTGTCAAGACATAGAACATTGTCATGGTGATTTATTTCTAACATGAACTATCAGTAGTGCTATTTGTCTATTGCATTCATTTATCCAACAAATATTTTCTGAGCTTCTATATGATTCGGGTATTGTGCCACATGTTAAAGACAGAGAGGAAAAGGAGATGTAGATCTCTATAGAAGCTGACGGTTTAAAGAGACATTTGAATTAATTAGGTAATGAATTTATCTAAATAGCCACAGTTGCTGTGAAAATTTATTCACATAGAGAAGGGGTCAGCCAACACACCTGAGCTGGGTCAAGAAGGGCTTCACAGTGAACATTTTAAAAGATGAGAAGGAAGTCCCATACATCCAGGGATGTGAGTACAAGCAGCCAGAAGTCCATGACCCTTTATGGCATCTGACATGGCTTAAATATAGGAGGAGGGAATGGGAATAAGGTTGGAAATGCTGCAAGAGCCAGGTCCAGGAGGGCCTTGAATGTACTGCTAAAGGGTTGAGCTATTATCCAGAAAGAGATGGGAAGTTGAAGAGGAGCCTGCTAGACACCTGAGCCAAGGTGACCTGGGTAAAGTTCACTCCATTTTCACATTGAAAGGGATGAAGAAAGGGACTACCTAACATGGAGGCTCTGGTGATAGACAAACATCTTAGTATTAGGTGTTAAATTATGGAAAATTCCAGTCAATAATCCAGACTGCTGGACCCCAATGGCCATGGAGGCTCCAGCTAACTGCCAGGCAGAACAGAGCATCCACACACTGCCAAATCCAGGCAAGGAGCCCTGGAGAGAGGCTGGCCTCCAGCTCTTCCTCCACTCACAGCATGAGAGCCTCAGGGATTAAGGAGAACTGGAGAGGCCAGGCTGGGAAAACCTGAATTCTGATATTCTAATGTGGCCAGTTACACTACAAGCACTTTTGTCTATACTGAGAGATGTGAAGTGATCAACAAACACAAATGTGCATGTGCACACACGTACACACAATCAACGGCAGTCAAAGCTGAGTCTTCTTGTGTGCTAACATCCTTCTAAGAAGTATGAAAGGATCCAAGGTAAAGTGCCAAATTCTCTTTCAAAAGAATAGGAAATAATTGTGCTGCTATATGACAAGTAGTGAATTTACAGTAGAGCATTAAATGAACACTAAAATATATAACACTGTTGATTTAAAACAAAACAAAACAAAAAAATAGCTGGGGTCTCTCTATTTTAAACTCCAAATTAATTCAATTAGTGATAAAAGTTGAAGTACAAGTTGCATAGTAGATAATATCAACAAAAACAAGGGCAGAGAAGTGGATGAGAAAGAAAAGAAAGTGGCTTAATGAGGAGCAAAGAGAAGAAATAATTTCAGAAGATATCATGTCCTAATTTCTTCCTGACTTTTTAAGAGAGCTAGAGTTTTAGGTCAGCTGAAATTCTCTTGTTTAAACTTCCAAGAAGAGTTACTATTGTGAACTGAGTGTCTGTGTCCCCCTTCCCCACCCCCCACCACGGCCGCAATTCATGTTTATATCTAACCTCCAATGTAATAGTGTTTAGAGGTGGGGCCTCTGGGCAGTGATAAGATCATGAGGCTGGGACCTTATGAATGAGATTAGTGCCCTTATAAGAAGAGGCCAGAGAGTCAGATTCCTCTTTCTACTATATAAGAATATAAGAAGCCATCTGCAACCCAGAAGAGGGCCCTCACTGGAACCTGACCATGCTGGCATCCTGATCTTGGACTTGCAGCCTCCAGAACGGGATGAAATAAATTTTAGTTGTCAGTTTGTGTGACTGCTCAGTTTGTGTGACTTTGTTACAGCAGTCCAAGCTAAGACCATGACCAAAAAATAAAAGTGCTGAGTAGTATGACTTAATATCCTGCACAGTGGAAAGCTTTCCTATAGGAAGTTCTCGTCTCTTTTTTCCTCTTTGAATTTTGAGACTCACTGAGCCCTGACCAGAGTAACAACAACTCCCTAGATACTTGAAGAAATCTGAAAAGTTGCCTTATGTTTATACCTCATTAAGTCAGAGACCAATCTTCATTAAAAAAAAAATCCTAATGCTAACCACACATCATTTTTTTTTAAGATAAGTTGAAGACTTTTAATTAGCTTAAGCATATTTATTGGCCCATGTACAGAACTCAGCCCCTCCCTCTGACCCTCTTGCCTCTGTACTGACTTTTTCCTTTGGCTGGCATCTCCAGGTACAGCCCACAGCATCTTCAGCTTACATTCTGAGGACTGACAAAGAGCTTTTTGTCCCAAATCATTCAAAATAAAAAGGTCCCATAATTGAGTCCCATTGGACCAGGTTGGTTGGCTTGCTGATCCTTGAATGAAATACGTCAATTTCCCCAGGATTGTGTCATACTATGGCCCTATAGTTAGAGAATGAGTCTGAACACATGACTTGAATTTTGGGGAAGAGTTACCCCAGGACAATGGAACGATTATTTCTAATATGAGGGGAATAGACTGGAAGCCAACAAAAATAAGAGATGTCATTAGCCTCTTCTGAAGACTCAAAGCTCGAAACACTAGTAAAAGCAGAACCCACGAAACAAGCAGACAGCACATCTGCATCCCCATTGGTCAAAGTGGATAAGGAGAGTGTGGGTCCCTAGGCCTCTGCACTGAAAACACTGCTCTGCACCTGCTTCCCTCTACCATTTACCTCCCCACCTCACTATTTATACAAAATGACTGAAAACCTCCTTGCTGATCTCAGGAGGAGAACGGTACTCAGAAAGACAGAATAACCCAGTGTGCCCACAGAGGCTTTAGTCTCTCCCTAGAACTATTCTTCCATAAATTTACAAGCTAGTCATACCACCATGCATTCTTCTCATACCTTTAACAAGTATTCCAATCAGTCAAACGCCAGCCCTGGCAAGACCTCTGACTATGAGTCCAGGAATCTCCATTCTTTCTAATAGTAATTTTGCAGGATATTAATAGGTGCTGTGCCTAAAAGGAATTCTGTGGGAAAAACCCGTATAGGAAACACCAGGTTAAACAATGTTAAAAACATTTATTTCATGCAAGACTCCTCACAGTCTTTAACATGTACATGTGTATTGTGAATCTACCAGAGGCGGCTTGGTAAGGAACATCTCCCACATTTCTTTAAGCAAGGAATTTTATTTCAGAAAATGTCTAGAGAAGCCATTGTTTCTACAGAACACATTTTAAGAAATGCTGACCTTGCCTAGCCCTTTTACTTTCTAGATGAAGAAACGAGTTCTCACAGAGTTTTAATGAAGTGCCCAACTTACAACTGATCGATGTTAGGGCTAGGGCCATAGGATCCATCTCTCAATTACAAGTGCCAAGCCTTGTCCTTCACACTGCAACCTCACCAGTGGCACCCCCAGCTTCCAGGATTATTCATTCACAATGAGAAAGACAAGGGTCTGCCCTGTGGCTGGAGGCAAGGGTGGACCCTCCAAGTGAACTTCATATGGTAGGGGTGGTAGGCTAAGCATCTCTGCTTTCTCACTAACACCTCAGAACTGAGGCAGCAGTAAAATCAGCTAGGAAACAAGAAAACAGCTTAGTGCTTAGTGCTTAGTACATAGCAAGTTCTCAAAGTTATTGTTACCGAGCACCAGGACGATGGACAACATTAAATATGATCTTAGGTTGGGGTCCACAGAGGTAAGCACTCAAAAACATTCAAATGCTGGTAGTTTGAGAAGTGGTTCCAAAAAGAAGATGGGTAGAGATGTAGAGAATAAGACAGGGAGGGGGAATGAAACCAGTACAGGGTGTGTTCATGTAAAGGTTACCAGAGTGTTCCACTGGGGCTGAATTGAGCAGGGTCATCTGTGGAAGCAGGATACAACACACCTCAAAGACGTTCTACCCACCAGGCAAGACACTGGGATACCTACTAACACATAGCAAATTTCAGCTGGGCCATCAGCCAGGGGTATGAAAAGTTTGGGAACAGCTTTTAATATCAACCTTGACAGAGAGAAATAATAATAATTTGGAAAGAATACTTATTGCAAAATTGAATTCTACACAGTAAAACTTTGATAATTTTATTAATTAGTCATACAGCCAGGCAGACTCTGTGACAAGCCTGGATTCTGGAATGTGTTTAAAGGATTTTAATTGTAGTGCTTTCTGAGTTCCAGTACCCATTAAAAACTTAGCTGTAAGGAGATACCATTTATAAGTCATGCCCTGCCTCAACCACTAAGTATTGTTAAAAGGACTGTGAAAGAAAATTTAATTTTTTGAGGCCTTGGTTTGAAATAGTTACTAATTATAGAAAGGGTTCCTTAGCTTATAAGTAAAAGCTTACAATTTTCAGGAAATGAAATTCTATGGTTTTTATCCAGCAAGTATCACATATCTGTGGCACAGCCATCCTAAATCCAGTTCGAAAAAGGGAGAATTTTTGTGGGGGAAGGACCTCCTTTGAAGCCCTTTCATATGGGGGTTGACTGTAAATCAGCTTGATGGCTGATGGTGGCTATGTGGGTGTCTCCAAAGGGCTACTTGCAACATGGAAACTTGCTCTCTCTGCAGTGAGAGCTCTGAGAGAACAGGAGAGACTTAGCAGTTAAAGTCACTGTTTTGGTAAACTAACCTCAGAAGTGATATCCCATCACTCCCGCAGGATTGTATTAATTAGAAGTGAGTTACTAGGTCCAGTTCATACTTAAGAAATGATTGGAGAAGGGAAAAAAAAAAGACATGAGGTCATGGAAGGCTATCTACCACAGTCTGTCCTCAGGCCTCTAGTCATTCGTGACTCCTCACATGCAAAATGCACACTTTGTTCTCCCCCATGGAAGATTTGGGTTTTTCTCAGTCATGATATTTTTGCAAATGCTCACTAATTCAATTGGGTGTTTGACAAGAAAATCATAACTTGAATCTTAAGCCAGCTCCATATGGGCAGGCCTGGGTTATGGAGGTTTTGGGACCAAATTCATGGACCCCCTTGGGAAACTGGTAGAAGAGATATTCCATCAGTGTAATATGTGGGAGTGAGACCAGGTCCTGGAATTTAACTGGCATGGCAGGACGTGGTCAGATGGTGTTGAGGAGGAGTTATCCGAATTCCCCACCCCCCCACCCCGAGCAGGGGCCATGAAGGGCACTTTCAGAACCAGGCCTTCTGGGTCAGTGGATAGAAGAGCTGGATGAAGGACTTGAAGACATTCATGGTTTGTGCCTGTGCCTCATCAAGAATTGAGTAATAATGTCCATTTTCCAGGTTGAGAGAGAGAGATTATATACTTTAGGAGTAAACAGCTTAAATTTGGGAGTCAAACCATCTGAATGGTATCCCATCATTGACCCTACAGTGTGATCTTGAACAAGAAGCTTAACCTCATAGGGGTATTGTGAGGGCTAAATGAATAATAGCTGCAAAGTGCTCAACACAATGCCTGGCAAGGATAAGGGAATAACCATATTAGTTATTGTCATCTTCACAAATTCTCTTTGAGACTTTAGGTAGGGCCCCAACTTCACTCTTCATTCATATGCTGCAATCATTTCTTAGGGAAGCTGCCAGATGACAGTGCCGGTTCTGTGGCTGAGGGACTCAAACTTCTAGCAACCTGGAGGACCAGCCATGCCTGGAGGACCACCAGAAAAACTCCTGTTTGTCCCAGGTGTCACTGTACATCTGCTGCGAGGCAGCTGGAGCCAAAATTCTGATTGGAGTATAATAATCATGCAGTTACTGTCATGGGAAATGAGAAAGAGGCAGGTTCTGTGACTAATCCAAACCACACTCCACAGAGATCTCCCATATGCAGCCAGCCCCCAAATAGAGGGCCTAGGCCTGAATTTTCTCTAATCTAGCACTAAGCAGAACATTTGATGCACAAAAGGTACAAAGATCATTGACTGGGGATAAGTCCCATCTTCTTTCTTACTACCTCAGTCCTCACATAATAACAACTGCCATTTATTGAATACCATGCACTGTGCAAATGCTTTCAAAGCCCATTATACTCTGTCAATTCCCCAGCTGGTCCTTCATTATATGGATGTGGAAAATATATGGAAGTCACATATTGTCACTTTATCCCACCAGGTATCTTGCAGAAACTACTGGAAAACCCACCCTAGGCTTTGAACTCTACACCTACCATTGGTACCCCTTGTACCATTAGAAAAAAAAAAAGGAGCTCAGATGGGTTGATGAGAGCCAGTTATGTGCATCTCTTTCCAACTCCCCATTAGTGATTTGAAATTAACCATTGCAGGAATATTTACACCTTGGAAATTGGTAAACACTACAAATCAGGATTTCTTCTTTTTTCCTGGAGAGCTAGTTTTTAAACATTTACCAGCACACAACTGTTCAGAGCGATGAGATATAAAATCTTACCATCCTGAGACAATGCTCTCATCAATGTACAAACATTTTATGTTGCTATGAAAACTAGGTACATGTCAGATGGAGTCATTTGCTACCTTTGGGAGACCAAACCTTTCAATTGCCTTGCTTTAAGTATTACAGCTGTCATCCTAGAATTTTTCATTTACCAATATAACCCTTAATCCACCTATAAAATATGATTCACATAATGAATCCAGGTATTTCACCCAGTGCTAAAATCCAAAAGCAATTAGCCTTTTTGTTTATTTCATGTGGGAGTTAGACTAAAAGCTAAATGAACATACAAAAAAAGAACCAGGCATTGGTCCAAATGTCTGAATGATGTACTAATTAAATTGTATGACAACACTGCTATCTTTATACATACACTTTATTACAGGTTGGGGAATCAGCCAGGCCTTCCAAGTCAGCCTCCAGGAGAGCACTTCTTTAAAACTAGAGGAGCGGTACCTGTTAAGCTTTGTGAAGCAGATTTAGCTAAACATTCAGAAAGAACAGATAAGACTTTGAGTGAGATTTGAAAAAGCTCAGTTAGTTTTTCTCCTCTCTGTGTTACAATATGATCTTAATCAGGAGTAAGAGTTAAAAAGTCTGCTGATTCATGTAGTCACTAAATAGATATGATGAAGCTTGGGATCAATGCTGGGAATAATATAAAATTAACAAGACCTGATCCAGGTTCCATAAAAGTCCACAGATAGCCCCAGTCCAGCAGAGAAGTGTATGTTTATGAGAACGAAGCCCCTTCAGCTGCATGCAGAAGAATGAAACTAGACCACTCTCTTTCACCATACACAAAGATAAACTCAAAATGGATGAAAGATCTAAATGTGAGACAAGAATCCATCAAAACCCTAGAGGAGAACACAGGCAACACCCTTTTTGAACCTGGCCACAGTGACTTCGTGTAAGATACATCTATGAAGGCAAGGGAAACAAAAGCAAAAATGAACTCTTGGGACTTCATCAAGATAAAAAGCTTCTGCACAGCAAAACAGTCAACAAAACTAACAGACAACCTACAGAATGGGAGAAGATATTTGCAAATGACATCTCAGATAAAGGGCTAGTATCCAAGATCTATAAAGAACTTATCAAACTCAACACCCAAGAAACAATCCAATCATTAAATGGGCAAAAGACATGAACAGAAATTTCTCCAAAGAAGACATACACATGGCCAACAAGGACGTGAGAAAATGCTCTGCATCACTTGCCATCAGGGAAATACAAATCAAAACCATAATGAGATACCACCTGCACCAGTGAGAACGGGGAAAATTAAGAAAACAGAAAACAACAAATGTTGGAGAGGATGTGGAGAAAGGGGAACACTCTTGCCCTGTTGGTGGGAATGTGAAATGGTGCAGCCACTCTGGAAAACTGTGTGGAGGTTCCTCAAAGAGTTAAAAATAGAGCTACCCTACGACCCAGCAATTGCACTGCTGGGGATTTACCGCAATGATACAGATGCAGTGAAAAACCGAGACACCTGCACCCCGATGTTTCTAGCAGCAATGTCCACAATAGCCAAACTGTGGAAGGAGCCTCAGTGTCCATGAAAGATGAATGGATAAAGAAGATGTGGTCTATATATACAATGGAACATTACTCAGACATTAGAAATGACGAATACCCACCATTTGCTTTGACATGTATGGAACTGGAGGGTATTATGCTGAGTGAAGTAAGTCAATCGGAGGACAAACATTATATGGTTTCACTCATACGAGGAATATAAAAAATGTGAAAGGGATCATAGGGGAAAGGAGAGACAATGAGTGGGAAAAATCAGAGAGGGTGATAGAACATGAGAGACTCCTAACTCTGGGAAATGAACAAGGGGAGGCGGAAGGGGATGGGGTGACTAGGTGATGGACACTGAGGGGGGCACTTGATGGCATGAGCATTGGGTGTTACACTTTATGTTGGTAAATCAAACTCCAATAAAAAATTATACAAAAGAGAGAGAGAGAGAGAGAGAGAATGAAGTCCCTTAATGTGACCTAGGACTCACAGGTTTCTTGTGGGTCCTGGGAGGGACTGTAAAAGCTGCCTGGGAGGAGGGGGGCAGTTTACTGAAAGGCTCTCCACAAGAAAGTGGATTTGAGTGTACTTCTCTGTCAATTCTTTCATCCACTTCACAGGCTCCCATGAAAACTTAATGAAATATGTATTGTTGAAGTAGTAGTTTGTTTCCAAAATTCATGCTGGTTTTTACAAGGAAAACCTAGAAAGAGTAGGAACAGCAACAATAGCTAATAATGGAGGCTTTCAGGGGCCAGAAATTGATCCAGGAGCTTCACAACATTTAACTTAATTACATTTTATCTTCACAATAACACTAGGATGAGTACAGACAGCTGAGCAAAGCAAAGTTTAGTGAGTGATAGAGGTGGCCTTTGATCCAGAGGTCTAATGCTCCCCATTATCACTGTCCCTCAAGAATTAACCCAGCTAAGTACAGGGTGCCATCACAGATCTCGTCCTACTTATCATTAGCTCATCTCTCTACATTTCTATTCTTTAAATTCATTGTCTGGTACAGCAATAAATAAATTATGACATGAGCCTTGGAGTCCATCTTGAGTCCTTCTCTTGGAGGCTGTGGCATGGAGACAAATTGCCTCTTCAGTCTCAGCTGCCACTACTGCCCATCCCCATGGAGGACTCACGTATCCCCTAGATCTGTCTCCAAGTTCATCTGTTGCCTCTGACAGATAACATTTCTCTCACCCACTGGTGTTCTTCAACTCTGCCATTTCCTCACAACACTCACTTGGTGGCTTCTCCAGGCAACACAATTCTGTTGCCCCAATTCCATCCAAACAGGGACACAGGCTCCTCCACTGCTCTCATAAGAAGTAACCCTGGGACTCACTAAGACAAATCTGCCTCAGGGATCCTGACTAGTTCTTACACATCAAGTACTAGAACAGGCATCCATAGAAATCTCCAGCTCTTCCTCACCTGAGTCCAGTGCCCTGCTCTCCCTACCCTTAAGAGAGACAAAGATTCCCCTTTTCTAATCCAAGCCCATGAGGAGCTTCTATGGAGGAACAATTATTCCCTTAAGGGGAAACTCCACACGTGGTCCAGACACAAGGGGCAGCATGTTTCATAGAGTGTGAGCCAGTCAAAGCTTAAATAGCATGAGGTATGGGACCCAAAAGAACAGTTTAAAATGTATCTACATTTAGAGAGAAGTAAAAAGCATTTCTTTAAAGATTCAAGACCACGTTCCTATGCATATTTTATCCAATTAGAATTAATAATTAGGGCACCTAATATCTCAGACTAAAGCAACTATAATCAGATTTTTGGAGAATTCATAGTTTCTCTCAACAACAATGGGTGCTGCAGATCAATTCACTGAAAGAAAATTTGAAAATCTGTGTTGGAAGAATTGGCAGGACCTAAGAGGTTGTTGGGAGCTATGACCCAGTGTCTTCAGACTGTCATATGTCCTTAGCTTTCCACCCCTGTGCCCTGTCTTCCACCACCCCCACCCACCTCACTCCCAGCCTGTCCTGCAGTCTCCACTCCCTCAGGATCAGCAGCCCATGCTGGGCTGGGCACCAACACACCCTTGCTAACTTCCTCCTGTAGAAGAGCCCCTCCTTCTGCTCCAACTCCTTCCAGCTGGGACATCACAAATGGAGGGAACATTTTTTAAAACACTGTTAGGAAGACAAAATGAAAACCTGTAAGCTAACACTTCATAGAATCTTTCCAGTTATTAAAACCATCTCAAAAAATAAATAAATAAATAAAATAAAACCATCTCAAATTACTGTAAACATCATAGTAAAAACTCCTTATAAATCAGTATATT
Source organism: Vulpes lagopus (assembly GCF_018345385.1). Taxonomy (NCBI): domain Eukaryota; kingdom Metazoa; phylum Chordata; class Mammalia; order Carnivora; family Canidae; genus Vulpes; species Vulpes lagopus. Next base: position 34,372,390 of record NC_054842.1, on the reverse strand, counting down.
TGTCATTTGGTAAATTTAACAAATTGGTCATTTGAAGAAATCTGTAAAACAGTCTATAAATATTAAAATGTTGTCAATAGTAAAAAAGACTTATAAATTAGAATAATATCTAAAATAAATAGTATAACCTAAGAAAATTTTATATGAAATGTATAGTGGCTCTTGGATGGCTTAGGCCATTGAATGTCCAACTTTTGATTTCTGCTCAGGTCACGATCTTGGTGTCATGAGATAGAGCCCCACTCTGGGCTCTGCACTCAGCAGGAAGTCTTCTTGAGAGTCTCTCTCCCTCTCTCTCAGCCCCTCCCCCCTCCACCAGGCTTGCTCTCTCTCTCTCTCTCTCTCTCTCTCTCTCAAATAACAAATAAGTAAATCTCAAAAAAAGAAATGCATAAATTTTAATTATATTCAGAAAAAGTATATATCCATTTATTCAACAATATTACTGGGTACCTTTTATGAGTCAGGCCTTATTCTAGGAAGTTGAGAAACATCAGTGAACATTCTTGCCTTTATAGGATAATAAACATAATAAATGCTATGGTGTGCCAGAAGAAAATAAGTGCAATGGGAAAACAAAGAAAATGTATAGGGGTAAGGGAACCAAATACAGAAGGGGAAAAGGGAGTTGGACAGGTAATTCAGGAAAACTATATTAATATATTCAGGAAAATATTAATAAACTATTCAACAAAATTCACATTCATTAAATATATTTTAGAAAAATAATTCTATGAATGTGACTTTCTTTAGATATAGGTCTTTGCAGGTATAATCAAGTTAAGATGAGATCATTAGAGTGGGCCCTAATCCAGTGTGACTGATGTCTTTGTAAGAAGAGACACACAGACCCCCACCAGAGAATAATGTGTGACAACAGAAGTAGAGACACTGACACAGCAGCAAGCCAAGGAACTCTAAGGATCATCAGCAAATCACTAGAAGCTAGGAAGAGGCAAGGAAGAATTGTTCCTTGCAAGTTTCAGAAGGAGCATGGCTTTACTGACATCTTAATCTTGGACTTCTAACCTCCAGAACTGTCAGATTCCTGTTGTTTTGAGTCACCTAATTATTTGTGATACTTTGTTACAGCAAACCTGGGAAACTAAAACAGGATCTAAGACACACACACACACACACACACACACACACACACACACACACACAGAGTTAAGAATTATACAGATACCAGAATCATCCATGATTTTCAGACTGAAGCTGGCAACTACCATACCTCCCACTTGCCTTTGCTTCCTTTCTTAAACCCTAAAAATGTCTCCTTTCCCAATCATATCTCTTCCTCTGAGATCTCTAGCTTTTCCTCCTCCTTAAGCCTAAAGGAAAATACACATTATTTCTGGACTTCTACTCCCAAGGAGCCTGCTATTTTCTTCTTCACATAAAAGGTGGACAAACTGAAGCTTATGGCTTTTCTTCGTGCCCCAAGTTTTGTCTTTACCTTGGTTCACACAATCTGGCTCCCCTTCTTTATTCTTGTCCTTCCTCAGCTATGAGGAGAGAGGCAGCCTTCCTCTGTGGATGAGTAGACTTAGAGCCTTGAGGTATTCAGCCCCATGCCTTACCTGGACTCCTAGATTCTCTGGAATGAAGGCCAAGACTCAGATAGCTAGCTAGGAATTGCCTCGGCCTCCAGGCCCCTTCTGTTCTCCACTGGTGTCTGGGATCTTAGGAAGTCAACTTGCCATATCTGTAATTATGGTGGCCACGGCCACCGTCACACTTCTTATCTTTTGCTGAGAGGGAAGAATAAAAAGGAGAATAAGCATTTACTGAATATGCAGTACCTGGTTTCACGTATATTTTCCCGGTTAACTCTCATGTACACAGGGCGAAAATTAGTACCATTATGCCATTGATCTCGTCTTCCAACCTAGGACACAAAGAAGAGAACCAAGATTCCAATCCAGCTCTGTCCGCTCCAAAGCCCACTCTCTCCCTACCATTCTAAGCTGCCTGCCTGGGGCTGAGCCAAACAGTTAAATCAGGGAAAAACATTAAACGAGTCAGGCTCAATTCTGTTGTTCCAGGATGTTGTCTTTAAGACAAATATATTTTGATGTCATGTAAATACAAGCACCATCTGTCGTGTGCGTGCTCTCTGTCTGATCCACTTATTCTATCTGATGCAAAAATAACCACCATCAGCTATTCGACAGACAAAACAACCAGAGCAGCAGTTTTCCACTGGTTGTTGAGAACACAGGCATAGCTTTAGCTTTTCCACAATAATCCCCAACTCTGAATTTGCAACACCCCAGGGTATTTCCAGTCACCGTAAGGGATTTTGAAAAATTCTTTAAAATTCTCAAAACTAAATAAGTGTCAATGTACTTTAAGAAATAAAGAGGCTCTGCACCATACTTTTCAGAAGGCAAGAGAGGGCTGTATGGTGAAGGCCAGCGGCAGTGAGAGCTGCCATAATGAGCATGAGGAGGACGGTGGGTCTGTTTTCTGTTTCTTCATGTAGGTGGCCCTCCCCCCCGCCCCTGCAAGAAACAGATTAGTATGTCATTCATGTTTGGTTTTTTTTTTTTCATTCTTGTTTGTAAATAGGCACAAAGACTTTGATGTTGATGTGAGAATATATAAGAAAATATATGTAAAAAAAAAAAATATATATATATATATATAATAACCTCAAAAAGGCTACAAAGATTTCTGGGTGAAAGGTAGAAGAACATGAAGCGACTTTTGTATACAGAAATGAAAGCTAAAAAGCAAGGCTGTTATATGCAGGAGTGATAAATAAGCAACATTTATGCCCCTCTGTCTGTTTTCCCTTACCTGTGACAGACATCGCTCAATAATCACAGAACTTTAGCACTGAGTTAGAACTGACCCTCAGAATCCTTCTCAACACAACTCTCTAGGGAAGTACATGAAATCTACTGGCTATATCCATAAAATGGAGCAAGCTACTCATGAGCATATTGATATACACTGTTATAACATGAAGGGCAAACAGGACAGTAGAGCAAGTACCCAGACCCTATCTCTGTCCCCCTCCTTTGCCTTGCCTTTCATCCTCTAATTTTCTTGGTTATTCCTAGACAAACCTATTCTTTTCAAATTGTTATAAATTTTTGTTCATTTTTATCATCGGGCATCCACATACTCTTTCTCTCATAGGTAGGTAACAACTAAAGTGACGTAGGAAATGGGCTCAGCCTGAGAGTCTAAGGACCTCACTTTGAATTCACCACATTCCAGCTCTCTGACCCTGGTGAGTCCATTGCCTCATCTATAAAAAGAAGATGTTTGCAGCAATTTCTTCATGTGATTATTATTAATATCAAATGAAACATCATAAAAGGCCTCACACATACCCAGAATGAATAGACATTCAGTAAGTGCTAATTTAATCTGAGTAAATGATAGATGTAGGTATTTCAAAACAAAGACTCCACCAGAATTTTTAAAAGTACCCTAACCTACCATGTTATTGATATTGAACTGTTTCTCCTGAAATCTAGAGTCACCCAGGGCCTCCCTATCCTTTGAGATTTAGGCAAAATTAATATGAGCTTTACTTTGCATAGCCATAGCCTTTGGAAACCCAAAGCCTTTCTTCCCACAGGTTCCATGGATTCCGGGGGCTTGGGCTCAGTCTCAGGGCCTCTCTTCCCTCCTGGTCTCCTATGACCTCACACATAGACTGCTCAAAATCCCTTCAGCCAAGCAACAAGCCTAGCTAGCTCCTTTCTCATCTGCCAAAAAAAAAAAAAAAAAAAAAAAAAAGCCCCTGTGGTGTGTGTGTGTGTGTGTGTGTGTGTGTGTGTGTGTGTGTGTTCATTCCAAAAAAAGCTTCTGGGAACAGAAGAGACTGTCTCTTCCAGTTTGTCGCTGATACCGGCTGCATTCTCCAGGAATATAGTTAGCCATTTCCAGCCTCTGTGTGCCTAGAGTACAGGACATAAAGCAATCTCCCACCAAAAGTCTTTCCTGTGTCATCCACATCTAATCTGTAATACATGCTCACACCTTTTAAGCCATGACAGCCTGTGGGAATATAGACTGACCCCAATGTGGCAGTTCAGCCATTCTGAACTTTTTAGATTTCTTTTCGATTTCTCTTATGTAAACTGATAAAGTTGAATCCACCATTTCCCCACCTCCACCTACTTGCAACCTGCACAAAGCCTGAGCATCGCTGAAAGCCACTTTCTCTCAAGATGAAAGGGTTGTGTTTCCACCCATCCACCCCATGACTCCCTAAATGTTATTGGTTCCACATACTCCCCTTGACCTATGCCACTCCCCCATAAGGAAATGAAGACTTTCCCTCTCCTTGAAATTAGACAAGCCATTATGACCATCTCAGCAATAGAATATTCAGCAGAAGTGACACCACATGACTTTTAAGACAAGTGATAGAAGGCAATGTGATGTCTTTATGGCTCTTATAACCAGAATTCTCAATCTTGGAATCCAGCTACCATGTTGTAAAGAAGCTCAGTCTACTTAGAGAGGCCATGTGTAGGTGTTGTGGCCAACCAACCCAGCTGAAATCCTAGTCAACAGCCAGCATCAGCAGCCAGACATGAGTGAGGAAGTCTTCAGTTGGTCTCAGCCCATCTCTTCAAGTTGCCCCAACTGATGCCAAGTAGAGAAGAAAGAGCTATTCCAGCCAAACCCCATCCCAGTTTGATTCATAAGCAAAATAAATGTTGTCCATGGTATAAGCCACTGAGTTTTAGAGTGGTTTATTTTGCAATATTAGATAACCAAAGTATGCCTATCAATTATATAAATGTTAATATTCCATACTTCAATACCAATTGGTTAGGCACCGACCAGTCCTGGGAGTTAGGAGTCAGCATTCCAACACCAGAACATGTCCCAGCCCTGGGAATACAAAGGGCTAGAACCTCACTTGATCATTCTCCAACCTATGCTAGATGGGATAACCCCTTAAAAGTCAGATATGAGTGGTTCCAGTGTCTTTCCTAAGACTTTCATGGAGTTCCATACAACCTTCTTTTTCATAGTCTTTCTGGTTTTATGCTTCTGTTTTTGCAAAATTAGTTCCATCAGTGGGTCATTTCTCTGATAAAACTAATAAAAGTTAACCTCTTTCTCTGATGTTTACAAAAATTAGTTCCATAAGTCTTGGTCTGTGAATCAGACGTTACTGGGTATTTGGGCAAACTAAGGTGATTTATACGCCAGAAATAGAAATTAAATTTCAGACAGCTAGGGCTGAAACCTAGAAATAGGTTTCTTTCAGGCACCCATCCTGGCCACCTCAGGCATACAGAGACCTGAATCTCTCCAGATTCAGATTTCTATCTCTCCACTCTCACCTTTAAAATGTTTTACTCCTCACTGTCTTCTTCCTCAATTTCCACTTTTAACATGTTTTATTCCTCACTGCCTTCATCCTCATTTCCTCCAAACATGGTACTTTTCTTTCTACTGGGTAGGTCAGTAGCTCTCAAATTTGACCACAGATTAGAATCAAATAGACAGCATAAAACACAGATTTCTGGGCCTTATCTCAGAATTGCTGATTTAGTAGGTTTGGGAGAGGACCTAAGAAGTTTTATTCATAACAAGTTCTCAAGTGATACTGATGCTGCTAGTCTGAGGACCACACTGGTACACTTCCCTCTAGCCCTCTCAGGTCTAGCTCAGGTCTACCTTTGCTTATTAGCTGATCATAAAAAAGCATACACCAAGTTAGCTGCCTTCCAGAGGATATTTGAAAGTATCCAGAAATCACTTCTGTTGTAGAAGTCAGTTATGGTCTTAATTACAGTAATTTTCCCCTCCAATTTGTTTGAGAAGCAATATAAATTAGTCACACTGGCTTAGAGCTGGCTCTACCAGTCACTAGTTGTGTAACCTTGGCCATGCTATTTAATGTCTCTGAGCCTGATTTCCTCGTGTGTAAAACTACAGAAGATAATGCTTACTGCTTAGAGCTGTACAGGTACTAACAGAGTTAATGCACATAAATGTGTATAAATAATACTTCCTACATGTTAGTTTCACAAACCTTGACCAAGCCCAGTATTTCAGGTACCCTGCTGGGCACTGCAATGAGAGATGAAGCTACATAATAGGAGAAGGGAAGGACAGTAAACAAACACAGGTTGCCAAGTTTATGCTACAGATGAGCTCTTGAAGCCCTCTCATAATTCAAGACTAATTCCTCTTAGAAATAAAAGTTAAATGGGAAATGCATTCTAGGGGCACATAAATCTACAAACATTGTAGAATAATGTGTTCTAATGCAGCTTTTTATTTTCTTAGCATTAGCTCTAAAATTTTGCAGAGGGCTTGTTCTTACATTAATAGCGTATCGTGGCAGTTGTGAGACTTCCTCATAGTATTTTATCACTTCTAACTTCTATCCCAAGTTATTGATCTTTCTAGTGCGTTTTTCATCACTTGTACAAATATCACCTAATGAATGCTTAGATGACTTTGCTAAATTATAACAGCTGAGTGTTAAAATAACAGGACAATAGTCAAAAAATTACTCACAGAAGTTCAGGTACTTGAAAACAACAGAAGGGCCACAGATTGCAGATGCCAGAGATCAGCTGTGGTGGTGTCGCCATGTGGCAACAACAAAACACATTTCCCATTCCTTGGGTCCTCCAAGTCTGTGACGAGCATTTTGTTTTTTGTTTTGTTTCTATATGACAGTTATTTTAATTTTTTAAATTTTAACTCCAGTTATAGTTAATATACAATGTTATATCAGTGTCAGGTGTACAATATAGTATTTCAATAATTCTATACATTACTCAGTGCTCAAATTAATGTACTTTTAATCTCCTTCACCTATTTTACTCATCCCTCTGAATCACCTCCCATCTTTAACCATCAGTTTGTTCTCTATAGATAAGAGTCTGTTTCTTAGTTTTTCTTTGTTCATTTGTTTTGTTTCATAAATTCCACATATGAGTGAAATCATGCAGCATTTATCTTTCTCTGACTTATTTTACCTAGCATTTTACTTTCTAGCCCCAACAACGTTGTTGTAAATGGCAAGATTTCATTCTTTTTTATGGCTGCATAATATCCCATTGTGTCTGTAGGTGTGTGTGTGTGTGTGTGTGTGTGTGTGTGTGTGTGTGTATACATACATACATAAACCACCTCTTCATTATGCATTCATCTATCAGTGGACATTTGGGCTGCTTCTATAGTTTGGCTATTGTAAATAATGCTGCAATAAACACAGGGGTGCATGTATCCTTTTGAACTAGTGTTTTCATATTCTTTGGGTAAATATCCAGTAGTGCAATTACGGGATCATATGGTAATTCTATTTTTATTTTTTATGGAACCTCCATATTGTTCTCCACAATGTAGTGGCTGGATCAGTTTGCATTCCCATCAGCAGTGCACAAGGGATCAATTTTCTCCACATCCTCATCAATACCTGTTGCTTCTTGTGTTTTTTATTTTAGCTAGTAAGACAGGTGTGAAGTGACATTTCATCGTGGTTTTAATTTACATTTCCCTGACAATGGGTGATGTTGAGCATCTTTCCATGTATCTGTTTGGCCATCTGGACTTCTTTAGAGAAATGTCTGTTATGTCTTCTGCCCATTTTTAATTGTGTTGTTGTTGGGGGTTTCTTGGTGTTGAGTTGCATAAGTTCTTTATGTATTGTGGATACTAACCCTTTATCAAATATGTCATTTGCAAATATCTTCTCCCTTTCAGCATTTTTTATTTTAGCTTGGTTGATTGTTTCCTTTGCTGTACTGATTTTTACTTTCATGCAGTCCCAACGGTTTACTTTCGTTTTTGTTTCCCTTGCCTCAGGAGACATTATCTAGAAAAAAAGGTTGCAATCGTTGATGTCAGAGAAATTACTGCCTGCACTCTCTTTCAGGATTTTTATCGTTTCAGGTCTCACATTTAAGTCCTTAATCCATTCTGAATTTATTTTTGTGTATGGTATAAGATAGTAGTCCAGTTTCAGTCTTTTGCATGTTGCTGTCCAGTTTTCCCAACACCATTTGTTGAAGAGACTTTTTCCTGTTGCATATTCCTGGGTTTTTTGTTTTGTTTTTGTTTTTGAAGATTCACTGACCATGTACTCATGGGTTTGTTTCTGGATTTTCTATTCTATTGATCTCTGTGTCTATTTTTGTGCCAGTACCAAACTGTTTTGATTATTACAGCTTTGAAATACAGCTTCAAGTTCAGAATTGTGGTGCCTCCAGCTTTACTTTTCTTATTCAAGGTTGCTTTGGCTATTTGGGAGTCTTTTCTGGTTCCATACAAATTTTAGGATTGTTTGTTCTAGATCAATGAAAAATGCTGGTGATGTTTTGAAAGGGATTACATTAAATATGTAGATTACTTTGGGTAGTATAGACATTTTAACAATATTTGTTCTTCTAATCCATGAGCATGGAATATTTTTCTGTTTCTTTGTGTCATCTCCAATTTCTTATAGTTTTCAGAGTACAGGTTTTTCGCCTCTTTGGTTAGGTTTATTCCTAGGTATCTAATGATTTTTGGTGCAATTGTAAATAGAATTCTTCAATTTCTCTTTCTGCTGCCTTATTATTAGCATATGGAAATGCAACAGATTTCTGTACATTGATTTTGTATCCTATGACTTTATCAAATGCATGTGTCTGTTCCAGTAATTTTTTGGTGGAGTCTTGGGTTTTCTGTATATAGTATGTCATCTGCAAATAGTGAAATTTTGACTTTTTCCTTGCCAATTTGGATGCCTTTCTTTTTGTTGCTTGATTGCTATAGCTAGAACTTCCAGTACTATGTTGAATAAAAGTTGTGAGAGTGGACATCCCTATCTTATTCCTGACCTTAAGGGAAAAGCTTTCAGTTTTTCACCATTGAGTATGATGTTCACTGTGGGTTTTCATCTATGGCCTTTATGATGTTAAGGTATATTCCCCCTAAATCTACTATGTTAAGAGCTTTTATCATGAATGGATGTTGCACTTAATCAAATGCTTTTCCTGCATCTATTGAAATGATCACATAGTTTTTAACATTTCTCTTGTTGATGTATCATGTTGATTGAATTTGTGAGTACTGAAATAAATTGCATACCACAAATGAATTCCACTTAATTGTGGTGGGCGTTTTGTTTTAATGTATTGTGGAATTCAGTTTGCTAATATTCGTTGAGGATTTTTGCATCTATGTTCATTAGAGATACTGGCCTGTAGTTCTCTTTTTCTGTAATGTTTTTACCTGGTTTTCCTATGCTGACCTCGTAGAATGAATCTGGAAGCTTTCCTTCCCCTCCTATTTTTGGAGTATTTTGGAAAGAATAGGTACCAACTCCTCTTGAAATCTTTGGTAGGATTTACATGTGAAGCCATCTGGTCTTTGACTTTTGTGTGTTGGAAGCCTTTGACTGCTGATTCAATTTCATTGCTGGTAACCAGCCTGTTAAACTTTCTATTTCTTCCTGATTCAGTTTTGGAAGGCTATATGTTTCTAGGTATTCATCCATTTCTTCTAGATTGTCCAATTTGTTGGCATATAATATTTCATAATACTCTCTTATATCTTTTGTATCTCTGTGGTGTTGTTATCTCTTGTCTTTCATTTCTGATTTTGAGTCCTCTCCCCTTATTCTCTTTTTCTTTTAAGGAAGAATCTAGCTAAAACTTTATCAATTTTGTCATTCTTTTCAAAGAACCAGCTCCTAGTTTCATTGATCTGCTCTACTGTTTTTTAGTTTCTATTTTATTTCTGCTCTAATCTTTATTATTCCTCCTCTCTACTATTTTAGAGTTTGGGGGGGGGTTGTGATAAGTACTTTGGTTTGGGTTGTTGCTGCTTTTCATTTAGGGGGAGTTGAATTACTTTACATTTTGTACGTAATGTGAAAATTAGTGTTTATTTTGCACTGTTTGAAGTTCATCCCTCATATTTCCATGAAATATGTCTGCCCTTAATCACAATGGCCTGACAGAGATGGCCAGGGGTGCTGAGATCACTCTGGTGTGATTTGCTCCCAATGTAGACGATGCCATCTTCTGTTCTTACAACTGCTCTTTTTCCCTTCCAGGTGGACTCATCTCTCCTGTCTGTGTGCTCCCATCAGAGGAGCAACCTTCCTGCCAAAATTAAAGCCATAATCCCACAAGATACATTGTGTTATGGGCTACAGCCTGGATCCAACATCTAGCTTCTGAAAGTTAAAGCAATCAATCCCACAGGAATTTGTGGAAATTAGAAATGTGTGTCCTTTCAAACACGTGACTATAATAAAAGTATTAAAAATAGCTAACCCCGTTCTAGTTTAAATATAGCCAGCTTGACAGCTTTTTAAAAGAATGAAATCTCTGATTATATTTTGAATGTAAGTTTAGGATTATGATTCAGAATACTGTCAATTATTTAGTAACTAAAATTAGAATAAATCAGGAAGGATTCTAGAAATTACATTTCAGGGAAATTAGCATCTGCCTTTCCAATGATGTACATTTTTCTTTAGTAGTAGTATTTCAAATCTAAGCATACTCAAGCTGTAGGAAAAAGAAAGGTACTTACTAATAATCCTGATTTTGAAGATGTATAGTATGGACCTAACACTGAGTGATTCCTGAAATCCTAGACTTTTGAGAGTCTCTGATATCCAATTAAGGATATTCAATAAGAGTGTGTAGCAAAATAACTAGTGAAGTATTAATCCGTTCACATTGTGTATTTCTCTTCTTATGCCACAAAGAAGACCATGTGTTCTTTTGTCTCAGGGGTGTTTGTGTTAAAGGCAGAAAGCTGAAGTTAACTGAAAAGGCCCTCCTCCTAGCTTTTGTTCTGAAAGCCAAAACTCTTTGAAGAGATTATGCTCCCTCACTTCCTAGGGAGTAAGGATATAAAAGCTGCTGCTCCTGGGTGGGTGGGGGGGCAGTGGGAGAGGGTACAGCCAGAGCTGTACCACTAGCAATGGGGGCCAGGACTGAGAACATTCTCCAAAAATCACAGCTTTTACAAGTATTTTCATTAGGGAAATATGTTGACAGAATTGGTGTTGAGAAAGTGATGAAAAGAGGGGTACCTGGGTGGCTCAGTCAATTAAGCATCCCACCCTTGGTTTTGGCGCAGTCAGATCATGATCTTAGAGTCGTGAGATTGAGACCCGCATCAGGCTCCATGTTCAGTGTGGAGTCTGCTTAAGATTGTCTCTCTCTTTTTCCCCCTCTGCCCCTTCCCCCATTCAAACACTCTCATAAATATATATATATATACACACACATATACATATATATTTTATATATATATATGGTAAAAAGTTGTAGTAAAAAACTTGTGAAATATGCCATGATAATATTAACAGTCAGACCCACAAAGAAAGAAGTCTCAGAAAAAAAAAAGAAAGAAAGAAAGAAAGAAAGAAAGAAAGAAAGAAAGAAAGAAAGAAAGAAAGAAAGAAAGTCTCAGGGAGGAGCTTTGCCAGTTTGTATGATGACTCTCCAGCAGATCTTGGGGGCAGAGGCCTCTACTGGGCTCTGGAGTACTGCTGAGAACCTCAGCCCATACCTTCCCCTGGTATTAGAACCTGGCCTTGCCTCTAGTAGAGCTAAAAGAGGCTGGCCAGGATGGTAGTGTTTCTATGGAGAGCACTCTCAACTGAGTGTAGCACAGAAGCAGCTGAGACACCTGCCTTTGAGGAAACACAAGAGCTTGGGCAGTGAGCATCTCAGTAGCAATCAGGACACTGACTATTAAAAGCTCTTCTTCATATATTCTGGACTGGTTAGACTGGGCAAGACACCCTCACTGTGAACCCTGGCAGCGTGGCAGCAATACATGCACATTTTACACCTATCTCCTTATGAGGCATCCTATATGACTACCCCTAGCTATCTTTTTTCTTTTTCTTTTTTTTTTTTCTATCTTTCTTAAGAGGGATTGAGGCTCTTATTACAGAATCTTAGTGTATCAAAAATGGTGAAACTAACACTAGACAAAGGCCACAAACAAGCATAGTTTTAAGTGTCAGATGTATCAAGTATTGGTGATGAACTCTATCTTAGGAGTATTTAAACTATATTAAATGTTAAATGATTTGAGAACATTTGATGGTTATCACTCAAGCATTTATAGGAGCTTGCCATGTGCCAAGTACCATGAAAATATTAATCCCTAAATAATGAAAAAAAAAATTGTTCCTGCTCTCAAGGAGCTCCCCATCTAGTCTGGGAACAAGATGAAAATTCAACAGAACCTAAAAAGTGCTTTATATAAGTACGTATATATTTCCAAGGCAGCCTTATTAGGAGCAGAGTATCCAAAGATGGGCCAAATTACTGACTTTAAGGGACTATAAGTGAAGTTCTGTATTTTAGCCAAATAATAATGGAAGAATACACTTTCAGTTTCAACCTTTTCAGGATTTTCTCAGCAAAACAGGTCTTTTCTACATTTAAGAGTTCATGAGTCTTTAAATGGATTTTAAGGAATCTGTGAGGTAAGGGGGGAGATTTGTCATACCTGAACTCTACCAAATTTGAAACTTGTCTCTGTGGGAAAAATTAATTTTAGCCAAATTTTGTTTTTAAGGAATTGTTTCCTACCTCCCAAGTGTAGAGCAACATGGAATATAATATACTGCAAGTAACAAACAATCATCATCATCAAAGTGCTTTCCTATTGATATATATTTTTAGATAAGCCTCCATTATAATTATGAGCATCAATCCCTAGCATGTGGCCTGGTTTGAGTTGAAAAAAAAAAAAACCAAAGAAAATAGAGTAGAACAAAGTGTGTTTCTTTTAGTTTTATCCCAAATGTGATGGGCACCAAAAACAATGATCCCTCTTGTACAGCAAGTTTCTTCCTCAGTGGAAACACAGAGCCAGCAAAACCAAAGGAACAACTGGTATTCTGCCCATTGTTAGAATGCCTGGTTGAGAATAGGTCATTTTTATGAGACATGAGGTCAGCTAGAAAAAATTAGGGAAATTTACACCAACTCAACAGTCTGGACTTAGAGAGCATCCTTCAACAATGTTTTTCACATAGCCAACCAAAAGAAGTCTTGCAATTGGATAGACTCTGGAGTCATTTGCCCTAAAGCAATCAAGTGGATCTGTAGTCTAAGAAGTGAAAAAACACTGAAGTAGTGCCTCTGTTAAGAAGTATCACCTTATCTATTTTTTCTTCTGTTGAAGAAGGTCTTAGGAAATCTGAGCTAGACAAGTTCCCTTAAGCATTTGACTAAATGCATTGATGATTTTCATATAGCCATTTCCTAGATTTCCTGTAACATATATGCAGATGTTCATTTGGTGAGACCCCTTCCGAAACACCAGATTCTTGGACAACTTTGAAATAATGAAAATTTTCTTTGCCAATCAACACCTTGAAAGAAGAATATTAGTGTCATGGGTACAGATGGAGAACATTGCTGTTCCACAAATCCTCCAGCTTCACCATGTTGCTGAAAAAGAAACTCCACACTGACTTTCTTCCTAGATCCATGTGATATAAATAATATATTATTTATAATATAAAATATATTTATATTATAAATATAATATAAATAAGTCATGTCCACCTCAGCTTAACAGAGTCAAGACCTTGAAGCATGCTCTATTGATACTTGTCAAGAAATAAATGCTGTGACTTCTGTAAGATGGCATACAGGAAAATTATGAACTCACCTCCCATAGACACACCAAATCTATAGCTACATATGGATCATTTTCCTCTGAAAAAGATCTGAAAATTAGGTGAAGTACCTCTTTATACGAAGGATAAAAAGACCTCATCGAGATGGGTAGAAGAGGCAGAGACACAATCTCGACAAAACCCCACTCTCCAGTGCAGAAATGCACAACAGAGAAGGATCTCACTAGCCCAGTACTTCTGGAAGAATGAGGGATTGATGCCTCACATCAGGTACCCCAACCCCTGGGTTCTGCACTAGAAAGATGAACCCCCAAAACATCTGGCTTAGAAAATCAATGGAGCTAAAATTCAAGGGACCCAAAATGCTATAAGAAACTGACATTCCCCTTTTAAAGGGATTGTATTTGATCTCACTTGGCCTAAGAGCAAGCAAAAAAACAGCAATTTGAAAAGTGCCTAGACTATATGTGAAGGAAATTTATTTACTGATCTAAAAGCTCCTGCTAGAGAGGCATCTGAAATCCTTCCTGGAGAAGAAGTACTGGCAGATGCCAATTTTCCACACTACACCTCCTTGGCTCACACAGATAAGTGAGCTCCAAGGTGGCACCCTCCCTGCCCTGCTAAGACAGGAGGGAGTAAGCAGTCACAGACCTATCCCACTGCCATGCTGAAGTCAGGGAGTATGAGTGGTTGCAGTACTCTTCCTTCTTTGCTTGGGCAGATGAGCACCAAGGATCATGGAGTTCTTCAACTCCCTAGCTAAAGTCAGCAATTATTATGGGGATTGTGACACTCCCCTACTCCCTGGCTGGGGCTGGCAAGCATACTGGGTTGTGGTATTCTACTATCCAGCCTAAAGCTGGTACACATGCATGGACAAGGCACTTTCCTGCTGCATTCCTAAAGCCTGCAGGTACATGTAGTCCAGACATTTTCCCACTACCTTTCTGAAGCCAGTGAGTGTGCCCAGACCCCTATATTCTGCAGGGGCCTAGCAAAGCCAGCAAGTACACAGTCTGCATAAGGGTACTCTTTGATCACCTAGTCCTGGTGGCCAAGGGGGCTTGGTTCTTGAATTCCACAGGAAGATAACAATTGGAAAGGCAGTTCCTGGCATGCAACCACTCCTAGGGTTTCTCTGAAAACCTAGTCTTTCTCTGAAAAAGGCCTATTTACTTAGCCTGGAGCTTCAGCTTCAGGGATAGGCTTCAGACTTCCCACACATCTAGAGGCTATAAAGGCACTACCAGGGAACATAAAGCAAGGAGACACCATCCTTGTGCAATCTCTTGACCTCACTACAGCTCATCAACACTTCCCAGAAAGGAGTTTATACACTCATGTGGAACCCCAATTTTTTAAAAGATTCATTTATTTATTTATTTAGAGAGTGAGGGGGGAAGGGCAGAGAGAGAGAAAAAAAAGAGAATCTCAAGCAGACTCCCTGCTGAGTGCAGAGTCTGATGCGGGGCTCCATCCCACAACCCATGAGATCATGACCTGAGCCAAAACCAAGAGCTGGATGCTTAACCAAGTGAGTCACCCAGGTGCCTCTCATCAGGAGGTCCAATTTTTGCAACTGTCACCCAGGGGACAACTCCAGAACTCCTGGTCTGGAGCCCAATAGGGATTTCAAATGCAGCCCCACAGGACTGTATATATTTGCATACTTTAAAAGCTGCTGTCTGAGGGTCTGGCATCCAATCAGCCTGAAACTGGGTGCTAAATGAGATTCCTCCCCTTGGATCACTGACAGGTCTTGGCGCACCCTCAACAATGGAGACATGTCAAAAATAAATCAGATAGTTTAGACAATCACAAAGGTTTGAGAGGCAACCAAGAACTAGGACACGGTTGAACAAGAAGGATTATCACCTACACATAGCCACCCCTTCATGACTGAGAAAGGTAGATGCTTTTCCTAATATATAGAAACAAACACAGATAGTGAAGCAAAAATAGGAAAAAGAGAAATACATTCCAAATAAAAGACCAAGAGAAAACCTCAAAAAACAAAAAATACCTTAAATGATACAGAGATAAGTAATCTACATAATAAAGAATTCAAAGTAATGATCATAAATAAAGTTGCTCATGTAAATGTGAGACAGGAATCCAAAAAAATCCTAGAGAACATAGGTACAACCGCTTCAACATCAACTGAAGCAATCCCTTGCTAAACATGTCTCCAAAGACAAGGGAATCAAAAATGTACTATTGGGACTTCATCCAGATAAAAAGCTTCTGCACAGCAAAGGAAATAGTTAACAAAATTAAAGGCAACCTTCCAAATGGAAGAAGATATTTGCTAATGACATATCAAATAAAAGACTAGCATTCAAGATCTATAAAGAACTTATTGGGATGCCTGGGTGGCTCAGTGGTTGAGTATCTGCCTTCTGCTCAGGGCATGATCCCAGGGTCATGGAAGCGAGTCCCACATGGGGCTCCCCACAGAGAGCCTGTTTCTCCCTCTGCCCATGTCTCTGCCTCTCTCTGTGTGTCTCTCATGGATAAATAAATTAAATCTTAAAAAAAAAAAAAAGAACTTATCAAACTCAATACCCAAAAAACAAATAATCCCATCAAGAAATGGGCAGAAGCATGAACAGACATTTCTCCAAACACATACAAATCGTCAACAGACACATGAAAAAAAATGCTCCACATCCCTTGGCATCAGGGAAATACAAATCAAAACCACAATACCACCTCACACCAGTCAGAATGGCTAAAATTAACAAGATAGGAAACAACAAATGTTGGCGAGGATGCAGAGAAAGGGGATCCCTCTTACATTGTTGGTGGGAATACAAGCTGGTACAACCACTCTGGAAAACAGTACAGAGGTTCCTGAAGAAGTTAAAATTAGAGCTATCCTACAATCCAGCAATTGCACTACTGGGTATTTACCTCAAAGATACAAATGTGGTGATCCGAAGGGGCACCTACACCCCAACATTTATAACAGCAATGTCCACAATATCCAAACTGTGGAAAGAGCCAAGATGTCCATCAACAGATGAATGGATAAAGAAAATGTGGTGTATATATACAATGGAATATTATTCAGCCATCAGAAAGGATGAATACTTACCATTTATATCAATGTGGATGGAACTGGGGGATATCATGCTGAGCTAAATAAGTCAGTCAGAGAAAGACAATTATCATATGGCTTTACTCATATGTGAAATTTAAGAAACAAAACAGGATCATAGGAGAAAGGAGGGAAAACTGAATGGGAAGTCATCAGAAAGGGAGAAAAACCATGAAAGACTCTTAACTATAGGAAACAAACTGAAGGTTGCTGGAGGGGAGGAAGATGGGGGGAATGGGGTAATTAGGTGATGGGCATTAAGGAGGGCACATGATGTGATGAGCACTAGGTGTTATATGCAACTGATGAATTACTGAACACTACATCTGAAACTAATGGTGTACTATATGTTGGCTAATTGAATTTAAATTTAAAAAATGTTCACCAAACTCAGTAGAAGAGTGAATGAATGCAGTAAGAACTCCAACAAATAAGGAGAAAATATAAATACCAAACAGAATTCACAGAGCTAAAGAATACAACAACTGAACTGAAAAATATACTAGAGGGTTCCAACAGCAGACTGGATAAAGTAGAAAAATGGATCAGCAAGCTGGAAAATGGAGTGAAACTCGCCTAAAGAAAAAAGAATTTTTAAAAAGTGAAAATAGCTTAACCTCTGAGACAATATCAAGTGAAATAATATTTGCATTATAGGGGTCCCAGAATGAGATAAAAGAGAGAAAGAGGCAGAAAACTTATTTGAAGAAATAATGGATGAAAACTCCCCAAACCTGGGGAACCAGACATACAGGACCAGGAAACCCAGAGTTCCAAATAAGATGAATCCAAAGAGATCTACACTAAGACACATTATAATTAAAAATCTCAAAAGTTAGAGAATCTTAAAGGCAGCAAGAGAAAAACAAATTGTTACATACAAGGGAAATCCCATAAGGCTATCAGCAGATTTCTCAGCAGACACTTTGCAGGCCAGAAGGGCATGACATTAAAAGTCCTGAAAGGAAAAAACTTCCTACCAATAATATTTTACCCATCAAGGTTATCATTCAGAATTGAAGAGATAGGGTTTTCCACGCAAGCAAAAGCTAAAGCAGCTCATCAATATTAAACTGACCTTGCAAGAAATTTAAAGGAACTTTAAATATGAAAAAATATTATTTCATGATGATGAAAAGATAATGGTACGAAGATGAAAAAATAATGGTACTAATCAATAACAAAAAAATATACAAAAGCGAAAAGCTTACGGGAAAAAAAGGCAAATATATAGAAAAGGTAGTAGATTAGTCACTTCTAAAGATACTATTAAATTAAAATACAAAGATAGTAAAAATTAACTAAAACTAATTAGTTAAGAGAAGCATAAAATATGACATCAAAAACACAAAAGGGAGGACAGTGAAAATGTTTGTAACATGTTCAACTTTAAGTTGCTATCAACTTAAAATAGACTATTATAAATCTAGGATAATATATGTGAGCTTCACAGTAACCACAAATTAAAACCTTATAATAAATACACAAAGGAAAATGAAAAAAGAATCTAAACATAACACTAAAAAAATTCATTAAACTGCAAGAGAAAAAAGAAACAGAGAAACTAAAGAAAATAAGAAGCCAGAAAACAATTCATAAAATGCAAGAAGTACATATCCATCAATAATTTCAGTGTAAATGTACTAAACTCTCCACTCAAAAGACACGGAGTGGCTAAATTGATAAATAAACACATCTATATACTGTCTACAAGAAACTCACTTCATAAGTATTCTATATACCACCTACAAGAGACTCACTTCATAAGTAAAGATGTCTACACACAGATTGAAAGTAAAGGGATATTAAAACATATCTTATGTAAATGGAAATGAAAAGAAAGCTAGTGTGACTACTCATATCAGACAAAATAGAGTTTAAAACAAAGTGTGTAAAAATATGTAACATTTAAATATATATGCACTCAACACAGAAGCACCAAAATATGTACATCAAATATAAACAGACATAAAGGGAGAAACTGACAGTAATACAGTACTAGTAGAGGATTTTTAACATCTCATATCATTGGATAGGTTGTTCAAACATAAAATCAATAAGGAAATATTAGTCTAAACAACACATCAGACCAAATGCATTTAATAAACATACACAGAACATTCCATCCAAAAGCAGTAGAATACACATTTTTTCAAGTGCACATGGAATATTCTCCAGGATAGATCATATATTAGGCCACAAAACAAGTCTCAATAACTCAAGAATATTAAAATCATATCAAGTATCTTTTCTGATCACACTGGTATGAAACTAGAAATCAATTATAAGAAAAAAATTTGGAAAACTGAAAATACAGGGAAATTAAACATGTCTCTGAACAACTACTTAGCCACAGAAGAAACCAAAGTAGAAATTTAAAAAATACCTAGAGACAAATGAAAACAGAAATAAAACATACCAAAATCAATGGGATATAGCAAAAGTGGTTCAAAGAAATTTTTTTTAAATATCAAATAATTTAACCCTACACCTAAAGGAACTAGAAAAAGAACAAATGAAATCCAAAGTTAGTAGAAGGAAGGAACCAATAAAGATCAGAGCAGAAATAAAAGAAATAGAGACTAAAAAGACAATAGAAAAAAAAATCAATGAAATGAAGAACTAGTTCTTTGAAAAGATAAATAGATAAACATTTAGCAAGACTCACCAAGAAAAAGGAGAGTTCAAGTAAATAAAATCAGAAATGAAAGGGGAGAAGTTATAACTGATACCATAGAAATGTAAAGGATCATAAGAGACTACTATGAACAATTGTACATGAACATATTTGATAACCTAGAACCGGATGAATTCCTAGAAACTGACAACCTTTCAAGATTGAATTAGAAAGAAATAGAAAATTCTATTGAATAGATACTGCAAATAAAAAGATTGCACTAGTAATAAAAAAAACTTCCTGGGGTACCTGGGTGGCACAGTCAGTTAAGCATCTGACTCTTGATTTCAGCTCAGATAATGATCTTGGGGTCGTGAGATAGAGCCCTGCATTGGGCTTCACACTCAGTGTGGAGTTTGCTTGTCCATCTCCCTCTGTTCCTCCCCTAGCTCACGTGCTCATAAATACATAAATAAATAAATAAATAAATAAATAAATAAATAAATAAATTCTTAAAAAAAAAAAAAAAAAAAAAAAACTCCTGACAAAAGTCCAGAATCAGATGGCTCCACGGGTGAATTCAGTCAACATTCAAAGATAATTCAATACCTATCCTTCTCAAGTGGAATTTATTCCAGAGATACAAGGATGATTCAACATCTGCAAATCAATCAATTTGAAATACATTAGCAAAATGAAAGATAAAAGTCATGAACATCTCAATAGAGGCAAAACAAGGTCTTGATTTGTCAAATTCCACATACATTTATGATAAAAGTGCTCAAAAAACACTCAGTGGAGATAGAGGGACTATACCTCAACATAATAAAGGCTACTTATGACAAAGCCACAACTAATTTAATAATCAATAGAGAAAAGCTGAATACTTTCTCTCTAAAATCAGGAACAAGACAAGGATGCCCAGTCTCACCAATTTTTATTCAACATACTACTGAAGTCCTAGCCATAGCAATTAGACAAGAAAAAGAAATAAAAGGTATGCAAATTAAAAAGGAAGAAGAAAAACTGTCATTATTTGCAAATGCCATGACACCATATATAGAAAATCCTAAAGACTCCACAAAAGAAACAAAACAAAAAACTATTAGAACTAACCAATGAATTCAGGAAAGTTGCAGGATACAAAATTAATATGCAAAAATCTATTGTGTTTCTATACAATAATAACAAACTATCAGAAAGAGAAATCAAGAAAATAGTCCCATTTACAATTGCCTCAAAAAAATGAAATACCAATTGAACACCAATAAAAAATAAATTTATTATTTAAAAAAATGAAATACCTAGGAATAAATTTAACCACAGAGGTGAAAGACCTGTACATTGCACAAACTATGAGACATTGACGAGAGAAAATGAAGAAGAAACAAATACATGGAAAGATATTCCATGCTTATGGATTAGAATTAATATTGTTAAGATGTCCATGCTATCCAAAATGATCTAGCAATTCACTGTAATAACTATCAAAATTCCAGTGGCATTTTTCACAAAACTATATAAAATAATTCTAAAATTTATATGAAACCACAAAAAACTCTGAATAACCAAAACAATCTTGAGAAAGAACAAAGCCAGAGGTATCATACTCCTTGATTTCAAACTATACTACAAAGCTATCGTAAAACAATATGGTACTGGCACACAAACAACACAGAGATCAATAGAAAAGAATAGAGAACACAGAAATAAACCCATGTATATATATGATTAATTAATTTTCAATAAAGGAGGTAAGAATATACAATGGGAAAGAACAGTACCTTTAGTGAGTGGTATTGAGAAAAATGGACAATTCCATGCAAAAGAATGAAACTTAACCATCATCTTATACCATATATAAAAATTAACCCAAAATGGATTAAAGAGAGGTCCCTTGATGGCTCAGTCAGTTAAGCATCTGATTTCAGCTCAATTCATGATCTCAGGGTCCTGGGATCCAGCCCTGCATCAGACTCCTTGCTCAGTAGGGAGTCTGCTTCTCCCTCTCCCTCCGCTCCTCCCCCTGCTCCTTCTCTCTCTCTCTCTTGCTCACTCACTCTCTTAAATAAGTAAATAAAATCTTTTTTAAAAAATCAAAATGGATTAAAGCCTTAAATGTAAGACCTGAAACCAAAAAAAAAAAAAATCTAGAACATATAGCAGTAGGTTCCTTTACATTGATCTTAATGATGGTTTTTTTTAACCTGACTCCAAAAGGAAGGAAAACAAAAGCCAAATTTGACAAATGAGACTATATCAAACTAAAAAGTTTCTACACATTGAAGCAAACCATCAACAAAAGGAAAAGTCAACCTATTAAATGGGAGGAGATATTTGCAAATCATACATTCAATAAGGGGTTAATATCCAAAATATATAAAGAACTCATACAATTCAGTAATTTTAAAAATCCAGTTTAAAAATGGACAAAGGATCTGATTAGACATTTTTCAAAGAAGATGTATATATGGCCAACAGATACATGAAAAGATGCTCAGTATCACTAATCATCAGGGAAATGCAAATCAAACCACAGTGAGATATCACACTATACTTGTCACAGTAGTTATTATCAAAAGACGAGAGACAATAAAGGTTAGTGAGAATATGGAGAAAAAGGTTCCCTTGTACACTATTGGTGGGGGGTTAAATTGGCTGTCATTATGGAAAACAGTATGGAATTAGCAATTCCACTACTGGGTTTCTATCTGAAGAAAACAGAAACACTAATTATAAAAGATATATGCACCCCTATGTTAACTGCAGCATTATTTACAATAGCTAAGATATGGAAACAACCTAGGTGTCCAACAATGGATGAATGGATGAAGAAGAGGTGGTATATACATACAAGGGAATGCCAGTCTGCCATAAAAAAGAATGAAACCTTTCCCTCTGGACAATACAAATGGACCTAGAGAGCGTTATGCTAAGTGAAATAAGTCAGAGAAAGACAAATATCATATGATTTCACTTATACGTGGAATCTAAAAAACAAAACAAACAAAACAAAATAAAACCTAGACTCATAGATACAGAGAAGAGATTGGTAATTGCCAGAAGGAGTAGGGTTGGGAGGGATGAAATGGGTGAAAGGGATCAAGAGGTACAAACTTCCAGTTTTAAAGTAAGTCATGGGATATAATCTACATCATGGGAAATATAGTAAAGAACTTTGTATTATGACATATGTTAACTAGACTTCTTATTGTGGTGATTGTTTCACAACATATACAAATGCTAAATCACTGTGTTGTACACCTGAAATTAATATACAGTTGACCCTTGAACATAGATTTGAACTGCAGAAGTCTGCTGATACAAGGATTTTTTTTTTTTTTTACAGCACAGTACTTTAACAGTACTTTCTCTTCCTTAAAATTTTCTTAATTACGTTTTATTCACTCTAGGTTACTTTATTGTAAGAATATAGTATATAATACATATAACATACAAAATATGTGTCGATTGGGTATGTTATTAACATAAGGCTTCCAGTCAACAGTAGGCTATTAGTAATTAAGTTTTCAGGGAGTCAAAACTTAAGAGGGAGATTTTTTACTGCACAGGGGTTGGCACCCCAGCCCCCCTGTTGTTCAAGAGTCATCTGCAGTATCATATGTCAATTTTTATACTTCAACTTAAAAAGAAACGCTGGAGTTCACGGGCTTTCTAAAGTACAAATTTTGAAGAAATTTATTAACTTCAGGCAGAAAGCTTTACCTTAAGTGACTAGCAAAGTCCATTCTTAGATTGATTTGACAAAGAGTTCCCACTCATGACTTGAGTGACTTGATTGACATCTTGGGCCATCTGAATGAGCCATAACTCTTGACTCGAGGTCCAGCTCATTCCATTATAGATGCTGTTGAAAAAATTTAAAGTCTCCTGACCAAGCTACCATTGTGGAGAGGTGTTTGAGAAAGACAGCTGTGTGCTCCTTGCATTGTTGGAGAAAGGGTATTTGGAGGCTGGAGCCAGATTGAAAAGGCTCTGCTGGCTCTTGTGCAGGTGCAAATGGGCAAAGAAATCCTTGAAGAATACTTCTTTGGGTGACCTTAAAATTGAAATGTATAATCCTGGTTCTTTCATGATGACAAAGGCAACATTTATGATTCAAACACTAACGAAGTTGATCTCATTGAAATGAAGACAAAGAAAATGCTATTACATAAATTCAACTCAAAGTGTTTTTAGTGAATTCTCCATTCCTTGACATAAGCCTATCATCATCTATCAGAATAACCTATGAAAACTCTTTTGCTAGCAAATACTACTATAAATTAGAATTTGCTATCCTTGTTACCACCTAAAATGAAAAGTCTAAGATGATTGCATATGAAAAATATTTGCATTATCATGTCAAAAAAGCACTCTGTAATTTTAATCTCTTATTCTAACCAAACAACAGTCTTGTGAAACTCACTTTTGAGCGAAACTAGGTTTTACTTAAATTTGCACGTTAGGACTTACTAAGGTTTCTCAGGAAATGGCCATGAATTTTTCCATGCAAAAATGAGATTAAGAGGATCACAAGACTTTTAAAGTATTGTTTTAACATTTTAACTATGTGAAAAGTATGTCTGCAATGCAGCAAAATAAATTGTATGCAGAAAATGTGTGTAATGTGTTTATATGCATTTTTCTGGAGAAAGCATCTGTAGCTTCTGTCACATTCCTAAAGACTACCCACCCTTCACATATACACCTAAAAATGATTAAGAATCACTGACTAGTTAAGTGTATATTTTCTGATGGGCTCTAAACTAGTAAAAGGAGCAAACCCAAAGTCATGTAAAGGACATTTTCTTATCAACAGTCTATGGATCTGGGTTAAAATGAAGTTCTTGTTCTTTTCTTTTTCCTCATGGTCCTCAAAGTCCATGTCCATATCTCTGAGGCACAGGGCAATCCTAGCAGTTCTAACCCTGAAATTCATGAGATACTTATTAGTGATCTTATGCTGGCAAAATGTACTTAAAATAATTAGCCTTTGAACCAGACATTAGAGTATCATAATACATTGCCTTTCAGTTCTCCAGAAGACTCACAGCTAATAAAGAAAAAGAAAGACTTAAGGAAAATAAGGACAGATGAAGTCAAACACAAGACATTTAGCACAACTTTCCCAGTGGACCAAATACACATACACACAGACCAGGGGCATGCTATGTGTGTGTGTGTGTGTGTGTGTGTGTGTGCGTGTGTGTGTGCGCATGCACACCCATATTTGTATGAGCATGTGAAATGAGCAAACAGCAGTGATTTCTTCCAGCCGAATGCATATCTTTGAAAGTGGAGAGTCAGCCCTGGTGATGCTAATGGAGTGGAACATAAATATTGGCAAGCTAGTTGTCAAATAGAGGCTTTTAAAGGTTGGGATTTTTCAAGGAAAATGTTAACTGCAGTTAAAGGGCCAAAGTGGTCTTAACCTGATCTCAAAATCTAGAATTTCACTTGAAGTTCTAAACACCCAGGACTGTTACGCTAAATTTAGCCTTCCCAGCTCTGCGAATGGCATTTTGGAATGTTTGGTCCATAACGATAAATCACCACACTTGCTGAATATGGGGTTAGAAGCGGACTAGCAGACATAACCAATTAATATATTAGCCTCCTAAGCATTCCTAGAGCAGAGGTGAGGGTCCAGGCCAATAATGAACTGTTTTGCCCCACTTCAAATAGCAAGTGCTCTCAACTCTAGACAGACTTCCCACTCCCCTCACCCCCCACATCAAGCAGGTCTTTGCTTCTCACCACTATTCCAGAGCATACTCATCCCCAAAATCAACTCAATTTCTACCTTCCTGAGGCTTTCTTCCCCCAACTTCCCACAACCACATCGATCTCTACCTTCCCTAAATTTTTGTATATCCTCTATTCTCAATCCTGCTCACTTGCTAACTCTGGTTGCTATCTTTCCTATCATAACAGCTAACACTTACTTGAATTTTTACTATGTGCCAGGCACTATGCTAAATGCTTTACAGGAATGACCTCATTTAATCCTCACAGCAACCCTATGATGTAGTTTTTATTATCATTCACAGAAGAGAAATGTTCATATGAGGAAACTAAGGCTTAGAGAGGTAAAGTAACTTTCTCAGGGTCCGCAACCAATAAATAGTGGGCCAGGCAATCAATCATGTTGTCTGGCTCAAAGCCCGCTCTCTTAATGGTAAAAAGTATAGCTGCTTTTTGGATGTGCATATACTGTCTACCCAGCTACATTTTAGGCTCCTCAGGACACCTGTATGCCATTTTCTTCACATGACCCATAGAGCTGGCATTATGCTATACTCATAAACAATCAATACTTATTGAGGGAGTAAATGAATTAATAAGTGAATAGAAAAATCAATGCACCAGCTGCAAAACCCAAGAAAAATTAATTGATTTGGACTTCCAAACAGCATGCAGAATCAGGGAAAAAGTGTTCCTGTTACTACATTTGGCAGCAGAAAACATAAATTGCTGACTCGCTCCCCTTGTGCTAGTGCAGAACTGGAGAGGGGTAATAGGTCTCTGTGAACAACTATGACATCCCTCAGCTTTGTCCCTGGAAACCCTCCAATCCCCCAAGTCTATACAGATCCTCAAAATCCACAAGTTTCACGGGAAGAGAAGGGAATAGCACAGAAGTTTGCCACCACCCAAACTAATTCTTCTCTAAATCCAACACGGCCCACATGCATATATTCACTCAGATACACTCAGAGAAAGATGATTCTAGTTAGTTTACTTAAGTATTTACTGAGTATTTAGCCCAGAAATCCACAAACTTGGCTTCACATCACGAACATCTGTTGACCTTAAAAACTGTTGAGGTCTGGGCCCCACCCCAAACCAATGGACTCAGAGTCCAAATACTGGGATGCATTAACAATCATCTGTGCAATTCTGATGTGCAGTTGAGGTAAAGAGCCACTAAAATCCATGCCAGGCACTGTGTGCCAGGAGCTGGGTCACAGAGATGTAAGTGTGAAAACGGAAATTTGTGGAATAGTAGGAGAGCCACAGAAGCAATTATAATTTAAAACATCATGGAAAAATTATAAATATACATCATGAAGTGCTCAAACAGAAATAACCAGAGGCCACCAAGGGACCTCAGAGGAGGAGTACCTACTCTCACTAGAAATTTTTAGGAGGCAGGATTAGATGATGCAGATGAATGAGGTAGGTATGTTTACATAATGAGATGCTGGACTGGGTAGAGGTATTAGGTTGAAATACATGCTTTCCTAGAGCAGAAGGTTAGACATCCATAACCTCTGATGTCCTCCCTCTGCACATTCCCAAATGCTCCCTATCTCTGGCAGCAGCTGCAACTGCCTTTCAGAGACCCCTGAGTCACTCTGAACCTCTTTGAATCTCATAAATAGAATGGAAATGGCAACTATTAAGTATTAGTCCTTGGGATTTAACATTAGATTTAAAACTTTTTGGAACTTTTGGTCAACCATCAATGGAGATTGAGAGATTTTGCCCTAAATTTGTTCACCTGTGAAGTAAGTATAATAATCCATACTTTTCCACAGATTATGAAACTTCACATATTTATTCAATAAACATTTATTGAGCCCCTCTGCATTCCAGGCATGGTCCTAGGTACACAGATACAATGATGAACAATCACAGATCCAGATTCTGTTCTCATTGACCTCACAGTCTAGCAAGGGAAACAGACACTGAGGAAATAATCATACAAATCCTTGTGTAATTACCTAGAGAGTCCTGTGAAGGAAACATGTATCACTTAATGCCATAAGAGCATCTAAAAGGGAAACCTGGCCTGGTCTAGGAAATCAGGAAAGGCATCCCCGAAAAAGAAGCACTTAGGATGAGATCTGAAAGATGTCTAAAAGAAAACAAGATAAGGAAAGAAGAGAAACTAGGCAATGGGAAGCCTGGGAGAAGCCCCTCTAGCAGAAGCAAAACCAGTGCAGAGATCAACCAAAAGCAGGCCAGTGTGCCTACAGCACAGAGAAGAGAGATAGTGTGCAGCAGAGACCAGAAAGGCAGTCAGGGCACTGCCAACCAAGTCCTCATCCCAAGGACAGGGGGAGGTCCTTGGGATGCTTCTAGGCTCTGAGATGATCAGTTATGAAGTTTTAAAAACCCCTCTGGCTGTTAAGTGAAAAATGGATTGGAGGGATGAGAATGGATATAGATGAACCACTTAGGTTGTTACTAAAGTGGTCCAGACCAAATATGGCCAAGTTTAGTCTTGAACATACAAAATTTGAGGTGCCAAGTGCAAAAGAGAATTGAATTTGAGATAGTATATGGCTCACAAATAGTCACTATTTAATTAATGTTATATAGATACTCAGGTATATTTGGAAAGGGAAAACTAAATAGATTGCTTTTGACACTTTAACTTAGAATCAGCAGTTTCAATTCTACCTTCTTAGACCATCATTTTGAGTGAGGCCATCCATCTGGACAAGGTTGAGCCAAGAGCTCCAGAAGCCCCTTCAGAGTATCATTGGTAAGCAGCAAGTTGATGCTGGGAAGGAGCCAGTGTTCCAGGCCACATTTCTCACCCTGGGACAGCTGCAGAGATGCTGCCCTCAAGCTCAAGAGGAAGAAATTTGCCTTCATTTAGCTATATTTGTAATTTCAAACCTACTAAGGAATAACAAATTGCAAACTCAGAAAGCTTTAACTGGTCCTGGCTGAAGAAGATGAGGAGGTTAAAGGCCACCATCTCTGGTCAAGAAGGATGTGGGTTGGAAAGCTAATTAATGAATGATCCTAAGATCATAATCTAGGCAAGCTATGTGCAGTAAGACAACCATGTCCCAGAAGGGGCAACCAGGAACCTATTTCTCTTGCAAACTGGTCCATCTCTTTATAATAAACTTTACGTTCTTTGGAAGGTAATTCTGTAAGGCTGTAGATGGAGGCACCCATGCCCCACAGGGGGTTCATTGCATGGGAACTGTCAGCAGAGGAAGATAGAGAGCCCAGAGGCTCTTGATACAGTCACCATGGCAACCAGTCCAAATCTGGTCCATTTTATTCACAGACAAAAAAAAAAAAAAAAAAAAAAACCAGTTCAGGGAACACTGTAGGAAAGTAGGAGCAGTTTAGATTAACCAGGCTATCTTTTGGCCCCAAGCAATCTGCAGGATAAGACCTTGCATTAGGCAAAGGTCTTCACTGTGACAAAGCAGAGGATTTGTTAAGCTCTTTGGATCTCAGTGGGCCCATTTAACTTCTAGTGTGGGATAAAAAATTACTCTTCTCCAGACAGGTGGCCTGAAGTTTCACATGAACTCAGTTTGAAGTGGTAATGGTCACACCACAATAAACAACCATTCCAGACTCATTTTCTTCCTCATCATCTGGGAGATCAGGAGACTGTACAAATCAGCACCTTCTGATTTCTGACTTATCAAGAGAATATATCATGTTTTATAAATGAAAATATGTCCTGGAATTGGCTTGAGTATTAACATATAATTCACATGTATGAAATCCCCTTTTTCTCTTGATAACGAGAACAATGTCTCTGAGAACTGAACCAGGGAAAGCAGCAAGAGTCTTTTCAAGTAAACATGCAACTCATTCACTAATTCATTTAATTTCATTTCTATTTATTGAAAACCTACTATGTGCCATGGGGCTATAAAAATGACTAAATACTCTATTCGCAGTTCAATGAGGAGAAGAACTTGATTTAAAACAAATAATAAATAAAAGATGCAAATGTTTTAGAACTGTAGAAGGCAAAGTAAAACTGTAGTGGCTCAAATAAAATAAAAGCTAACTTTTGTTCATGCAATAGTCTCAGACTAGTGGTCCCCTACCATACTGACAAGAGAGTCTATCATCTTTAATATATGGCTGCCATGACACTGGTTGCTATTCTATAGGTGGCTTCATGGACCAGACCTGGAAGTGGCACACATCACTTACATCAACTGGAGGGTTTTTAACTGTGTGTTCACACCTACTTCAAAGGAATCTGGGAAATGTAGTGTACTGGGGCACCCATGTGCAGTGCTAAAATCCTATTTCCAAGAAGGAGGGAAAGAGCAGAATTTGGAAAACAAGCCATCTCTGACAATAACAAAGATATGAACAAAGTTTTCTAAAAAAAGAAAAGAGAACCTAGGAAATCCCTATCATACTCAAAAATATTTCAAATATCTTACTTGTAATTCAATAAGTGCTAATAATAGCAATAATGAAGTATCATTTCCCCTATTAAACGCTAAAAATAAAGAAAAAATAAGTTATTGTTGGCAAGTATCCAAAAAAAGCACCGCAACTGCAGAAAGCATTAATTAGTACAATCTCTCTGCGGGGCAGTTTGAAACTATGCATGTAGCAGATTTTTTTTTAAAGTCACAACAATAAAGAAAATCAAGTGTATAATGCTGTAACCTCCTTCATTTATCTATATTTTAACCTGGCTTCTGGGCGCCTACTTCCATTCAAGATGGGGAAATTTATACCTGTCAATTCAAGGTACCAATGACTTCCAATTTAAAACTCAACTCTTTGGGGGAAAAAACTTCACCAACTTCAGCATTCCTTCTACAGGTGCCCTCTATAAAGTCAAAATATATTCTTTATTGGGGCATCCAGAAGCAGCACAACCCTACTAACACCTTGATTTTAGATTTCTGACTTCTTAGAACTCTAATAGAATAAATTGGTGTTGTTCTAGGCACTAAATTTGTAGGAACTCGTTACAGTAGCAGGAGGAAACTAGTGGCTCATTCCTTTGCTCCCCAGAGCCCTCTCACCCAGCATACTGATCCTAGAGCACAAACTGATCTGCTATATAAGTTTGGAACCAGGAGTAAGCAGTGTGGCCTAACATGGTTGAGGAGATACTCCCAGGCAGAGCCTGAACCAGACCTGTCAGATCTGAATTTGCTGAGTTGAGAAGAGACACTCAGACCACAAAGGGTAATTCAGAATCAAGGCAGGAAGGCAGGAGTGTTGCGGTAGGTGAAGACAACTGGGCAGACCACAGCAGTGGCTCAAAGAGATTCAACAGATCTGATGAGGAAAGCTGGCACTTCCAGGTTTTCCTCATGCTTTCAAATTGATGTCAGGACAAATAGGACCTCTGCCATCTGCTGATAGCTTAGGCCAGAGGCAGAATCCTGGATAAGAAGTCCCAGAGCACTGACTGTAGGAAACCACAGCCACTCAAGTAACTATGAATATATATGTGAGCATTGAGCCTCCTTTGGAGAAAACCTCCAGCCCCATGCTTTGCCCCCCTCAACCAAGTAAGTCACTCAACATCCTGGGCTTCATTCAGCAATATTTTAAAAAAAGACTTGGAGTCCATAAATTCCTAAGGACAAACAGTAGGACCTGGTGAAATCCTGGAGTTCCTTGAAGCTCTTAGAAGCTGTATGTCTATAATGAAAGAAGATATAATTGGTTTAGACACACAACAAAGCCTGGCCACAGACTGGAAAACTCAGTTCCATCTCTTAGGCAGGGGAATCCACAAAAGCTAATGTTCATGAGGGATAACTAGGGGGAAAGTGATATTTTAGGAAGTCTGATCTATGGGTAAACAAGAGAGGAGAGACTGAAGACATGAAGAACAGGAAGGAAAGCATTGGCTGGAAGGGACATGAGGAGTAAGTGTCTTGGACAGGTGGTAGTAGCAATGTCAACCACATCTCCAAACACTGGTTGTGTAAGGAATTATTTGAAAGGCTGGACTTTGGCCTCTCAATATCTTCTAGTAGGGTACTTTGATCACAGGGCTTACTGAGATCAAGAACTAGACAACAAATTTTCCATTCTCCTCTTTAAGTACACATATTAAATAGCTGAATATAGCTTATATAAATGCATGATAATTAATCAAGTAGTTAAGAAATCAATTCCAATGTCTTCCAGTGCATTTCTGTGTTAACTCTGCAATTGACTAAGGCAGGGCCTGACCCTTGGCACTTTGATGAGGAGGACTAGAGGTCAAAGCAGATAGAGATTCAGATGGGCCCAAGAGAACTTAAGAAACAAGCAGGACCCAGAGATCAGAACAGGCAGCAAGTCAGAACAGTTGGTGGTCAGAAAGAAGCAGCAACATTAAGAACAACTCAAATTTCCTTTAGGTCATAAAGGAAATTTCTGACCTAACCTGAAGATTCTTATATACTTCCTATTAGAGGTGGACCAAACTCAGAGTCTCAAGCAGCACAGGGTCTTCAGGTAAAACCAGGTAAGTGACTATACCTGAGGAAAGGGTAGTGAGATCACAATAGCAGAAGATATATTGGCATAGCCCCTTTTCTAACTCACCTTAAATTTTATTATGATATGAAGACCCATCAAGGCCTAAGAAACATCCCTAAGAATTCAGAACAGTGTGACATAAAAAGCCCCTCTCAGCCAGGTCTACAGTTGCTGGTGACTTTTCTGCATTCAAAGCTTCTTTGTCAGCCATGAGAAGGAATCATCAGAAGGATGGAGAAGTGTGTCCTCTCTACTTCCCTCTCATTCTTCTCTTTCTTTCATTTGGCAGAAGCCAAGAAAGAAGAAAAATCATGCCGCTTAAGTGTGAAAATTCCATGACTCATACTATTCTTCAGTGAAAGTAGCTTTCTTCTCAACTCCTAGAGATATCTTCCCTCCAGTTAGGTGTTTCCAGCAGTAGCTGCTGGCTAGGTATTATTTGAAATTTGCATTCTTTGCCACCCACACAACCTACACATTTTAAGCTGTTTCTGACATAAGTCATTCCCAAAAGTCTTTTATAAAGCATCTCCCTCAACATGACATATTTTATCCCAATATTTAAACATAGGTTTTACACTGTAAATGTAAAGTGATCTCCTCACACAGACACATCCTCGGAGTGTGCAAAAAAGAGTGGGAGGATGAAGTCGGGACCAGAAGGCACAGATCTAGAAGAATGCAACAAGTGGGCTCCACCTGTCCCTGAAATCAGATAGAGAAGTTTTTAAGAAGTTTGGGCATGGCTTAAGAAAGGATTCCTGGATGAAGTGAAGCTATGAATGAGGCAGCAGCTATTCTCAGACTCAGTCTAATAAAGCCACATTTACAAGGCATTCAGGATCTGGAAAAAGACAAAGCATGGGACCCTGAGTAGTGGCTGTGACGCATGAACATTGACCAGGCCAGATGTTCTCTGCAGCAGAGGGCATCCTTGAAAGAAAATATCCCGAATCCTCCAGAAACCCATAGGCAAATTCTACTATGCACTTAAAGAAGAGTTAATACCTATTCTCAAATTATTCTAAAAAGTAGAAAAGGAAGGAAAAATTCCAAATTCATCCTGAGGCCAGCATTACTCTGATACCAAAACCAGATAAGGACTCACTAAAACAGGACTACAAGCCAATATCCCTGATGAATATGGATGCAAAAATCCTCAATAAAACATAAGCAAACTGAGTCCAACAACACATTAAAAGAATCATTCACCATGATCACATGGGATTTATTCCTAGGATGCAAGGGTTGTTCAATATCTGCAAATCAATTAACATGAAATACCACACTAATAAAAGAAAGGATAAGAACCATATGATCATATCAATAAATGCAGAAAAAGCATTTGACAAACTACAACATCCATTCATGATTAAAACCTTCAACAAGGTGGATTAGAGGAAACATACCTCAACATCATACAGGCCATATATGAAAGACCCACAGCTAATATCATCCTCAATGGGAAAAAACTGAGCTTTTCCTCTACAGTCAGGAACAAGAAGGATGTCCACTCTCACCACTGTTCTTTAACATAGTATTGGAAGTCCTAGCTACAGCAATCAAACCACAGAAAGAAAGAAAAGGCATCCAAATTGGCAAAGAAGAAGTCAAACTTTCACTGTTCGCCAATGACATGATACTGTATGTAGAAAACGCAAAAGAATCCACAAAAAAAAAAAAAAAAAAAAACCCTGCTAGAACTGATACATGCATTTGGTAAAGTCACAGGACACAAAATCAACATCAGAGATCTGTTGCATTTCCATATGCTAATAATGAAGCAGCAGAAAAAGAAATTGAAAAATCAATCCCATTTACAATTACACCAAAAATCATAAGATACCTAGGAATAAACCTAACCAAAGAAATGAAAGGCCTACATTCTGAAAACTATAAAACACTAATGACAGAAATTGAAGACAACACAAAGAAATGGAAAAACATTCCATGCTCATGGATTGGAAGAACAAATATTGTTAAAATGTCTATACTACCCAAAGCAATCTACACATTTAATGTAATCCCTATCAAAATGCCACCAGCAGTTTTCAGAGCTGGAACAGTTCAAAAATTTGTATGGAACCATACAAAAGACTCCAAATAGCCAAAGCAACCTTGAATAAGAAAAGTAAAGCTGAAGGCACCACAATTCTGAACTTGAAGCTATATTACAAAGCTGTAGTAATCAAAACAGTTTGGTACTGTCACAAAAACAGACACATAGATCAATAGAACAGAATAGAAAACCCAGAAATAAACCCATGATTACAAAGTCAATTAATCATTGACAAAGCAGGAAAAAATACCCATTGATAAAAATATAGTCTCTTCAACAAATGGTGTTGGGAAAACTGGACAGCAGCATGCAAAAGATTGAAACTGGACCAAGTTCCAAACTGGAAAGTGCACTTTCTTACACTATACACAAAAATAATTCAAAATGGATTAAAGACCTAAATGTGAGACCCGAAGTCATAAAAATCCTAGAACAGAACACAGGCAGTAACATCTTTGATATCAGCCACAGCAACTTTTTACTAGATATATCTACTGAGGCAAGGACACAAAAGCAAAAATAAACTACTGAGACTTCATCAAAATAAAAAGCTTCTGTACAGCAAAGGAAACAACAAATGGGAAGAAGACATGAATAGACATTTTTCCAAAGAAGACATACAGATGGCCAACTGACATATGAAAAAATGCTCAAATCACTCATTATCAGGAAAATACAAAGCAACACTACAATGAGATATCACATCACACCTGTCAGGATGGCTAAAATCAACACAAGAAACAGTGTTGGTGAGGATGTAGAAAAAGGGGAACCCTCTTACACTGTTGGTAGGAATGTAAACTGGTGCAGCTGCTCTGGGGACAGTATGGAGTTTTCACAAAAAGTTAAAAATAGAACCACCCTACAATCTAGCAGTTGCACTAGTGTTTACCCAAATAATATAAAAATATTAATTAAAAGGGATATATGCACCCCTATGTTTAAAGAGCATTTTCTACAATAGCCAAGCTATGGAAACAGCCCAAGTGTCCATAAACTGATGAATAAAGAAAATGTCAGATAGATAATGAAATATTACTCAGCCAAAGAGCGAAATGTTTCCATTTTTGATGACGTGACTAGAACTAGAGGATATTATTCTAAGCAAAATAAGTCAGGAAAAGACAAACACCATATGATTTCACTCATATGTGGAATTTAAGTAACAAACAAGCATAGGGGGAAAGAAGATAGAGATGAATCACTAAATTATACACCTCAAACTAATATTACAGCATATGCTAACAGGAATTTAAATAAAAACTAAAAAAGAAATGAAAGAGGAGACACTGATCACATAGAAATAAAAATTATAATGAGAATACTATGAACAGTAGTATACCAACAAATCGGATGACCTAAGTAAAATACACAAAATCCTAGAAATTGAAGAAGGAAAAAAAAAAAAAAAACAGGCCCTTAGCTTCTCTGAGTCAGTTTCCACATCTGTAAACTAGTGTGGTGAAAAATGGAGGTGATTCATAGAAAGCACTTAGTGTAGTACCTGGCACATAAGTGCTCAATAAGTGTTTGCTAGTTTTGTCCTCGTCGTCATTCTTATCACTACATTTATTGTTATTATTATTATTAGAGAGCAGGACCGCATCTCATTCCTATTCGATCTCCAGTGCTGAGCATAGAGCCAGACATATATAATTCTTTCAGAAAATGTGTGAAACGACTGAAGGCAGGGCTGGCTTCAGGGGCATACAACCTGTAGAATTGCCCAGGACATTACCCATGCCCATTAAGCCATGCTTGGTTTAATGCTTTGCTGTGGCCATCTTGAAATTCTTAATTTGTGAACAAGGGACTCCATATTTTCACTTGCTCAGGGCCCCATAAATTATATAGCCAGTTCTGAGTGAGGCTACAGTTGTAAGGAAGATGTGAGGAGGAAACTAAAGCAGGAATAATTAGGGGAGACAAGAAATCTGCAGAGAGGCTATTAAGAGTTAATGTGTATTTCCTCACCAAGTATTTCCTCTCCAGAATACAAAAGTCTTCAGTGGATCCAGCAACAGTTCACATCCTGAATTTTTGCCAGTCCCCACATTTGCCACACATTGGAGGAATGTTTACCAAGAATGTCTGGGACCCCACCTGTTCTTAATCAATAATATTTCCAGAGTTTACAAGCCTTAACTCCAAGAGATCAAAATAATAGGAAAGAAAAGCCAGTTCAGTCCCAACATTTTCTGGATGCTGGCTCCTGGTTTTGCTTCTATTATATTGACTAAGAAATGACAAATATAACGCATATACTTCCACAATCACAAGTCTATATTTTAAAATTATTTCTTCCTCTTAAAACACATGCCCCCCAACCTTCACAGCTTGCGTATTACCAGGCATTCCATATCAGAACCAGCACTCTGTAGCATCACTGAGACTAGCAGCCTCAGTCCACAACATCCTTCCTTGCTGAGTCAATCTCACAAACCAGTTACTTCTAATTCTGCAGTTCTGCCCATTACACTGTCACAAGCTGTGACTGGAGCAAATCACACTTCACAATGATATGAATGACTTTTTAAAGTGTGGGACATTTAGAACAGCTCCTTTGCTTGAAGAGTGTAAGGGTGAGACTCCTGGATGAGCTGTTAACTACTGGGTCTCCATATCAGTCATCCATTCAAACTGTGGCCTGCCCTTTGCCAGGAGGGGACCCAGGGATAAGGATGACGCTGTTTCTGTTCTCACACAGCTCATAAGGGGTTAAAACAACCCTCAAGTACACAGGTCCAAAACAATAGTACAGGAGTAAAAGGAGGGAGAAGACGACATCCTAGATGAAAGAATATCTGAGCAGAGTTTTGAAGAACAAGCAGAGGAAAAGAATCTTTTGGGAAAATATCAGCAGTTTCGGGTATAGATGGGGAAGAACTTGGTGTGTTTCCAGGGATGTAGGTGCTTCCTCACCCAAGATCCTGGTGTGTAGGAAATGAGGAAAAGGACAGGGCAAGGTAGACAGGATCTCCTGAGCCAAGCAAGTTTGGTCTTTATTCAGAGAGTAGAAGGAAACCAGCAAAGCATTTTCTTTTGTCCTGATCCGATTTGTGATGCACAGGGACACACACACCGTCTGCAGGTTGGGTGGGAGGATGAAGGTGGGAAAGGGGCTACACTTGAGCTCTGGTTTTTAAGTTAGCTTTGATTTGTTAACAGCTTAGAGGAGATTTGAGGCAGGTGCTACAGATGAGGAGAGGAATGTAGCAACAGAGCCACGTGTTTACAGGAGATCTTTTAGGAAGATTTGCTCAGCTGGGTGTGATGTAACCCTCTCCCCTTCTCCCCATGAAACCTCCTGTTAACATCAAGGCTTTCAGAAGGATTGTGTTTGGGAGCAGATGGGACAAGTGCAAAGACGAGTTTCACTGCATGGGTGGGGCTAGATCAAGAGTAACTGAGGGACACCTGGGTGGCTCAGTGGCTGAGTGCCTTCCTTTGGCTCAGGGTGTGGGTCCTAGGATAGTCTCGCATCAGGCTTCCTACAGGGAGCCTGCTTCTCCCTCTGCCTATGTCTCTGCTTCTCTGTGTGTCTCTCGTGAACAAATAAAGTTTTAAAAAAAAGAGTGACTGAAGGGAGTTTAGTTACCTTCAAATTATAATAAGGTCACTCAGGTGAGAGCCTAGAGGATGGACTGGAGTAGATGGCAGTCTGAGACCGAAAGTGAGGAAAGCAGAATGGAGACTCCTATAGTTGTCCTGTGAAAAGACCTAAGGGAGTGACCATGAGAATGGAAAGGAGTAGAACTGAATGATATCCAGGAAATGGAAGCTCTAGGATCTTGTTGCTAACCAGATGTAAGAGTTAAGAAGGGAGGAACCAACGATGCATCTAGGAAACCCAGAGGACATAGCCTCCCCCACTGAAACAAGGAACAAACAGGACAGTTTCAGGAACAATCTTGTTAGGGATATGATAATTCTGAATTATCTGTAGAACTTGCTGGTGAACATGGGCAGCAAGTAATATACAGATTGTGCTAGAGATATTGACTACCATATATCTTCTGGATTACAGTATAAGCCTCCAAGGGATCCACTGTTTCTGCCTGATCTCCTGCCACTCCAGTCTCAACACAGCAGCCAGTGTGATGTAATAAAACCTGAGTTGGAATGTGGTGCTTCTCTGCTCAGAACTTCCCAAGGGTTCCCATATGCTGAGTTGCAGCTATAGTCTTTACTATGCCCAACCAGGGCCCCAGTGTAGGACCTCTCTTCTCTACTCCATTCCAACCATTTTGCATTCTCACTGCTCCTCCCTGAGTCCTTTGCAGAATGAAGGGGCACTAAGAGAATTTCCTCTTGGAGGTCCTTGTTTCCCTGAGAGTTAGGAGGAGGATCATCTCTCTGTATTTTGGAAGATGGAAGGATAATGACCATGAAGAAGGCAGTGAAGGTGGGAATCTGAAATAGCTGCCTTTGGGATGTGAGAAGGGAGCTGGTGGGATTCCTCTCAGCTGTTACTAAATGATAAACATAGATTACACAGCAAATCCATTGTCTCATTTAGAGAAAAACATAAAGATGAATAACATGGACTGCCTTTACATTTAATAAATCAAATTATCCTAAGGTATGAGAAATTACCCATTGCCCATAAATACTGAGACCAAAGCCAAAAAAATGGACAAAATTTAGTATGAGAAATTAAGTTGACTTCAAAAGCTTTTGATGTACATACTAATTACACATATTCTAGGTAGCTAGAAGACTCAAGAAATCAAATTTTGGTCTGAGATTAGGCCCATTCCTGTCTTGACATAATAATTTGCATTTATTTTTTTTTCTTTTTTTTTTTTTTTTTTTTGCATTTATAAGTATTATAAATGTTTTATAGTATAAAGACTAGAAGTGAGAAAACCAGAATGGAGACTCCTTTAATTGCCCTGTGAAAAGAATAATATTGTCCTTGTATATAAAAATACTTTATACATAATGTAAATATTGAAATATATACAGATTTATAGTCTTTTTACAACAGCCCTGAGAGGCACTGGAATAGGTATTAATACCCCTCTGTTGGGGCAGTTGGGAAACTCAGGTCTAGAGCAGTTGAGCTGCCCAAGGTCGGTGACAGGAGGCCAGAACCCAGGCTCTATCCAGCTGATTTGGCCACTACTTTCCATTAACCCACTCATTGCTTTTTCAGCTTAATCTTGATGTTCTTCTCTGAGGGACCCCTTCCAAGCGGGTCCCTGCCAAAGAGAGTGAAGCTGACTGGCATAAGGAAGGAATTGACTTGGGGCAATACTGCGGCAAGTAAGACAGGGATGTCCTTGAGCTGATGGTGAGTCATAAGGCCACAGCATCTCTGCCCAGAAATCTTGTGTGCCCAGGGTGGAGCACACAAGAGGCCCCCAGTGGCCCCAGTCCAGAGCCCTTTCTAAGTATCTGATCCTCAGTTCAGGCCTGAGGCTCAGCCCCAAAGGGACTCTCCTGATGCATGTCCAACTTTTCACAAGCCTTTCCTGATGCAGCCATGATGAAATCTTACACATTTGTCCCCCAGCCTGAAATGTGTTTATGCTCCAAAGTTAAGGTTTGTAATGGGTTTTGCTCACGGGAATGATTATTTTAGTGCTGACTTTTAAAAAGGCAATTGATAACAAGTTTACCCAGCCAAAAGAGCTCTGGCAATTATCTGCAAATTCAGAATCCGTGAAGAGCCAAACCAGATCATTTAAGACCCCCTGAATCCATTCTGGGGCCAAGATTATCCAAATTGACAAGCTAAAAATGAGATAATTTATGCTAAAATGGTGTTTGTGAAATCAAGATGCTATTCTGGATGGCTGCTGCTAGGAGCTAATACAATCCCTTCTTCCCTTACTTTTCTCCTTCATGGGCTCCTTCCCTCCCCTATTCACTTTATCAGTTGAGGTTATATGGAAGGACGGTATTCAGAATGTTTTCAGCCTGTAAACTGGGTAGTTTTTAAGTTTTTCATGCAATTATTTGTATTGAATAAAAAGGTCTCTAATCTTAGGGTTTGTTGTCATTGTCTGTTTTTCATCAAAACTCTGGGCAGGGCCTGGGCTGTGGAGAAATCCCACTAATGAAAAGGAAGACAAGTTCTGAAATTGCTCATCTCTGCCAAGTTCTTCAGCTTACCCACAAATATCCCACCAGGTGGTTTTAGTCTTAACTGTGGGAACTGAAGCTCCACAGCCCTAAGAAAGAGGTTGACTCATGGGGGATGGGGCGGGGGGGGGGGATTGTGACTTGCTCCAAGGCTTTTCGCCCAGGTGCTCTCTGCTCTGGGCTTGAAACATTGGAAGAGTCCTTGAAACTGAGGCCACCTCATTCTAGTCACCAGGGTACTCACCCATCAGCCTGGTCAGAAACAAGGAGACCGATCTTGGAGATCTAGGAGAGAATGAGCCCAAACTCAGCTCTGGTCAAATGTGGCAGATAACCATACACACTGACCTCCTCCCCTCTCTGTATCTATCTAAGTAGAAGTGAAGGAATAAAAGGGTATCAGCCAACCAAGACCAGAAGAATGGAAAGGTAGAGGACAGCAAAATCAGTTTCAGTAGATTTTGGAGGCCAGAAAGCAGATAGATGAACGGTAACTTTCCTAAAAGGGTATATAAAAACTTTGCAGCCTGCAGAGCAGCCACATAGATGGGAAGCAAAGTTCTTTGTCCTGCAGAGTCAGATTAAGAGATTTAAGCCTCAGAAGCACCAAGAACTTTGGAAGCTAAGGAGATGTGGGGCTGAAAACCATGGAAGCTATTGAAAATCTAGATAAAGAGAAACTAGATCTTCCAAGCCCATACAGCCATCTCCAGCAGCCAGACACCATCTGGATCTCTCCCCTTCTGCAGGAGACAAGAGGTTTATTCTCTGGAAAAGATAAAGCAGAGCCTTCAGCTCACAGGTCAGGAATTAGGTGCAAAGCTAAAAACAGGGGATTAGGTAGATACTGAACTGTGGGGCCCCAGAATCTTCCCCTACTCTCCCCTACATGACTCTTAGGAGTATGTCTCCTAAAAAAAAAAAAAAAAAAGGATTATTCTCTAGAGGAAACTAACAAGTCCAGAGAAAGTACTCCAGTTATTAATGTTTGGGGACCCCTCCATAAGGTGGGCTGGTCACCCTCTGCTCAGACCTCAGGAAGAATAAGCAGAAAAACCTTGCCCCTACCCCTATGGGGCTTTTCAATGGCCTTTTTTTTTTTAAGATTTTATTTATTCATTTGAGACAGAGATACATATATATATATAGAGAGAGAGAGAGAGAGAGGAGAGAGAGCATGAGCAGGGAGAGAGGAAGAGGGAAGAGAAGCAGACTCCCTGTTGAGCTGGGAGCCTGACATGGGGCCCCATCCCAGAACCCAGTGATCACGACCTGAGCCCAAGGCAGACGCTTAAGCATCTAAGCCACTCAGGCACCCTCAATTGCCTTGCTTCTTTGTTCCAATCCAAAACAGAGACACCAAAGCAAGCAAAGACTGAGAGAGAAAAAAAAGAGGAAAAACAACCTCAGAACCAAAACAATAACAGCACTAGTACAAATGAAAACTTGAAAAAAGTAATCTCAGAGATATAAAGTAATAAAGGGACAAAAAACTAGCACGGATTGGGGAGAGGAAAAAAATTTTATGACAATCAAAATTTTTAAAAATCAGCACAGGAATAGATATAAAGTTAAAAAACTCAACCAGAAAACAAAGTGAAAGATAAAAAAGCTTAAAAGAACTAATGAGAAAACTAGACAAGCCACTCAGGATACCCAGATAGAACAAAATTAAAACTACAAAAGATGTTCTCAATGAAAGTATAGAAGAACTAGAGGGTTTGACTTTCCAAATTTAAAAAGCCCACTGAGGACTTAGCACAATGAGGAAATAAAGAGCACACTTTACTGTGACATTTTAGAATATTGGGTTAAATGGACCATACTAAAAAAAAAAAAAAAAAAATCACACTCAGAGGCATAAAAATCCAAGATACCCTGTACCCCAACAATACAACTAAGTGCCAGAGAACAATGGGGCAATGCTTTCAAAAGTCTGAGGGGAAAAGGTTTTCAATCTAGAATTCTGTAAATAATCAATGAATCACAAGGGTAAGATAAAAATATCAGGCACAGAGCCCCAAATTTTTTTCATTTACAGTTTCTCTTGGAAAGCTCTTAGAGGACATATTTTAGCTAATTATAGGAGGAAACCCAAATATAAAACCAAAAAGGAAGACAATAGAAATCCAGAGAAGGGGGGACCCAGCCTAGAGATAATGGGAAAGAAAAATCCCAAAAGAATCTCCCTTAGTAGCCTTATTAACAGTGAGTTTTGATGGAGCATGAGAGAGAGCTGAGGATTTCCCAATCCATGAGCATGGCATATCTTTCCATTTGTTTGTGTTATCTTCAATTTCTTTCATCAATATTTCCTAGTTTTTAGAGTACCAGTCTTTTCTCCTCCTCGGTTAAGTTTACTCCTGGGTGTTTTGATCTTTATTGGTGCAATTGTAAATAGGGTTGTTTTCTTAATTTCTCTTTCAGCTACTTGATTATTAGTGTATAGAAATCTAACAGATTTCTGCATCTTAATTTTATACGCTGCAACTTTACTGAATTCATTTACCAGTTCTATCAGCTTTTGAGTCAAGTCTTAAGGGGTTTCTATATATAGTATGTCATCTGCAAATAGTGCTTCTTCCTTACCAATCTTGTTTCTTGCTCCCTTATTGCTGTGGCCAGGACTTCTAGGACTCTTGGCCAGGACTCTATGTTAAATAAAAGTGGTAAGAGAGGATATCCTTGCCTTATTCCTGACCTCAGGGGAAAAATCTCTGTTTTTCACCCTTGAGTATGTGAGTTTTTCATAATATGGACTTCATTATGTTGAGGTATGTGGAATTTAAGAAACAAAACAAATGAACAAAGAAAAATGGAGACAAACAAAAAACACATACTCTTAAATATAGAGAATAAACTAGTGGTTGCCAAAGAGGAGAAGGGAAGGAGGTAGAGTATACTTATCATGATGAGCAGAGTAATGTATAAAAGTGTTGACTCATTACATTGTACATCTGAAATATACTGTATATTAATTAGACTTGAGTTTTTTTAAAAAGAAAATAATGCAAAAAAAAAAAGAGAGAGGACTGAGGAACTGATAACAACAATAGCACCCTACTTTGCTCTGCTATGAACAGTATCTACATATTCATCATAATGTAAATACTGCATTACAAGTATTTTGGAAGGGTGAGGGGTGGTGATATAGAGAGTAAGAGAGCTAAATCTTCAACAACCAAAACAAGAGAGAAAATACCATGCAAAATGGATCAGTGAAGAAAGAGGAGAATAATCACAGTATTTGAATACATGGAAGAAAATATCAAGAGAAACAATTCAAGAATGGACAGGGACTGGGAGGTACATGTAGGAGACTTTTTTAATATTTAGTAATATGTAACTATATTACATCAATAAAAATGAAATCTAAATTAATGTTTTAAAGTTAATTCAAACTCCAGTCCATTTTCATATACATAAGAATGACTGAAAGCCTCCATTTAATTCTATTTTGATCCCTGAACATAACAAAAGAGGTGGTACCTCTCCTTTTTCACAATTTTCTGATGGTCACCCACCCTATAAGATTCCATATGGGCTTCTAGGAAGAACTTTTTTTTTTTTTTTTTTTTTGGCTTTTTTTCAGTGGTGAGAGGAAAAGGAATTTTAGTTGAAATATTTGATGTCTAACTCAAAAGCAGGATTCCTGGCCTCTACCCCATCTTCCTACCTGATTGTGTACAACAAAAATCAATAGGAAGCAAATCTTCAACCCCATGTCAGGAGTAGACTAGACTTATGACTAATGCATGATTGCCTGTGTGTAGGTGACTGAAATGGTGATGGGAGCATTTTTAAAAAGGAGCCATAAAATCTAACTAAACCCCCTTCCTCTTATCCTTCCCTTTGCCGAGAATGCCTACAGGGAAATGGCCCTAGAAGTCCCCAGTTCTCATTCTGGTTGGGCCCAACATTTGAACCTTTAAATCCATAGAAGAAATTTGTTGGACTGAAACTTCCTCAGCCTCCCGAAGGCCTAAGAGACATGTCACCCAGAAAAACTAGAAAGAACACAAAAGGACCACCACAATGAATTTTGGTGATAAACCCATATTGGGACCAAAATGATTAAAAATTTTCACTGAGGGAAAGATAGAAGAACATTCTACAGAGCTAGCATGCAATGTACCTGCTCATCTTACCCCCAATAGCCCTGAGTAGACATGAACTCCTAAGTTGGAGGGAATGAAACACCTTCAAAACAAGAAATGAATGAAGTTGGATGACACTTCTGTAGTGAGGAGGCCAGCCAAGGGTTGTGCCCAGCCCTGATGGTGACAGAGATAAGGCAGAGGCACCAGCTCTCTCAGCACTAATCCCTATTAATAATGAATTGGCTTCTGTTCCCCTTTGACCTCAAGCCTTTGTCCTCTGCTCTTCGGGGTAAGGGAGTTGATTTATATAGCCATAGAAACAATTCTAAAGCAATAAAAACTAAAGGAAATAAATTATAAGAAGCACTCATTAAAGACCCTTCAAAAGGATAAAATTATTTCAATTTTACTCTGTCTCAGTCACTTCTCCCCACTTCTTCCCCAGATATACCTGCATATCTATATATTTATACAGTTTTTTATTATTTAGTTAATATGAATTACAGGCCTCATGCTTCCTCCCTTCTAAATCCAAAATGAGGAAGCTTTCTCTTTTCTCTAGCTCCCTTTTTTTCTCCGCTCCCCCTCACCAACACGATTTACATTCTCAATGTAATGTATTAAAAAGTTGACAGGGACGAAAGGATTCACACGATGTCTGCTAAGAAACCCAATTTCCATGATGAATTGCCCGAAGCCCCTGAATCACAAACCATTTTTTCCGCTGCTCAGAAGTTGGGTTTTTTTTTTTTTTAAATCTTCTTAAAGCCTCTTTCCTAATCTTCGGCTAGAAGAGATGGGTGAAAGG
The DNA here is from genome assembly GCF_018345385.1 of Vulpes lagopus. Lineage (NCBI taxonomy): Eukaryota > Metazoa > Chordata > Mammalia > Carnivora > Canidae > Vulpes > Vulpes lagopus. The sequence goes on along the minus strand of NC_054842.1, from coordinate 34,327,776 downwards.
ATTTTTTTTCTAAACTAAGGAAAGTATTAGCATCTTGGTTGTTGTGCATCAAATTTGAAAATGCAAGGTTAGTAATATTTCAAATCAGCCATGGTCCAAACCTCTTGATAAGTGAGTGTGCTCTTTCGTGTTCTCTCTCACCTCCTTCCCCACCCCACCCCCCAGTCTTATAGCCAGTAATAAGGAGGAGCTTCGGGAGAAAAAAAAATTAGAGTGATTCTTCAAATATCTTCCCCCTTTTGGATAGTTTTAGAAATACAAATAAAAGATATCCTCTTTCCTAGAGTTGGCTGGATCAATCATATCTAGGTGAAGATTTCAGCAGCAAAATCCTGACCCAACTCTCATGATACACCTGTCAGATCTGGAGCAGAGGCTGTGATCAGAGCTACAAGCATTATATTTAGCATGTTCTCTTAAGACATTGGATTTCATGTGCCCAGAAAAGTTCACACTGGGCTACCTATTACCAGAAGAGTGAAGGGCAACACAGCATCTACCTGGGGTTTTGCTAAATTTACACACTATTTTTTTAAAAAGACCCACTTATTCACAAGCATTCTGGAAATTTGAGGCTCTCCTGACTATCTTCAATTTCAGCTTTACACTCTTACTGTATGCTGTGAAGGCATCAGTCAGGTGCCACTCTCCCTCAGGGAACAGTTGGGCTTTTTCCCTGCTGCACAAGCACCTTGGCTTTCCCTATGATCCATTACCCAAGAAAACTTACCAAAAAGAACCAAACACTAAGAAAACTTTAAGAGAATTAAAGCACTTTTTCTTTAAAAAATATATTCAACATTATACAGGAGGGGAAAAAAGGACTCTGATATTGTCTATAAATTTCCAAAACATTTGTTGATGTACTGAGAGAATGAAGAGTCCATATTCTGGAGTTTAAGTCTGAAGTCACAATCCCCAAATTTAAGAGTCATATGAAAGCTATGAATCTATCAAGAAAAATTTACAGTGCAGATATTCAGAAAAGTTTTGCAATTTAAGAGAGGACATGAACTTGGATGTATAATTGTAAGAACCTCTATTTTGCAGGTGAAGATACTGAGGGCTTTAGAGGAAAAGGAACTGGCCTCAGCTGCATAGCCAGTGAGGGACAGAACCAGGACCTGATCGAATTTTATTCCTGGTTCATATATTTCCAAATTGGTAACATCTTGACAGTATATAAATAATGCATCTAGGTGAGTGAGGGCTTTACAGCCACACAGTTTCCCCTAAAAGTTATTTATCCTGAACATTGTCTATGCTCTCCTAAGAGAAGTAACACAGTGAGGCACAGTTAGAAAGGGGCCAGTGCTGTCATTACCTTTCCAGACCAGATTTAGCAAGAAGACTTAATAAGCCACCTTACCGGAGTCTTCAAGTTAGGTTGAGTGAGAGCTAACAAGATGTAATCAGGACTCATGTCTCCCCAGCACCCAAGGAGGAAGGTGAACTTCACTTGAATGTGAAGATAATGTCATTTAAAGGAAAATCTTTGAGCTAGTCACTCATATTTGCATCCCCAAACAATCCTTATAGAGTCATTATTCTTATACTACCTGTTTCCTTTAAACAAAGAGATTGCTGCATGGAAATTAAATATAAATGAATTGGCAATACTATGGAGAAAAGATAGTCTTTTCAACAAATGGTGCTGGTACAACTGGACATTCACATGTGAAAAAAATATAGGCACATGTTTTATACCCTTTACAAAAATTAACTCTGATCAGGTATCCCTGGGTGGCTTAGTGGCTTAGCACCTGCCTTCAACCCAGGGCCTGATCCTGGAGTCTCAGGATCGAGTCCACATCAGGCTCCCTGCACGGAGCCAGCTTCTCCCTCTGCCTGTGTCTCTGCCTCTCTCTCTCTGTGTGTCTCTCATTAATAAATAAATAAAATCTTTAAAAAATAACTCTGAATGGATCATAGAACTAAATATAAAATATAAAACTCCTAGAAAAATGACATGAGGGGCAGCCCAGGTGGCTCAGCAGTTTAGCACCACCATCGGCCCAGGGCCTGATCCTGGAGACCTGGGATCAAGTCCCATGTTGGGCTCCCTGCATGGAGCCTGCTTCTCCCTCTGCCTGTGTCTCTGCCTCTCTCTCTCTCTCTCTCTTTCATGAATAAATAAAATCTTTAAAAAAATAAAAATAACTTAAAAAAAGAAAAGAACAATAACACGAGAAAATCTAGATGACCTTGGGTATGGCAATGACCTTTTATACACAACACCAAAGGCATTATCCATGAAAGAAATAATTGATAAGCCAGATTTCATTAAAATTAAAAATATCTGCTCTAATATTGTGATATAATAAGATATATATATTAGGTCTTCACCCCTGGTTCCTGGGGCAAAGCACTTCTAATGCCCTTTGAATTTCCTGTGGGAGTGAGAAGAAGCATCCTTTGTTTTTCAAAATAAGCCCCCTTTCAACCATACCTGAGTTTCTGCTAATGAGAGGACTCTGTTGGGCCCCAAGATAACTTCAGGATGGAAGTTAGTTGCCTGAGGAGCCAACCAGGTGATTAGAGGTTTGAAAGTTTCAGCCCCATCCTCTGACCTCTGGAGATGAGAAAAGGGCTGAAAATAATCATCAATGGTCAATGGATTTAATCAATCATGTCTTCATGATGGAACCTCCATAAAAACCTTAAACAACGGTATTTGGAGAGTTTCCAGTTGGTGAATACATGAAGATACTGGGATGGCAGCACACATAGGACAAGGAAGCTCCATGTACCATCCTGCTCATATCTAGCCCTATGCATCTCTTCCACTGGGCTATTACTGAGTTCTATCCTTTATAAGATAATAGCAAGTAAAGCTCTTTCCTAAGTTCTGTGACCTATGCTAGAAACTACCAAACTTGAGAGGGGGTTGTGGGAACCCTCCAACTTTATAGCCAGTTGGCCAGAAGTACAGGTAGCCTGGACTTACAATTAGCATCTGAAGGTGAAAACAGTCTTGTGGGACTGAGCTTAACCTGTAAAGTCTGCATTAATATTCCAGGTACTCAGTGTCAGAATTTAATGAAACCACAGGACACTAAGTTGGTGTTAGCAGAAAATCATTTACTGTGGAAAACCCACAAATTTGGTGTCAGAGCACTATATGCAAAAACAGATTAGATCTCCAAAAGACATTATTAAGAGAACAAGAAGATAAGCCACAGACTGGGAGAAAATATGTGCAAAAGATATATCTGATAAAAGAGTGTTATTCAAAACATAAAGAACTCTTAAAGTTCAACAATAAGAAAATGAATGGCTCAGTTTTAAAAATGAGACACTTCACCAAAGAAGATAATACAGAAGGCAAATATGCATACGAAAAGATGGTATATATCATGTCATGAGGGAAATGCAAATCAAAATAATAATAAAATCCCACTATTTATCTATTAGAATGGCCAAATCCAGAACACTGCCACAACCAAGTGCTGGTGACAATGTGGAGCAGCAGGAACTTTCATTCATTGTTGATGGGAATGCAAAATGGTACAGCTGCTTTGAAAGACAGTTTGGCAGTTTTTTAAAAAACTAACATGTTCTTACCATAAGAGTTAGCAATTGTACTCCTTGGAGTTTACCTACATGAGTTGAAAACTCCTGTATGCACAAAAACCTGTACACAGATGCTTATAGCAGCTTCATAGCTTTATATAATTGCCAAGACTTGATAGCAACTAAGTCATTTAGTAGGTGAATGTATAAACAAACTGTGATACATCCAGACAATGGAATATTATTCAATGCTAAAAAGAAATGAACTATCAAGCCATGAAAAAATATAGAGGAACTTTAATCTATATCACTAAGTAAAAGAAGCCAATCTGAAAAGACTATATACTCTTATTATTACAACCATATAACATTCTGGAAAAGGCAAAACAATGGAGACAGTAAAATCATCAGTGGTTACCAGGGAAAGGGGAGTAGAATAAGAAGAGCACAAAGAAGATTTTTAGGACAGAGAAACTATTCTGTATGATACTACAAGCCATTATACTTTGGCTAAAACCCACAGAATGTACAACAAGAATGTACCCTAATGTAATGTAGTTGGGTGATAATGATGTATGGGTTCATTAATTGTAACAAGTATACTACTGGTTCAGGATTTTACCAACTATTGGTTGGGGAAGCTATGCACATGTGGAGACAAGGGTTATATGAAAACTCCCTGTGCTTCCCGCTCAATATTTCTGTAAATCTTAAAATTATTCTAAAAAATAAAGTGTATTTAGAAGGGAAAAAATAAGTGACAATAAAATAAGTAAGCTATACAGGGTAGGTAGCACCTTCTAATGTCAAAGCCTATAGAATTGTGTTAAAGCACAGCAAAGTCATAGGGAGGGAGGAAGGAAAGGAGAGAGGGGGCAGGGAGGGAGGAGAGGGAAGGAAGGAGGGAAAGAAAGAAAAAGACAGAGAGAAAAGTGTAAAGTTCAGAGATCATATAGTTGACAGGGATAAGAAAGAAACAAATGATGGTATATTGAAGTCAGTTCATCCTCAGTGAGGTAAAATGAGAGAAACAGACTATTCTGAAATTAGCCTCCCTGCATAATTTAAAAATTGCTAAAATTGGAAGGGGAAAAATGTAATAGATGGAAGTAAATAACCAAATCAAAAAAGAAAGATTTCACTTCATTGGTGAATAAGTTTGTTCACTGTTGATAGGATAATAAGAAAAGATTCCACCACAGCAAAGAAATGGCCCTATGGATTGAAAGTTCCATGAGAAGAGGGACTATTTTTCATTCACTGTTGCATGATCAATTCCTAGAATGTGGCTGGCACCAATAAATGTTAAAGTGAATCAATGATTTCATAAATCAGGTTTAGAGGAGGAAGAACTGGTAGAAGTAAAACACATAATAACCAGAATTTAGGGATCCCTGGGTGGCGCAGCGGTTTGGCGCCTGCCTTTGGCCCAGGGCGCGATCCTGGAGACCCGGGATCGAATCCCGCGTCGGGCTCCCGGTGCATGGAGCCTGCTTCTCCCTCTGCCTGTGTCTCTGCCTCTCTCTCTATCTCTCTGTGACTATCATAAATAAATAAAAATTAAAAAAAAAAAATTAAAAAAAAAAAATAACCAGAATTTAAAACTCAGAAGAGAAGAAGAAAGAGACAGAGGTAATTTGTAAAGAAAAAATGGCTAAGAATTTTCAAAACTGATTAAAGATTTTATATCCACAGATTCAAGAATCCCAGAAAATCCCTAGCAGGACAAATAAAAAGAAATTCATCCCTTAGACAAATCATAGAAAATGCAAAAAGCTAAAGATAAATCAAAAGTTTTTAATTCAGTCACTGAAAATGAAGAGATTACCTTCAAAGAAATGATATTTAGACAACGAACTGTGGAACAAAAATCAAAACTAAACAAATCCTGAATCCCCTTCTAAATCCTGAATGGGAAAAAAAAAACCCTGCAACCTAGAATACTATATCCAACAAAAATATATTTTAAGAGAGCAGATAAAATATATTTCAGAAAAGTATTGAAACATTTCATAATCAGCAGATCCTCACTGAAAAAATTCTGAAGGACATGCTGTGAGCAATAATCCCAGATGAAGGTCTGAACACAGGAGGTAAAAAGTGAAAACCATGTGGAAATAGGTTAAGAATTATAAATAAATACAGATATAAATCAGTAATAATAACAACGCCCATAGGGTTAAAATTTTTAAAGGCATTATTACCAGAGAGTAATAGTCAAAGTTATGGTGAATGGAATTACAGTGCTCTAAGGGGTTACTTGGAAGACAGAAACGTTATTAACATTTTTCTTTTACAGTTCAAATATGCATTTTGTACTTTCCAGAGGAACTTCTAAAAGAATATAACAAAAGTAATACCTCCCCACCAAAATGAGAAGGGGTGGAATTAAAAAAAAAAAAAAAAACAGTAAAAACTTAAATAGAGGAACAAACATAAAATTGATACCGAAAATTTATAGCACAGGGGCACCTGAGTGGGTCAATCAGTTAAGTGGCTGGCTCTTGATTTTGACTCAGGTCATGATCTCAGGATCATGAGACCCTGATGATCAAGACACATGTGAGACTGTGCTCAGCAGGGAGTCTGCTTATGGATTCTCTCTCTCCTTCTCCCTCTGCTCCTTCCCTCTGCTCACAAGCGCTCTCATTCTCTCTTAGAATAAATATATAAATCTTTAAAAAATAAAGAAAAAATACAGCACAAAAGTTCCAAAAAATTTGGGCACCTGGATGGCTCATTTGGTTAAGCATCAGACTCTTGATCTCAGTTCAGGTCCTGATCTCAGGGTTATGAGTTCAAGCCTGGTGTTGGGCTCCGTGCTGGGCATGAGCCTACTTTTAAAATAAATTCCAAAAGTATCAGTAATTAAGATGAATATAAACCAAAAATTCACTTGCTGGGATGAGCACTGGGTCTTATACTCTATGTTGGCAAATTGAATTTACATTTAAAAAAATTTTTAAAAATTAACCAATAATTTTTCAATTAAGAAAATGAAGTTTAAAAAAAACAAAATCCAATTATATATCATTTTCAAAAGACACATAAAATATAAGGCTACAGAAAAGTTCAAAGTAAACGGTAACATAAAAATACTGAAGATGGGGTAGTTATATTAATATCAGACAAAATACAGTTTAGGGCCAAAATCATTCCTGGACATATAATCACTTCACAATAGTAAAAAGTTTCAATTCATGAAGAAAACAAAAATGTTAAGTTCAAGTACATTTAAAGTATGGCCTAAAATATATAATGCAGAAATATATAACAGATACGTAAGTAGCCATCAATTATGTAGATTTCAACACTCTTTTAAATGTTTCATAGAATATGCTGATAAAAATCAGTAAGGATATAGATCTGAAAAACAGGATTGACAAACCTGACCAAATGAACATATAGCGAACACTATACCCAACAACTACAGAATATGCCACTTTTTGCAAACTTATACCTAGATTTACAAAATTAGACCATATAATGGACCATACAGCAAGTCTCAACAAATTTCTAGGGACTGAGAGTATATTCTCTGACCACAATGCAATTAAACCAGAAACAATATTAAAACAATTTTTAAATTCTCAGATATTTGGGAATTAAAGTTATATTGATAAATATGGGTCACAGAAGAAATAGGGGAAATTTCAAACACTTCAAGCTAAATAACAAGGAAATCTTTTTTTTTTAAAGATTTTATTTATTTATTCATTCATGAGAGACAGAGAGAGAGAGAGAGGCAGAGACACAGGCAGAGGGAGAAGCTCCCTGTAGGGGGCCTGACATGGGACTCTATCCCCAAACTGGGATCATGCCCTGGGCCAAAGGCAGGCGCTCAACCGCTGAGCCACTCAGGGATCCCAACAAGGAAATTCTATACAGTGAACACTGTACACTGAAACCTATAGAAAACATTAGCCTTAAAATGCACCTATTACTTAGGGGGAAAAAAAAGGTGAGTTAAGCATCCCTCACAAAATGTTAGAAAAAGGGGTGGGAGAAACCTAGAAAAAAATAGAATAGCAGAAATCAATGAAACAGAAGGTAAACATAAAAAAGACTGGTGGAAGGAAAGGAGGAGTAGAAAATAAAGCCAGTCATTCTCTGGAATAAGTAATGGCACAGATGACTAACAACAGGAATGAAAAGGAAGAAATCAGTTCAAGTGCTAAAGAATCAAACACGTAGAAAGAAATGATGAGCAACATAATGGCTATAAACTTAAAAAACAAATGAAATAGACATGGCATAGTTGGTATATTTGATACTCATATCATTTTTAACACTCTAATTTCTATTCAACAAAATTGTTGGCAGGAATAATCATGTAATCAAACAAATAATAGTGGTCAAAAACACAGTGAAAATTTCTTTTACTGAACTTTGTATGCCAATAAACACACATAGACACGTACCAAAAAATTTTTTTTCAATAAAATATTACAGGAAAAAAGGATAAAAAAAGTAATGGAGTAATACTTTAGAATTGTGCTAATATATTTTCAAAGAAAAAACATTTATACTTAAATAGTAATCTATCACTTTAGTGAATAGAAATAATTCCTATTTTTGTGTCAAAACTTTTGCAAGTTTTTTAATGACTTTACCAAAATTGATCTTCACATATACATACACATAGGCAATTAAAGACAAATATGTCAAATTATCTTCAAAGTTGAGCAAAAAACACTTCATTAATTTTAATTTTGAAAATTATCTTTCATATGAAGGTACAGATATATAAGTGATAAAAATTCACTCCACAATAAATTTTAGAATTATCAAAATCATCCATGCCTTTGTTCTTTGGTATCCACTCTAGTCCCTTTCAGACATCTCTACAGATGTTTGTAATCTCCAAAGTGGTCACAAGAATGATAGAATTTATGTAACTCAAGTTCCATTTCTTTGCATTTCCAATCACTGAACTATCAGTGTTAATTTCTAATTGACTATTTAAACTCAGACACATGTAGTATATTACATGTAGTATAGTTGGAAAGATAAACTGCACCCAAAGCAAACAAGCTTAAATAATTCCAAACTGTTATGATGCCTGGGTGGCTCAGTCAGTTAAGCGTCTGCCTTTGGCTCAGATCATGATCAAGCCCTGCATTGGGCTCTCTGCTTAGTCAGGAGTCTGCTTCTCCCTTTCCCTCTGCTTCTCCCCCCACTTGACTTCTTTCTCTCAAATAAAAAAAAATCTTTAAGTTTTTAAAGTGCCAATTTGAAGCTCACATATCAATATTCTTTACTCTAAAAAATACAGAACACTTATGAAAGAAATTGAGGAAGACGTAAAGAGATGAAAAAACATTCCATGCTTATGGATTGGAAGAATTAATATTGTGAAAATGTCTCTGCTACCCAGGACAATTTACACGTTCAATGCAATCCCTATCAAAATACCATAGACTTTCTTGACAGAGTTGGAACAAATCATCTTAAGATTTGTATGGAATCAGAAAAGACCTCGAATAGCCAGAGGAATATTGAAAAAAAAAACCAATGCTGGGAGTATCACAATGCCAGATTTCAAGCTGTGACCATCAAGACAGTATGGTACTGTCACAAAAACAGACACATTGGGATGCCTGGGTGGCTCAGCAGTTGGGTGCCTGCCTTCAGCTCAGGTTGTGATACCAGAATCCAGGATCCAGTCCTGCATCAGGCTCCCTGTGAGGAGCCTGCTTCTCCCTCTGCCTATGTTTCTGCCTCTCTCTCTCTCTCTCTCTCAGCCTGTGTCTTTCATGAATAAATAATCTCTAGAAAAAATGGACACATAGATCAATGGAACAGAACAGAGAACCCAGAAATGGGCACTCAACTCTATGGCCAACTAATATTCGACAAGGCAGGAAAGAATATCCATTGGAAAAAGGACAGTCTCTTCAATAAATGGTGTTGGGAAAATTGGACAGCCACATGCAGAAGAATGAAACTAGACTATTCTCTTATACCATACACAAAGACAAACTCAAAATGGATGAAAGATCTAAACGTGAGACAAGAATCCATCAAAACCCTAGAGGAGAACACAGGCAACACCCTTTTTGAACTTGACCACAGCAACTTCTTGCAAGATACATCTATGAAGGCAAGAGAAACAAAAGCAAAAATGAACTCTTGGGACTTCATCAAGATAAAAAGCTTCTGCACAGCAAAAGAAACAGTCAACAAAACTAAAAGACAAACTATAGAATGGGAGAAGATATTTGCAAGTGACCTATCAGATAAAGGGCTAGTATCCAAGATCTATAAAGAACTTATCAAACTCAGTACCCAAGAAACAAACAATCCACTCATGAAATGGGCAGAAGACATGAACAGAAATTTCACCAAAAATGACATACATGTGGCCAACAAGCACATGAGAAAATGCTCTGCATCACTTGCCATCAGGGAAATACAAATCAAAACCACAATGAGATACCACCTCACGCCAGTGAGAATGGGGAAAATTAACAAGACAGGAAACAACAAATGTTGGAGAGGATGTGGAGAAAGGGGAACCCTCTTGAACTGTGGCTGGGAATGCAAACTGGTACAGCTACTCTGGAAAACTGTGTGGAGGTTTCTCAAGAAGTTAAAAATAGACCTGCCCTACGACCCAGCAACTGCACTACTGGGTATTTACCCCAAAGACATTGATGTAGTGAAACATCAGGACACCTGCACCCCAATGTTTACAGCAGCAATGTCCACAATAGCCAAACTGTGAGAGGAGCCACGATGTCCTTCAATAGATGAATAAAGAAGATGTGGTATATATATACACACATACAACGGAATATTACTCAACCATCAGAAAGGACAAATACCCACCATTTGCTTTGACGTGGATGGAACTGGAGGATTTATGCTCAGTGAAATAAGTCAATCAGAGAAGGACAATCATCATATGGTTTCATTCATACGTGGAATATAAGAAATAGTGAAAAGACCATAAGGGAAAGGAGGGGAACTGAATGGGAAAAATTAGAGAGGGAGACAAACCATGAGAGACTCCTAACTCTGGGAAACAAAGGGTTGTGGACGGGGAGATGGGCGGGGGAATGGGATAGCTGGGTGATGAGCACTGAGGAGGACACTTGATGGGATGAGCACTGAGTGTTATACTATATGTTGGCAAATTGAATTTAAATAAAAAATAAATAAATAAAATATTATTTAAATGCAACAGAAATCTCAGCCATTTTTTTACACCAACAAAAGATTGGGAGGGGTTAAGATTTCTGACATTTTCATTGATTTTATTATTGTTTTTGGATTCTCTACAGACAATACATCCCCTTATTATACACATCTATGGTGCAATGCTTCCACCCCCCTTGTCTTGGTAGTAAATGGACAAATTCCTAGAAACTTATAACTTATCAAAACTCTTTGTCACCAGAACACGTGTAAAACTATCCCTTGCAGCAGTGATCATGACTGCCAAAAGAGAAAATCAAAACAACTTTAGTGTCCATCAACAATAGGATGGATAGTGTATGGTACAGTCATATCTAGAATACATTACAGCCAAACCCCCTTCTAACAGCACCCTCTTTCTTTATAACACCTATTGCAATTTGTTATATGCGTCCATTTGCTTACTCTTATTTATTGCCCATTTTCCGCACTGGTTGATAAGCTCTGTGAAGGTAAACATCAAGTCCCAATTCATATTTAGCCCCCAGGCTGGTGCTTGAGACACAGTAGACACTCAGAAGTCATTTTATGCATGCATGCATGCATGATGAATAAAGAGTGGTTACGGCTGAGCCCTGCTTGCCTAGGAACAATTCTGGCACTTTGAGATGAATTTGTCATGATCCACTATATATTTAACTCTGTTTTGTCCTCAGAGGAAAACCTGATTTTCCTCACTTCCAAAATCCTGGAGGACCTTCAAACATAGGCAATGACTGATGTGGAATTGATTTACTCTGAGGACTCTAGGTATCTATCATCAGTCAGAATATATATAGCAAATCAACAGTATTAGCATTTATTGAATGTTAATTCCACTATAACCCTAAGAGTCTCAATCATATGAGGTAGGTACTAGTATTATCACCACTTTGCAGATGGGAAAACTGAGGCAAATAGGAACTTTTTAAGACTCATACAGCTGGGTAAGTAGTAGAGTTGGATTTGAACCTAATTGGCCACACTGTGCTATGCTGCATCAAATATTCAGTGTTATAACTAAGAGTATTATTAATTGTAGCTCACATCACAAATTGGCAGCAAGTGGAACAGCATGGTCTGGGTTGTGTGGTGAAGAGAAGACTAACCTGATAAGCACTACATGGGGCCTGTGAAGCCAGGCTTCAGAAAGCCAGTGCTCATGTGGGCTTCCCTTCAGATCCCACCTTTTTCCGGTGCTGGGTAATCACAGGATTTACCTGGAGGAGCCAGGATTGTGTCTCTTGTGATCCTGGCTGGGGGCTCAGAGCTCCTGTTGCTACTGGAGTCATCTATAATTAGAGGATTAAACCATCTCACATTTGGGCTGCGGGCATCCTTGACAAGCATCAGTCTTACTGATGGGTACGGATGTCTCTGTGTTTTGTAGCTCCATGTAGAGATGGATAGAACATCAGAAAAATAGAAAAGCAAAATAAACTGCAGAAACCTTTCAAGTTTTCCCTTCCGCCTCAGATTATATTCCCTTTTTTGAACATTTCATGCACCATCCTTCCTCCGTCTCCCTGAAGACTGGCTACAGCACAGCATCTATATAGTTTGTACCACATTTCACTGGGCTCTCTATACAGTCTAGAGACAGTATCATTCACATCCTCAGGTTTATTTGGCACAGGTAAAGCATCAGGGTCTCTTTCAAAGCTGCCCTTCCTTTCACTGGCTCCTCCTGATACACTGACTTCTGAGCAGAAGCACATGGTCTAATTTCTGCCCTCAGGCAGCAGAGCTTCTCCTCTAGGTCCCTAGATCTTTAAATACTTAGCTCCTTGTCTTTCTGACCTCCCTCCAGGCAGTGACTAAGGTATTCCCAAATTATAACAAGTTTATTAGAGAAACATCAAATGACATCAAAGTATATTAAGGAGAAGGTGAAAGGCCCCAATCATTCCACCCATACCCTAAAGATGACCATTGTTATCAGCTTGTGCCTATATTCACAAAGCACATAAAAATTGATAAATGTTTACAAATTATAAGATATTATTTCTACTACTTATGATCTAGTTTCCCTACTCAATAACATGTTATGTCCATAACATTTGTTATGTCCATAACATTTGTCCATAACACATTTGTCTATGTCTGGATAATTTGAATTATTGGTCTATTCTATCCTTATTAATCCTGCATAGTAGTTCACAGTCAAAATAAACTTATCCCAGTGAAGAGAATCACTATCCATCCAGATTAAAATATGGCTGTCTTCCCTGACACACCTTTCCCCCATGATCTGGCCAAAGCCACTTAACTAAGTCTTAGTGTACTTGCTTCCCGAATTCACTCAAATTCACCCATCCTCTCTTCTCTATCACTACCACTTAAGTCCAAGCTACCATCTTCTCTCCCCTAAACTTCTGCAATTATCTCTCAATAGGTACCTTTTCAAATTATAAATATGATCAGATCACCAACCCCAATATCAGTACCCCTGGTTTTAAAAGCATGGTCATAGCTTCCCTTTGTTCTTGAGATCTGGAAAAGATGCCTAAAACACCCTCTTGGGAGGGCCCCTGCTGAAGCAAAAGGTCATGCACATTTAAAATTTTGATAATCATCATCAATCTTTCCAAAACCCTGAGCAAAGTTACATCATCACCAAGGGTACTTGAAAGTGTAAGAAAGAGATGCTTTTAAATTCCCCCACCTCCACCCCATCATCATCACTATCCTACACCAAAAAAACCTCCCAGGGACTGTTGATTTAACCAGTACTATGTCTTTACATCCATAAAATAATATGACTTGAGGCAATTTCAAATTAATACAGAAAATGTTGCAGTAGCTTCCACTCTGCCAGCTATGTTACCACACAAAGGCTCAGTTGGGAGGTAATTACAAACCATAGAATCCCGGGCCTCCTGCAGACCTGAAAGAGGGCAGGTCTGTCTGGCTACTGAGCACTTCCAATTTCAGTATCTCTCAGGCAGCCAGCTGGAGGCTGCCATCTGGTTTGTGAAGGGAAGTCCCTCAATGGTTCTTTCTTCAATCTGGAAAAGTATTTGCTGTCAATTTCCTCTTTTTAACTGTTCACTGAATCAGTTTGAAGCCACACCTTCCCCATACATTTTCTCCAGCTTATTTCTTGATTAACGCTTAGCAAATTGTGAAGTTCCTGATCTAAGAGTGAAGTTACATTTTGAACCCACACTTAATACTGGATTCTGGTTCATCCCCAACCTATTTTGTTACAAAGCAACAGGTGATTAATGCAGTCTACAACTGGTGCCTAAGTCCCTCCTCACTTTAACTCTGTTAGTTTTCCTCTGGAAACCCAAACTAAAAAAATGACCATGCTGTAAGAGTTTGAGGGAACTCCATCCTTTAGGGAACTATCACAAACGGGATATTTTTACTAACAAACTGAGCTGTTCCTCTGTGCTCTCTTTGGGGAAGCTGTTGTCTCAGCTGCTTTCTGTACTCCCTTCAGCCAAATAGTACAGGACTCTTCTTGGAGGAGCCCTGAAAGGGAACTGGCTTTAGAACAACACAGGCCTACCCTTAAAGCATGACTCTCAGGTTTATTAGCTGTGTGACCTTGAGCTTTAAGGTGATTTAAAGTCTCTGAATCTCATTTTACTCATTTGAAAGTAAGACTATTATTCATCTCAAACTAAATAATATCTGCAAAAATCTCAGCTTTGGGCTCAATTGCAGGATCCAATAAAAGTTGTAGGATATTCTTAGCTTTGAAGTTTTTGTGCCTGTTGTTAATTTGTGTTTTTTGTTTTCTATTCTTAGCTATCACCATTCTTTACTGTATCTGGGGAATTATCAGAACTAAAGAAGAAGAGGACTCCCTACACTTTCCTGAAAAGTACATTTGGAAAAAAAAAATGCCTTATATTCTACTTCAAAATTTCAAAGTAAAAAAAAAAATTTCAAAGTAAGCAATCAACACATATAACTATATAAAAATAAAGTATGTCAGGGCTTCAGGGTAAAGGGGGCAAAAAGAAACAAAACATAATCTCCTTCTCCCATATCTGATGTACTAATCCGAAGTTAGTAAATAATGATACCAGCAAAAAAAATTCATCACCATAAATCCAAACATCTGTAAAACTTCAAAAGTGGTAACAGATATTATATATATATATATATATATATATATATATATATATATATATACACACACACACACACAGATATAACAGATATATAAGAGATATAACACAAGAAATGGATCGTGTTTATGGTGTGGCTCTGTAAGGTCCTAACATTGGCCTCAGCACCCAGAAACTAAACTGGCAAAAAAGGTGAGTCAACAAAATCTTGAGACTTCCTCTAATTTGCCTCTAGTCTGGAGAGAAGACTAGGGGCTGAGCCAAGTAAACATCATAGTTAAGACTCGAGGAAGGCCTCGGTGTCCATCGAAAGATGAATGGATAAAGAAGATGTGGTTTATGTATACAATAGAATATTACTCAGCAATTAGAAACGACAAATACCCACCATTTGCTTCAATGTGGATGGAACTGGAGGGTATTATGCTGAGTGAAATAAGTCAATCGGAGAAGGACAAACAGTGTATGTTCTCAGTCATTTGGGGAATATAAATAATAGTGAAAGGGAATATAAAGGAAGGGAAAAGAAATGTTGGGAAATATCAGGAAGGGAGACAGAACATAAAGACTCCTAACTCTGGGAATCGAACTAGGGGTGGTGGAAGGGGAGGAGGGCGGGTGTTGGAGGGGAATGGGTGACGGGCACTGAGGCGGACACTTGATGGGATGAGCACTGGGTGTTTTTCTGTATGTTGGTAAACTGAACACCAGTAAAAATTAATTTAAAAAAATAAATAAATAAATTTAAATTAAACAAACAAAAAAAAAAGACTCGAGATCAAATCCCATCACTCACAGAAGAATCTTGGGGATTCTTCTTAGCAAGAAGCAGTAAAACAGTCTTTCAAGACACCAGACTGAATTGTGAGGATAGTCTGAAGCTTGTGGATATCCTCCCCAGTAAACAGACACACCCTGACTAGGAGATATAAACTCAGAACAGGGCCTTTAATAAAATGCCAGAAGACAGCCCAGAGCCCAGGCCATGCAGCAAAGCCAACCAATGCCTTCAGAAGACTTCTTTTCTACATCCTACCCTAGCTCCTACCCTTTCAATTTCAGGGAAATTGAAAAGTGAATAAAACTGCAATAGCTCAACCTTAAACTGTAGTTAAGAAATACAGATCTCGGTTACAGAGGAAAAAGAGCCAAGAAAATTCATTCACAATCAGAGAAAATAAAAAGGAGAACAGAGCTGCCCACATTAACATGAACAAGATACAAAAAAATAAAAGGACCATTATGCAAATATACCACATCTAAAGAAATATAGGATGCTAATGACAAAGTACTTGTTTTATAAGAAAACTTCATGCATCTGATTTGGACTATAGAGAAAATTCATAAACACATAAAATCAATAATCAAGAATAGGAAGGCAAAATTATAAAATAACAGAATGATCTGGGAAATGAACTAGGGGTTCTGGGAAACGAACTAGGGGTTGTGGAAGGGGAGGAGGGCAGGGGGTGGGGGTGAATGGGTGACGGGCACTGAGGGGGGCACTTGACGGGATGAGCACTGGGTGTTATTCTGTATGTTGGCAAATTGAACACCAATAAAAAATAAATTTATTATAAAAAAATAACAGAATGAGACCATAAGAGAGATTACATAGTTAATGAAATAATGCAAAGACCAAAATCACATCATTAAAGAACTAATAATCAAATTAGAAACATCAGTGAACAATCCAGGCCTTGCTGACTGAGGAATGACATGAGATAATAAATCTTGGGGGGAAAAAATAAACAGTTTTAAAAGCCCACTTAGAAGATAATACATATGAAGGACAAAAGCCATTCAACATAGGAACTGTCCCTGAAGAAAAGCCCAAAAACAGAGTAGAAATGTAGAGATATAACACAAGAAAAATTCCCTGCTATAAAGAACCCTTATCATGTGCCAGAAAATTCCAATATGAGATTCTCAACAAGATATCACTTTCTTGCACTAATATTCAAATAGTATGAAAGAACTATGCAGGCATCCAGAACTCTCCAAAGAAATATAGATCACCTATAAAGAGAGCAAATACCAAACAGGTAAAGGTAACAAATATTTTCAGCATGAAAGAACTCGAAGAATAAAGCATCTAAGAATCCTTCTTGAAAAACCTAATAATGAATTTAGCCAACCAAGAATGACTGGAGGGAATAATGCAAAATCCAGTACCTAAAGACAGTGGAACTATGCCCACAGCCCTATGAGAAAGAAACTGGGACACTAGTCAGGTCAACGTGAAGGCAACCAACGGAAACTTTCAAGGATTCAAGAACACAGAGAGCAAGTATCAGGAGTTCATCTTGAAAAAAACCTGACAAGGAAATCCAGCTTATCAAAAATGCAATACAATTTTTAAAAAATAATTCATAAAAGCAGAAACTGGTATAAGGACAGGTGGGGCAGGGAGAAGCAGCAAACTCATTTAATTATAGACGTAAGACTAAACCATGATAATTATGGAATTAAAGAATTATAAATGTAGAATATAAATGCTTTATACTCTGACATTTTGTTAAAATAATGTCACTAAAAACTCATAAGATGAGGGGAGTGGGAAATGAGGTGAGAGGAAGATTAAAAGTTTTAATTTCCTTATCTTTCATAGCAGAGAGTCAATCAATATGTCTAAAATTAAACATGGATCTTTAAAAGAAAAAAAAAACTCTAGCTTTCTTAATTTTTTTTATAATCTTTCTTTGTAACCTTAGGGAGAACTTTTAGGATCTAATATCTCTGTGGTGAAAAAAACATTATCTGAAGTTTCCATAATTCCTTCAGCTTCTCTTTGGTTTCTTTTTCTTCTGTTAAATTCAACAAAAATTCAATTTAATGCTTTTTTTTCCTAAAAATATATAGTAAGACCCAATTTTTACAAAACTATTTGGCATTTTTCATTCCAGTTACACAC
Source organism: Vulpes lagopus (assembly GCF_018345385.1). Taxonomy (NCBI): domain Eukaryota; kingdom Metazoa; phylum Chordata; class Mammalia; order Carnivora; family Canidae; genus Vulpes; species Vulpes lagopus. The sequence goes on along the minus strand of NC_054842.1, from coordinate 34,310,085 downwards.
AAAGGGCTAAATGGATTGATATTCACCTAAAGTTACTAGGTTACCTCTTGACAGAATGAGACATTTTTCTTTTTCTTTTTTTTTTTTTTTTTGCTTACATATTTTATATTTAACATATATTATTTGGGTAAGAACAACAAAGTCATTTAATCTTAAGCACTTAGATACTATATTGCAAGATTGGTCACAAAATCCTGCCATCTCTACCTAGCGGCATGCCCCTTTGCAATAGGACTTTGTAGCTCCATCATTAGGGGAAGAATCTACTTCGGTATCCTTGAATCTGATCTGCTTTTATGATTTGACTTGTGATTTGACTTGTTCTAATCCAGTAAACTGTGGCAGAAATAACACATGACTTCTGAACATAGGCTTCACAAAGTCTTGCAGCTTCTTCTCTCACCTTATTAGATTGATTAATTCCCTGAAACCGCCAGGTGAAGAAGCCTAAACTAACTTACTGAAGGATGAGCCATGCGACAGTCAAAACCTCCCAGACCAGTCAGCTAACCACCAGCACTAACATGTGGGAATGAGGACATCTAGGACCAGATACCCCCCAGTAGGAGCTAGCAGATGAGTAAGGCCACTGAGTGACCCCAAATGAGGCTAACAGAAAAGCTCCCCAGCTGAGCCCAACACAAATTGCTGCCCCACCAAACTGTGAGCAAATAAAAGTTAGTTTTAAGCTGCTAATTTTGAGGTGGTTTGTTATGTATCAGTAGATACCTGATACATGTTAACATAGACTCAGTGTGTTAAAACATGGTCAGGCTTTCAATTTAAATGGAAGACTAAGCACATATTTGTCTCCCCAACTCCACTGAGCCAACATTAAATTAATACAAAAGGAATAAAGTCATAACAAATTCCAAATGGATAAGACTAAGTCATATGCTTGGGAATAACCCAATCCTTGGCAAAGAAGAGCCATAGTAATTGGCTCATATTGCATGATTTACCCCCTAGGTCTGAGAGAGGATCAGCATAGGGCTTGGCAGATGCTAAGTACTCAAAATATTAGAGGTCTTCCAGAATGGAAATATGAGGGTCACTCACATCTACCAACCAGTATCAGGAAAGCCATATTCCACCAAAATATTTTTCTAAGTAATAGTTGAACCCTGAGAAGATGTACTTCACATAGAATCAAATATCAAATCAATATTTATAGGGGAAAGTGGAAAGGAGGCCAAGAAAAGAGATATATATATATATATGGAACCATCATAAAAACAGAAGAGACTAGCAGTGTATTCATTCAACCACAAGTATTTATTGAGTGTCTACTATGTGGACACTATACACACACACAAACCGAAGGAAAACACTGCAAGGAAAAGACAGTGCTAAGGTTGTCAAATGCTGTAAAGAAGTCAAAGAACATGAGGTCTGACAAAGGGCCAGCAGCTACAATGTAGGATGGGAGCCCTTGATTACTCTAAGAGAGTGCAATTTTAGTAAAGAGCTGAAGGTGGATGAAGATAGCAAAAGTTATGGGGAGAAAGTGAATATGGAGGTTAGAAGACTACTTAGGATAGCAATCACAGTGAGCAGCTGAATCAAGTAAATCAAGCTGGCAGATTTGTTGAAGAGAGAACCTGAGTTTGAATAGAGGGAAAAACAAGCAGTTGTCTATAAAGACTGTGATGTGTTGAGGTGAAATGGAGAGAAAACAGGGCCATCTCATTAGAATGGTTCATATCTCTTGGCAAAGGAGGAATGATCTATTTCAGGTGATAGATTCCTCTGTGGGACCAATGCAGAAAATCTAAAGCCTAGAGAGTGGCTCTTGGATGTTTTCCACCTTCCTCATCCAAGTAGATAGAAAATCTGATCCAGGCTAACAGGTTGTGACCACCTAGCGTTGCGCAACCAGAGATATTACCTATCCCAATTCCAAACTAGGAAAACTGAAATGGTTCCAGTGATCTTCACCCCCCAAAGTGTCTAAATAAGTAGTCTTGTAACCTCCATATTCACCTCCTAATATGCAAGCCCTTACTTAATGCCCTCCCCTTGAGTGTGGGCTAACCTACTGACTTACTCCTTATGAATAAAATATGACAAAAGTGATGAGATGTCACTTCCGAGATTTGGTTAAAAAAGACTTTGGCTTCCTGTTATGCTTGTCGTCGTACTTACTCCGAGGAAACCAGATACCACATTCTTATCTGCCCTAAGGGAAGGACCACATGGCAAGAGACTAAGGGAAGGTTTCAGACAACAGGGAGCAAGGAACTGAGATCACTCAGCCCAACAACACATGAGGAAATTAATACTGCCAAAAGTCTTGTGTGCAAGCTTAGAAGTGAATCCTTCCCCAGTCTGGCCTTGAGATTACTGCAGTCTCAGTCAACACTAATTGCCACCTGGTAAGAGACCCCAAACCCTGGAAAATCACCTGTGGATGACTCACATAAACTGTGGGACAATAAGCATTTCTTACGTTACTAAATTTGGGATGGTTTTTAACATAGTGATAGTTAACAAATTACACCTGGTATCACAGTTCTAACAGGCTCTGACAAAGCATCTCAACAAAGGGGTTCGCTGGACTCCCCTGATGATAGCCCTTTGGTATTACAGATAATTTCCAGAATACCATTTTTCCCTCTTAAAAATACATAAGAGATACTTTCTAAGAGTAGAAATATACTTAGCTTAAGCTCTATCATTTTCCACATATCTAAATTCTCAGCACCATCTTACTCAGCATCCAAACACTAGCTCCTTCCACAGAGAAATTGCCTCTCATGTGAGGTCTCTTCCTTTTTCCCATCTCCATACTGCTGCCCCACTGGAACACTAATCACCCCACCTCCAAAGCCCCTGATTTCTTTAGTACTCTCCAGTGTCAGTTATCTATTACTGTGTAGCAAACCACCCCATTAATGGTGTATTAATGGTTTAATACACCATTAATGTATTTTTTTCCACAATCCTGTGAGTTGGTGGGGCAGCTCCTTGCTGGTCTTACCTGGACTAATTCAGGCAGCTGAAGGGTCTGCTTGATACTCAAATGGGTCAGTGAGGGCAGCTGGGATTTCTGGGCTGTTTTCTTCACATGTTTCTTAGTCTCAAGGAGACCATACCAAGCAGGGCTTGCACACAAGGAGGAGGCAGCATTCTGGAAAGGGAAACCCCAATACACAAGCGTTTTATCAAGTTTCCGACTACTTTATGAATGCTGATGTCCCATTGGCCAAAGCAAGTCACATGACCAAGCCCAGCCTACATGTGGGAAGGAATTATAGGAGCATGGGTAGTGGCTGGGGGGCACAGGGATGCAAATTAATCACTGGAGGTTATTTCAGAGGAACAAACTACCACACCTCTTAACACAGTCCTAACCAGCATTTCTAGATTAATCTTCCCCAAACACCTGTTCATTATTCCATGCTCTTGCTCAATCCTCTCTTAGATTCAATGAGGCATTAAACAACTTCTCTCAAACCCACCCTGTGGATAAAATGTGGAATAAATGTTACATTTAGGGAAGAAACAGTCCTGCTGTGTTACATGCTATTCATTGATCACATCTGAGAATTATAACCAACCGAACCACCAGGAGACAGGGTGGGGAGGGATCTCAAAACCAACTCTTGTCTGAGTGCACAAACTATCCTTGATGCCTTTATCCCTAGTCCCAGTCTACAGTGTGTTAGGTCAATAAATACTTGATGTATGAATGGATGGATGGAGGGATGGGGGGAGGGAGGGAGGGAGGGAGGGAGGGAGGGATGGATGAGTTAAAGTGGGAGCACTGCATAGATTCTTAGCCAGAGGGATCCCTGGGTGGCGCAGCGGTTTAGCGCCTGTCTTTGGCCCAGGGCGCGATCCTGGAGACCCGGGATCAAATCCCACATCGGGCTCCCGGTGCATGGAGCCTGCTTCTCCCTCTGCCTGTGTCTCTGCCTCTCTCTCTCTCTCTCTCTCTCTCTCTCTCTCTCTCTGTGACTATCATAAATAAATAAAATTTAAAAAAAAAAAAAAGATTCTTAGCCAGAGCAGTGGTTCTCTCATTTAAGCATTAGTGAGAAGCACCTGTGGGACTTGTTGACTAGCAGATTTCAGGAACTCAGGTCCTAGATGGGAGAAGGAAGGCTGAGAATTTACATTTCTAGCAAGTTTCTAGGTGATGCTGACATGGCAAATTGGGGACCACACTTTCAGAACCCCTGGCCCAGAGAAGAGAAGAAGGGAAGACATACTATCATTCAAATATCTGAAGAACTGCTGTGGCCCAGAAAATGCTGACTTGTTCTGCATGGCTCCAGAGTATAGGATTTGGAAAGTTACCTGCAGGTAGATTTTGATTCAACATTAGAACATGTTTTCTAATAACTAGAGTTGCATAACAATGGAATGGCCCTCCCCATCCTGTCCTGCCTCTTTCCCTGCCTTCCTCTAACTTTCCTCCTACTACCATACTCCTGTTCCAATAGCAAGTTTATAGCCCTGGCTGAGAGAGGATCACGCATTTCCACAATTGGAAGTGTCCCTCTCCCAGGAACCAAATGTCAGCAATTTTCTGAATGCAATCTTAGGAGAGAAAGAATCGGGCTCTATAATTCCATTTGTCTCATTTTGTGCTGTAATACTATGATGAGTTTTGGCTCAGGTAAGCAAAGCCATCTACATTTGGCCATTTCTGTATGTTTATACCATACTGCTAATTTCTAATAAAAAATCAAATCCCATTTTAACATGACACCATGTTGTTTCCCTGTGGAATTATATGAACATTCATAACAATTTTGCTTTTGAACAGTGTGCCACACAGGAAATGCTGATAACACAATTTCTTAACACACACCAAGTACACAGGTTACACAAAAGCAGATTCTATTTTAGCTTTTTTGAGAGGCTGTTTAAAAGTTAAGTTCCCCTTAATGAAACAGCTAGAAAAAGGCTTTGCTTTTCTTCTCTCAGCATCCCGGCTTTCCTCTCTTTGTGAGCTTATGATGTTTTCCTTCTTCCTCCTGTTATCTGTGTTTCCTGCTCATCTCAACTTGATGACATGTTGCTGAGACAACTAAGTCGCTAACCTTCTTAACTTGGCTTTTGTTATGTGCTTGCGTGTGTTTAGGAGGGATATTTTCATTTCTCTTAGAACACTCTGTGTCTGCTCTGAGGAGGGCTATTAGACCTGAAGGCGGAGAACAAGGGAGTCTTTTTAAGTGCTTGCTATTCAAATCGCCTTTTTACTTCCTTTAAGCCCATCATTTGTACAGGGTAGGGCACTGGTGGAAGCTTCCCTTGCTGCCTACGGTCAGGATTAATTTACTCCGTGATGTCCTGTGTATTCCAGCCTAGACTCCTTTAAGGGAAAGGAAGGTCTGGGGACAAGCAGCACACAAAGTGCCCATCACCCCAGTTCCTTTATTTTCTCTTTCATCCTCTTGCCAAAAGTGGGGAGGCAGCTTAACTTTAAAATAATTACTCTGCAGTGCCTTTATCTATTTGGTTATCAGATAAAATAAGAATAGACATAAACAAAACCCTCATTGGCTACCTCCACACTGAGTTGTCTGTAATACTAAAATAACCCTTTGTTTATTTGCCTGAGCTCCCTCCCTCCCCCACACCACCCTCAGCTGCTCCCCTTGAGGTCTAACATCTGTTTTTTACCTTTGCCCCCTTTGAGTTAATTTTCCCCCTCACATAGTAAGTGCCCAGCAGAGAGCTCCTCCTCCTGCAGAAGTAAATGGATACACACAGTAGATCCTAGAAAGTCATTTCTTTTTTTTAATAAATTAATTTTTTATTGGTGTTCAATTTACCAACATACAGAATAACACCCAGTGCTCATCCCATCAAGTGTCCCCCTCAGTGCCAGTCACCCATTCACCCCCACCCCCCGCCCTCCTCCCCTTCCACCACCCCTAGTTCGTTTCCCGAGTTAGGAGTCTTTATGTTCTGTCTCCCTTAGAAAGTCATTTCTTAAGACACAATTACTTAAAGGTAGTTTTCAAAAGCTAAAATTTAACTCTGTTGATGCAAACTCACCTCACTAAATTTAAATTGAGATGGAGAAAGAATATTGAGGTTAGAAACGATTTTTAACACATCTTCAAAATACCTTATTTGTCTAAATCTTTCACTTTTCAAGCAGATTGTTACTTTGCTTATTCATTTGTTTATTTTACAATTGTAATTTCAGGAGTCACCTCCAGAGATGTCCCCATATTTCTAACCTCTGGAGTTTCCTTTCTCATATCCAGAATATATCTAGCAGTGATTTCTAGGACAATGCCCACAACCACCTCTGGGTCCGTTCCCCCCGCCCCGCCCCCCCGTCCCCCACTCAGCTGAATTCTCAATGTCTACCGGTCCATCTCTCTATCTCCAGTGGTAGGTCTAGCTAAGCTTCCAGATGATTTAAAGGTGGAGCATAGGCTCTTTATCTTTACTTCCCCAAGCTAAGCACCAAGACTAGTATATACAGGAGACTTACAGAAGCTCAGGCTTGGTGTCTGCTAGGTCACAGCATATACAACAAATACTTCTCACTCCTTTGCTTCCCAGGGACAATTAACTGACCCACCCTGGAGCACTGAGGCAGTTCCAGCCCTCCATATGCATTCAGGGAAGGGCTGGAGAGAGAGGCAGATTGTCTTTTGAGCGACTACAGAAGATATAGAAGCTTCTAGAAAGAGCTGAAAAGAAAAAAAGAAAGAAAGAAAGAAAGAAAGAAAGAAAGAAAGAAAGAAAGAGCTGAGCTTTCTGGGAAGGAAAAGGAATTGTGATTTCCAAGATCTAGAGCTTAGAGCACTTCAATACTATTTGTGAAATAAATTCAAGAAAGGAGGAAGGGGGTAAAATGCAGTAATGACATAAGAGCCATTTTCCTGCCTGACAGTAAAATTAAAAAAAAAAAAAAATACCTTTCTGGTTTCGGGGAAAAGAGCCTGGAGAAAGAAGGAGCCCCAAAAGAAAAAGGGACCAGTGCTACTACACTTTCCAGAGGAGGGTCTGGGAGAGACTGCAGCCTCATAGAGAGGTTCTACATTTGAAAGGCCTTAGCATGACCAGGAGAGCCATATTACAAGGTGGGAACATGGCTGCAAGGACTTCCTTAGAAGGAGGAATACAATTCTCAGATATACAAGAGCTTGTGTTTACAGGCACTCCAAAATGTGCCCACCTCAGTTACAATCAATCAATCGATGACCCTTTTTTTCACTGAGATAAAATTCATATAACATGAAGTCACCACTTTAACCATTTTTATCAGACATTGGTGGCTACCTCCCTCCCAGATCCTTATATGGTCCCAGGGAAATTGAGATTCTTGGACACTAGGCACAAGAACACTGAAAGTAATTTCTGTGTATCGATGCCCACTTGCCCTAGTAAGAGCTAATACATTTCTCCAGTACCTCTCACCAAATACCCAGGATAATAAGGCTTTAGCTTCTCTTGTGACATCACATCAAAACGCCTATCTCGGGCCTGACTCCGCCAACCCTTCTTCTATTCACTATATTAATCAGCTTTGCTACATCATGCTTCAGTAACAGCCTCTAAACTCAGCAATTCCTCAAGAAATTTTCTTTCAACATGGGAGAAATTTCAGTTGATGGTGGCGATAGTTGGAACTCAATCAGAAAATATATGAAATACATGGTACTATCTACCTTGTCACTTTATTCCTCCCTATAAGTAAGTTTATTTCAGTACTAGATTTTAAGTTATTTGAAGGCAGGGATTCAAAAATGCTTATTCCTTATGCTTCCCTCACTGTACCTGGAGTGTGCTTAATTAAATATTTGGTGAATGAACCAATTAATAAATGAACCTATTGGAGAACTGTGAACAGGTATGTGAGTTAATAAGCATGGGACTTTACATTAAGCTTTCTTGTTAAATGGCAATTAAATGCATTGACATTCGTTATAGCCTGAATATATTGAGAATCTAATTGCTCACATGTTGCCCATGCAATCTCTAGTTATTTCAATGACAACTTGATGTCTTTCTGACATACTTATTGTACCTGGATCAATGGCTATTTAACTGCTAATTGATCTTTTATTAACATATAATAACTCTTATTAAATCTAAATTAAAGTCTTAATTGAGACACTTTATCTGCAGTGTTTCAACATACAATCCTCGTAACATAATGGATAATCGACAGAAAAGCTAGTAACATATTATCTGTCACCTTTCTCATTGACCTCAGAGCAGATTTTCAGCTTGAAGATTTTTTTCACTTCATTAAGAACACTGAGTGGCAACGACACCCAGGAATGCATCAACAACATCAAATTTCTCAGTTTTCACACACAGAACTAGTTCCCCAGCCTCCGCTTTCTTCCTCACCCCTCTAATGAGGCCACTTGGTTGCCAACAGCAATCATTTAAACACAAATATGGCCAGCACACAACCAAAGAGCCAGTAAGTAATGACACCCTCCCCTGCTCTCAAACTACCTTTTCCTTCATCCCAACCCTACCCAAACTGGCCTGCTCTTTTCACTGTGTGACTCTGCCCAGTCAAAGGGATAGTCCTACCCCTTGGTCTGCCACTTGGGCAGCAGCTCACCCTGCTGAATCAGCCCCATTTCTTCCTCTTATTCACACTTGTCTAATCCATGCAGTGATGTTCCTAAACTCTACTGTCCCACCAAGGCCCTTATAAAAGATACATTATCTGAGGCCAATCCTGACCTCAGCTATCAGTTCACACTGTGCTGATCTGTACCCAGTCTTAAGTCTTGGTTCTCTTATCTAGGCTTCTGGATGATCACCCTGTCCATGGAGCATGGTTTTTATATCTTATCTATCTCCCATTCCTTGAATAATGCCAGCCCTCTTCTGGTGTCTAGGACTTTGCTAGCTGCTCTCACGCTTCTCTGGTGCTCACACTATACCTACATTTTTGAGGACCACTTGTTTCTGGATTCCTCACTGTTGTGGATACCACATAGTCTACACAGAATCTACTCCCCATGTCATCCCCGACAAAAGCCCCTCTCTCACATAGCCTACAATGATCAGGGGAAGCAAATGGCTCCCCCAATTCCAGTAATAAGCCTAAGAATCCAAAGGAAATCTCATCCTCCTTGCTAGTGATCGATTCAAGAATGAGCCAATGAGGATCAACTTGCTAGAGGCTTCTAGGAAAGTGCTTCCTTGCTTTTCTGGGAGACCATCCAAAAGGGACACTCTCACTCACCCTCTGGACATTATCATATCCATACACAATACCTGGGAGTGGTTAGTCACCTCATCACCGGTCTCAGGATAATGGTGGCATGCCAGAAAAGCAGAATGAAGAAAAAGACAGAAATGCAGAGACATGCCTCTCAGAACTGTGATTTCTAGTTAGGTGGACACATGCCTTACCCATCCAGTGCCTGATACTGGAATGGTCTTCTAATCAGGCCAATATCCAGAACCCAATATTCTTTGCACAACTGACATTTCTTAGCCAATGCAGGTGGGGCCACACTTAGTACCTGCTCTCCCTCAGGAGGCAGGTCTCAAGCTAAGTTTCAGCCCTTTCCAATTGTCTGAACTCTGCTAATAGGACAGTCACATTTCAAAATAGAAGAAAACTCACGTAAAAGTACATGTTCCAACTATAGGGAATTCAAAATCAGTGTTACTGGACAGATATTTTAGAACATATGGCATTAAAGGTGGTAATTTCTTAAAAATCAAAGCCTTAGAAATATAATACTTAAAATGAAAATAGCATAAAATCAAAAGGCAAATGAGAAAATCTAACAAATAACGTTATTAAGTATATATTTGGCTAAATGGCCAGCGAAAGAAAAAGTCTTCCTTGAAAGCAGCTATTAGAATGTAATACCACTGAGATTATATATATTTGATTGGTCCTTTTATAAATAGTTTATTCAATAATATTCATTGACCATTTTGCTCAGAATGATCAAAATGTACCTTGTTTTGAAATATTATATTGAAAATCCTACCTTTATTGACATTTCCCAGTTTTCATAAATAGGGTTAAGGATCTCAAAGAAAACCACTGAGAAGGTTTGTGACTCATTGGCCAAGGCTCCCATAGAGGTCATTGCTAGTCCCTCTCAAACCATCACCACTACACCACCTTTCTGTCCACATAGCCCTCCTGCTTATGGTGAATACTCATGAAAGTCTGCTCAGATCATCTCTGCCCTAGTCCAGCCATCAGCTACTTCCAGAACTGAGAGGAATGTTCACTAGTGGAGTTTGTTTTGCTGATTACAAATAAACAGCCATGGTACCCATTGGTGAGAGAGAATGGATAGTTTTACTTTCTAAATCTGTATCTCTATACTATTTTAAATACAGAAACTCTATTGAATAAAATGATGAAACCATAAATAAATAAATAAATAAATAGCACAATTTCCTGAGGGAAAATAATTAATTGTATCTGAAATTCAGATAAATAATTATAGAGATAAGCTACATTAAATAATGACAGGAATCCAGTCTTTGGAATGCCTTGTGTTCAAATCTTAACTTTACACTTACTAGCTCAGTGAACTTGTCAAGCTAGTGACTTAAGCTTCTGAGCACAGTGCCCTTATTTGCAAAAAAAAAAAAAAAAAAAAAGGTGATTCTACATGGAGAGGATTGCATTTAATATACATAAAGAACAGGGTGTAACACCCACACACAGTGGCATTTAATTAATAGAACAGAAGCCCCCCCCTTCTCCTTTGGGGATATGTTCCAAGACCTCCAATGGATTCCTGAAACCACAAATACCATACCCTATATATACTAAGATTTTTTTCCTGTACATACAAACCTATGATAAAGTCTAATTTATAAATTAGGCACAGTAAGAGATTAACAATAATAATAATAGAATAGGACAATTATAATAATAAACAGATATATCTCATTTTATTGCACTTTATTATATTCCACAGATACTGAGTTTTTTACAAACTAAAGGTTTGAGCAAATCTATTGGCACCATGTTTCCAATAGCATTTGCTCATTTCATGTCTCTGTATCACATTTTGGTAATTCTCACAATATTTCAAACTTTTTCATCATTATATTTATTACAAAGATCTGTGATCAGTGATTACTACTCACTGAAAGCTCACATGAGGATTACCATATTTTTAGCAATAAATAAAATATTTTTTAATTAAGGTATGTACATTGTTTTTAGGCATAATGCTAATACACATTTTATAAACTACAGTATAATGTAGACATAATGTTCATATGCACTGGGAAACCAAAAAATTCATCTCATTTGTTTTATTGTGTTATTTATTTTATTGTGGTAGTCTGGAACCAAACCCACAATGTCTTTGAGCTATGCCTATACTGTAACAAAAGCTGTGTGACTGTGGTCTCTGTCTCTCAAAATATCTTACTGTACTCACCCTTGTGATGAGGTGAGATGACAAAATGCCTATATGATGAGATGAAGTAAAGGGAATGATTGGCATTGTGATGTCAGATGGAGGACCATCTGCTTCCAGACTATGATTGATCATGGGTAACAGAAACTGCAGAAAGTAAAAATGCAGATAAGGGGCACTAGTATAGCTATAATTTGCTTTTTCTTTTTTTAGCTTATTATATTTTTCTATCCATGTAGGAACAGGTGTCATTAATGGGCTAAATTTAGTTATGAAACAAATCAAGTGTTTTGTTGTCACGGTATACCATCTGTGTTGCTATCCTATCTTTCATTCTATCCCACCCATTTCCTAGCCCTAGGCTACTTTTTTGCCACTCCCAGCACCAGAAACAGTCCCTGACCCTGTTCTCCATGGCATTATGTGTTTGCTTGCCTTTCTCCCCAACAGGCCTACTCACTTCTTTCATAAAGAATATGAATTTTTATTAAGGTGCTATTCTTTCAACTAGTTAAGTGACCACGTGTACTTCCCTACTTTAAACATTTAAAAATCATTAGTCATAGAGACTTTCATTTCCTAACTCCCTCTCCCGCACCCCTCCTTGACATCAGGACCACAAGCAGGCACATCCTCTATGCCAGGCCAGCTACCACTTATTTTGAACACCTAACCAGTTCACAAGCTTTTTGATAAATCCTTCCCTAAGTTAAACTGAGTTGGATGGTCCTCTCTGGCACCCATGGTGCCCTACACTTGCCTACCACACAGTCCTCATAACAATGGTTTATACAACATTTTTGTTCTCGTGTCTAACTCCTCTCACTCAACTATGAGCTTCCCAAGAACAGTGACCATGGATTATTTCTCTGTATGCCCAAAGACCACCACAGCATCTAGCAGGTAAGAGCTCCTAATAATTAAATGAATGTATGGGTAGATGGAGTTTTGTATAATAACGAATAGTTGTACTAAAAGATATATTTTCTAATTCACTAATTACTATGTTTATTTGGCAAACATGATCCAGATATGGAATAAGATTTATAAGTATAAATTCCTTATTGTGGTATAATTTACATAACAAAAATGCAAAGTTTTAGGTTTATAGTTCAAGGAATATTGACAAATAGATCAATGGAACAAGGTAAAATATCAAGAAATAGGCTCACATACATGGGCAATTAATTTTTGACAAGGATGCCAAAGTGCTTCAACAGGGAAAGAAAATCTTTTCAACAAATTATGTTAGAGCAATTGAATATATGGGGGGAAAAAATGAACTCAACACCTACCTCACACCATAGATAAAAATTACAAATGGATAATAGCTCTAAAAGTAAAACTTTAAACTACAACAGTTAAAAAAAAGGAAAGAAATCTTCATAACCTTGAATAAGATAAAAAAGCATTTGTCATAGAAGAAAAAAAAAATCAATGATTGTTCCTCATCAAAATTTGTTAATTCACTCATCAAAGAAAATCAAAAAAGAGAGATAATTTTTAAAGCTTCAAAAAAATCCTATTTTTTTCTACAGGTACTTTTTCTTGGTAAACTTCAACTTTCACTCTCAGACCCAAGAACCCTCCATTCTAACTTCATCTGTAAATCATAAATCCAAGCTCTATCTCTACTAGTCTCTCTCAAGAACATTTTGTCTAAGGGCAACCATTTTCTCCTTCCTTCCACTCTGGAGATTAGTAGATGAAAGTAGAGCGGAAGGATAATCCTGCCATTCTCTCTGATTTCTTAAAATCTACATTTGTCTTTCTTCCAGTCAGGTAAAAGGTAAGACTTGGCAACCATAGTTTTACACTGCTACCTCCTCTAACTGACTGTTTCACATCCTTTCCAGATTCCTATATGAAAACAAAATGATTCACATAGACAGCTCAAAGTCATTTTTAACTAACTATGCTCATAAAATCTCTACATCTTAAGAGATATGGATGCTTCCTTTTGAATATTTAGTTAAAAAAATTCCGAGCATGAAAGAATTGCTTTGTAGCCAGAATCTTAAAACATGTATCTTTAATATGGATGAAATTGAGTGTTTTTATTTTAAAAGTTGTAAGGATCAAAATAGATATCACATGTGAAAATGCATTGTAAATTGCAATGCATGAGAAACATATATGGCATTTCAGGCTTCAATTTCCAGATACACAGCACAGTACATATTTGAAGTTCTCTCATTCTAAAATACAACTAGATCCTGAATAAACTATAACAAACACATTTTTAAATTAATTACTAGACTCTGTAGAAACATAGGAAAATCTCAATGAGAAGGAAAGAAGACAGCAAATTGAACCTAATATTGGGAACTTGGACAGTAAGCAAACACAAAAGGATTTCCCTTATTGAAAATGTTCACATTATTAACATATAACATATATCTGCTATTGGAAACTGAGCCTGGGCCCTCATTGAAGTGCTGAACCTGTATTCTAGCATTATTCCAGGACACTCAAAGGGGGTTAAACTGTTTTCAGTTTGGTAATTCTCCTTGACTCCCAGCAGATACAAAGGGGAAAAAAAATCCTTTATGAAAAAAAAATACTTCCCATATATTGGGCCTTCAGAAGTCTCACAGATAAAGACAACAAAATATAAGCTTATGATACAAAATTTCAAAATTCACACAAAGAAACAAGCATGTATAAGTAAGAATCAGCAGAAAACCAAAAACATAGTTGTTACCCAAGTACTTCAAGTATTCTCAAAAATAGAATTTGAAGTACTATTATGAAATGTTGGAAGAAATAAAAGGTAGAACTAAAAGGTATCAAAAATGACCTAATAGATTTTTAAAGGCCAATTTTATTACTTCAAGAACTAAAAAATGTAATTGTTGATATAAAAATTTAATGGATGGGTTAAACATTGGATTAATCACATCTGAAAAAACAACAATGAACTGAAACATGGAACGGAAAAAATAATCTCAGTTATATCACAAAAAAGGAGATGAAAACATACATGGTTAAGAGATGTGGGCAAGAGAGTAATAGGCATCCAATCAGAGAATACCAGAATAAAAGAATAGAGAGAATGGGAGGAAAGAAATATCGAGGAGAAAATAACTAATAATTTTCTAGAACTGATGAAAAATACTATTCTTCAGAATTAGGAAACATACCATATACTAAGCAGGATAAATAAAAATAAATCCACAGAAACATAATGGTGAGACTCAGACCACCAAAGACAAGAAGAAGATCTTAAAGGCATTCAAAGATCAGAAAAATAGGTCACCAACAAAAAAACAGAAAATGGACAATACTGATTTCCCAACTGCAACAATGAAACCTTGAAGTCAGTGGAATAATGTCTTCAAAGTGCTGAGAGAAAATGACTGTCAACCTGGAGCTATGATCAGCAAGACTATCATTCAGATAAACAAAAATTGAGAGTATACTACCAAGAGAATTCCAGTAAGAACTTCTAAAACATGTACTTCAGGCCTCAAATGGCGTTTTATCCAGGGAATGCTTTCTCAGTGAGGTTATATCACCCTCTGGGGAGAAAAAAATGTATTCTTAGCAGGAAAAAACAAAAAAGTAATCTTATTCTATGTATAAAGCACAGGTATACCTAAAAACAGACAAATACACAGTTATACGGTACTACGGTATTAAAATTGATTGGGGGAGAGGGAACAATAAGAAAAAAAATCCCAAAAGTCTCCTTGGGAATGGGGACAATAATGAAAAGAAGGTTGAGAATTCAAAGTTTTAGAATTAAAAGAGAATTTCTTTTTTTTTAAGATTTTATTTATTTATTTATCCATGATAGACACAGAGAGAGAGAGAGGCAGAGACACAGGCAGAGTGAGAAGCAGGCCCCAATGTAGGGAGCCCGACATGGGACTTGATCCCACGATTCCAGGATCATGCCCTGGGATGAAGGCAGGCGCTTAAACCGCTGAGCCACCCAGGCTACCCTAAAAGAGAATTTCTTAAGGTGGCTAGGTTTAAGATCAATATAAGAAAACCAGTCATATTTCAATATACTACCACAAGAAATTAGAAAATGTAACTTTAAAAAATATAATTTATAATAGCAAAAAAACAATATAAAATAAGTCTAATAAAATGTATGTAAAAATTTGATGGAGAAGTGTACAAAACTTTATTGAAAGTCATTAAAACAAGCTTGAAAAATGGAGAGACACCCATGTTTGTATTTAAGAAAGCTAAAAACCTTAATTATAATTATCTCCAAAAAGATCTATGGATTCACCGTAAATTCAAATCAGGTTTTGGGGGGGTTTTATGTTTACTCTTTTTAGTTAGTTTTTATCTGAGTTTTTATTTGACACACAATGTTAGATTAGTTTCAAGTGTATAACAGTGATTCAACAACTCTGTATGTTATGCTATGGTCATCACAAGTATAGCTGCCACCTATCACCATACAACATATTATAGTACTATCAACTATATTCTCTATGCTGTACCTTTTATTCCTGTGACTTATTCATTCCATAGCTGGAAGTATCTCTCACTACCCTTCACTCATTTTGCCCATTCCACACCCCCACCCCTCTGGTAACCATTAGTTTTTTTCTCTGTATTTATGGGTCTGCTTCTGCTTTTTTGTTTGTTTGTTTGTTCATTCATTCATTTTGTTTTTTAGATTCCACAGATAAGTGAAATCAGATGGTATTTGTCTTTCTTTGAGTTATTTCACTTAGCATTATACTCTCTGGATCCAACCACACTGTCACAAATGGCAAGGTCTCATCCTTCTTTATGGTTACATAATATTTCTGTGTGTGTGTATATATATATACATCTTCTTTATTCATTCATCTGTTGATGGCCACTTGAATTGCTTAAATTTATATGACAGGGTACTGTGTCTCAAGACACTCCTAAAGAATAAATTTGAGGAAATTGTGCTGTCAAATATCATGACATCTCATAAACCACAGTACTGAAGACAGGGCAGTGTTGCCACAGGAATCAAAAAAGTGATTGATAGAACAGCACAGAAAACCCAGAAACAGCCCCTGCATATGTTTGGATAACGTAAGAATTCTTACATTGCCAATAAAAGTATCATTGTTTCTCACTGGTTCTCCTGGACCAATTGCTATGGTCTGCACTATTTGTGGATCTGATGGCTTATGTGTCATGGTACCACCCCTAGATCCAGAGAAGATTCAGCCCCAATTAAGCCACAAGGATTGAGAGTGGGAAGGGAAATCCCCAAAGAGGAAAAAGAGGCAACAATAAACAGAAAAGCGTAACGGATGCCGAGAGGAGAAAAAAAAAAAGTTCACCACGCATGCTGTAAACCAGTCTTAATAAAACCGACATGCTTAGTGATAAGAGGATCATGGATGTTGGTACAAAGTACTCACAGTGTGCCACACAGGCCCACAGACACATGTACAAGTAAGGGGGCTGTTCATTTCATTTGTGCCCTTGTTTGATTACCAGGTCTTTTGCTTTCAGGTGAATCCTTTAGTCCCATTCTGGGTCCTTAAATCAGCATCTTAGAAAGCATCTTATTTTTTTCAATCCAAGTCTCTGGCTCATTATCTCCTAACATTTTCTCAAAAGAACATATTTTCTTCTTACTGCTCTAATGAAGCATTTCCCAATGTTCTACAGAATCCAAATGCTTGGGGGTGTTTCTGGGTATTAGAGTTCTTAATCCATTATGAAATAAGTCTGGAAACAGTTTGCTCATGTCTTGACTGCCTTACCACTGGACCCTGGAGCTCTTCACATGACAGTGGGCATTGAGAATCTTTTAGAATGGGATCTGATGTCTGAACTCCTACCATTCACACCCCCTTACACCCAGGGCACCCTCTCTTCTCCAGGTGGTGATAACCTTCAAGAATGGAACTTATTTAAAGATTCTAGGGAATATCTTCCCCTTGGATGTTCCCCCATGCTGGAGACATTCCCAAATAGGACCTTTGGTTCCCAGTGACAGAGTCTGTCCCATCGCAGCAGCATTTCTGGACATCCTGCTGTTTCTCAGGCCTCATCTCACCTGCCTGAAGCAATAGACCTAATAAAGTACTTTCTTAGTTTTCTTTGATGGGGTTATATTTGTTTTATAATAAAAATTTTAAGTATTTTAAAAACTTAATCTTAGTACAGTTTTGAGTTAAGGACTATTACTCTAAATAGACATCCACATAAAATTTCATGAGTAGCCTCTTTAGGAAGTATTAGTTTGAAATAGAAAGAATACAGGATTAAAAGTAAGGATCTGGGTTTCAGTTCTGGCTTTTCCACTCATATCAATGTGAGCTGAAAGAAGCCTCATTAATTGCTAAACCTCAGTTTTCTCATCTGTAAATGGGGATAGTGTGATATACCTAAGGCACTGTTGTAATTATGTTATCTGTAATTATGTTATCTGTATAAACTCATTCAATTCCTACACCAGTCCTAGGAAGCTGGTACCATCTCCAGGTAATTATCTCCTTTTTACAGAAGAGGCTAGCTGAGGAATAGAAAGGATAAATAACTTGCCCAAGGTCACATATCTAAATAGGTAACCCTGCCTGGATGCCTGGATTTTAACACAGAAAGCTGCATTGAGACTGTACACAAAGTAAGATAGTGTGTCATTTCCCTGCCCAACTCCCAAACTATAAGTGCCAAGTAGAAAGGGATTGTGATTTACAACCTTGTATCCTCTTCACTGGGCTTGGTCTCTGACCATACTCAGTTAAAATACTACACCACCGGGCAGCCCCGGTGGATCAGTGGTTTGATGCCGCCTTCAGCCCAGGACCTGATCCTGGAGGCCCAGGATGGAGTCTCATGTCGGGTTCCCAGCATGGAGCCTGCTTCTCCTCTGCCTGTGTCTTTGCCTCTCTCAATCTGTGTCTCTCATGAATAAATAAAGTCTTTTTTAAAAAATACTACACCACTAAAATACTTCTGCATAGTTGGTAACAAGTCACTGCCTCAAGCCCTTTCCCAAGATTTCCCCTCATCTCCTCAGATCCAGAAACTACAGGGTTAATCCCTTATCCAGCAAACAATGTCCAGATTCAGAACAAATATTTAATATGTCACCCTGCGCAGGAAATAACAATAGACACTTCATAAGTGAGTGGAGCTCAGGAAATCAAACCAAAAGTCATGTCCTTGGTAAATAGTAAAAATTGGATTCAGACCCTGATCTACCCGATTCCAAAGCCCATGGCCTGTGACAGAGCCACCCATAAGCATCAGTTTCTGAGGAACTTGAAGCCGGAGAGCCAGAACAGAGTAACTGTTTACCACAGACTCAAGAACCTAGAGGAAAATTCTAACTGCATACCTGGCTTACAAGTCTCACCCATCATCCCATCCCATCTCCTTGAGTTCATCACTACCTCTTCTCCAAACCCCAGCTGCAGTGGCTTCTTTCTGTCCCTTGACCATACTTGGTTTCTATGGCTTGGAAAGCTCTTTCAGCAGACTCTCACATTCTGACTTCTCATCATTCAGGTCACATCAGAAAATCACCTCCTCAGAGAGGACTTCTCAGGCCACCACACCTAAGACTGCTCTTCTCCCAATCACCACACCCTTCTCACAATCATCTGAAGAATTATTGTTTGTTTTTTGTTCTTCGTTTTGCTTCACGCTCACTACATTATAAATACCATGAAGCCAGGGACCAGTCTCTCCTTTTCATCCTATACCCACAGCTCCTAGCACATTTCTGAATACACGAATGAGGAGCAATTATGGATATTCAGAAAGTGATAGTCCACTAGTTAAAGCAGGCCAAGCCCAGACATTTTTGAAATACAGCAAAAAACACCCAAAAAATTCTGGCAGAGTTTCATCCTCTTTCCAGTGTTAAGTGAGTACCTGCCATGTGCCAGGTACCACCCTAAGTACTGGGGAAACAGAAGGAAACAGGCAAAAATCCCCACCTTCACGAAGTTTTTCTAGTAGGGGAATTCAGGTAATAAGTATACACATGAGTAAAACATATCACATGCCAGATGGTGACAAGTGCTAAAGACAAAAATAAAATATGAAGCAGAATTAGGAAGCATAGGGGTCCTAAGAGTGTATAGCACTAAGCAGAGGAGTCATTTAAAGCCCTGGAGGCTGGGAGCCATGGTGTGTCTGAAGAAAAAACACTCCACATGGAGGGGACAGCAAGCACAAAGACCTTGATGCAAATATGCCTGGTATGTTCAAGGAAAAGCAAGGAAGCTAGAGTGGAAGTGTAATAGAAGAGTAGGACACAAGGCAACCCTGAATGAGATGGGAACCACTAGAAGGATTTGAGAAGAGGAGAGATGTGCTCTGCTCTCAGAGCATAGACTGAAGGGAACAGCAAAGGAGAGCTGAAGCACACAGAGTAGCTCAGAGACTATGCATTGCAATAATACAACCAAGAGATCCTGGCAGCTGGGACCAGAGTGATAGGGGTGGATGTAGAGAAAAATAGTAGAATTCTGAGCCTCTGAAGTCAGAGCCAACAAATAGATATGGAGAGAAAAAAAGAAGACAGTAACAATTAGCAGGCATGCTTTTGAACCTTTTTGCTAAAAATGACACAGGCTTAGGAGCAAGAAGAACTAGACTTGCCAGTGGGGAAAAGGAGCAGATAGAGAAAGATGGGATTGGGATTAAGGGAAGGAACCCCAGAGGCAGATGGGGAAACACAGCACCACCAGACAAGATAAAGAGGGTGGGGGGAAAGAGGCATGGAAAAAGCCTTTCTAGCAGCTGCTTCCTCAGAGAAGCTGTGTCTCTAAAGCATCCTTTTGAGAAGGTGAACACGCTGACATTCAAAGCTAACTTCATGGGCATGTGATCTGTGTAGCCTCACAGGGACCCCCACTTAGAAGGGGCCCTGGACTTGATTTAACACTCTGTGGTCACTGTCCTGAAATTCATGATAATTTTATTTTTTTTTAAGATTTTAATTTATTTATTCATGAGAGACACACACAGAAAGAGAGAGAGAGGCAGATACACAGGCAGAGGGAGAAGCAGGCTCCATGCAGGGAGCCCGATGTGTGACTCGATCCTGGGTCTCCAGGATTACACCCTGGGCTGAAGGCAGGTGATAAACCACTGAGCCACCCGGGCTGCCCCTCGTGATAATTTTAATAAGGAGCTCCATATTTCCATATTGCACTGGGCCTTGCATATTATGCAGCCAGTTCTTCTAACAGTGCTCTCCATTCACAAATATAGTCTCCAAGTGTGACATTTTGTGGGAAAAGTGAGATGATCATGTTGAAAAACCTTTTGGAAACTCCCAGGAAAGGAAATGCTATGTTGGTCTGTGCTCTGAGCAGCACACCAGCAACTCCAGGAACATTAGCACACAGCCCTAGACCAAAGAGCCTTCTTGGCCTCTTTAAAAGAAAAAAGGACAACAACAACACAAACAATGTCTCTGGTGGAAAAATATAGCATTCCATCTTTCCTTAGTTTATTTCTGCCCTCCAAAAACAAATGCATCAAGAAATGGTCCCCACAACCATTGTCATTTTGATTGGTGCCAAAAATTGGGACCCAGCCATGGTCTTATGATTGATTCTGCAGCACAGAAAGGAAAACATTAATATTGATTTATCTGTTCATTCTCTTTATTCACTGTTCATCCATTTACCCAGACTAGCCATAGCAGCTAGACACTAGAAAATTAAATTTAAAACAACTCCTCTATTCTAGGTAGACTCATTCTCCTTTCTCTGCTGCTAGGGCTGTAGTTCCAACAAGCTAAAGCTTCTGTTGATTTTATTTTTTTTAAATATTGTGCAATCCACTAAGAGGTCAGGGGACAGGAGCACTCACAAAAATAATGTTGGAATAATATAAACCCCAAAACTGCAAGATTGACAGAATTTGTTCCTTTATGGATGGTTGTTTTGGCACCACTGTGGAACAACTCAAAAAATGTCAATGGCAGCTTATTAAGCAGATAGACACATCTCACAGCATCAGAATAATAAAGATCATTTCATCCTCATGCAGCATCCTGTGGTGCAGCCCAGTCACTCACTCCACATGACAAAAACATGGGGCAGGACTCTCGCTGTGACCTACACTAAGATTCAGAAAGCTGGAGTGTTTACGTTTATATTGGGGCATCTTTAAATCAGAGTCAATCAACCAATAACCAAAAAGATATTGGTTACCTACTAGGTACAAGCACTATACTCATACTATTAAAAAAGGAAGATTAGGGCTTGTTCTCAAAGGGTACAGCACTGAGCTAAATTTGGCAGAACTGCTCTGATGTACAGCTCCCATGATGGACAAGCCATAAAATGTCTTCAGTAATTACTGCCTTGCTTATATCAGTGCCCTAGCTACCCAACTCCAATGCTTCCAATATGAAATCCTTCTTCACATCACATTTCTAAGCCCTACCATAAAATGATGCTATGACCTTCTGTCTCTCTTTTTCACACACACACACACACACACACACACACACACACACCTAGGTGTGCACATATACACACAATCGAAAAGTGGAAAAGTAGGGGAAAATGCCAGACATTGGAGAAAGAGTTAAATAACTGGCATACTAACACAACCATCGAATACTAGAGTCATACTTAACGGAAAGGATGCTGTCTTATGTGCCTAGAATAGAACACAAAAAAGCATGGATACAGATTACACTAATGTTAGCTGCAAAAGCTAACTTGGTCCAAGGGAGGACACTGGAACCTCTTGTAATGAACTGTGCAAATACCTCCTGTTCCCTTTCACTCAGCATGAGATTTATGGTTGTCTCTGAATGAGCCATTCAAGAGAAAGTATTTGTTTATCTGAACAGAAGGATGTCATTATCATTATCATTATCATTCTGAGGAAGAGTGCTTTCATTTGAGGCCTCTTATGCATACCTAGTATACAGTAATAGAGTTCCCCTATGGGAATTGGCAATCCATATTGGGGTTCGGGAGCAATGCCCGGCTATTACTAAGGTATCATTGTCCCCACTTTCCTACTCTGGTGTCTATCCCACAGAAGGTAAGATTCTTCCTTTTGTCCTGAAACAAGATCCAAAAAAACTCAATCATGTCACTTTACACTGAAAGCAGTAAGAAGAAGAAGAAGAAGAAGAAGAAGAAGAAGAAGAAGAAGAAGAAGAAGAAGAAAAAAAGACTAAGAATTAACTTATTTGCTTATAAGAATTAGTTCTCCTTTGGTTAAAATGACAAACTAAGACAAAATTCAGCTTTCCTTGGCAATTAACTAATGGACTTGAAAGGATGCCCTTCCTCCAGCAGGTGTTTTTAGCATACTGAACTAACAACAGGAGATAAAGTTTGTGTTTTTATGACCCAATTTTCAGTGCATACCTTGTTTTGAGATAAGACAACTGATATACTTAAAAAGACTTTCCTTCAATCAGATCTGTACCTATATTTCTAAAATAAGAGGTTATATTAAAGGAAATTTATGTCCCATTGCCACTCCTTTATAATACATTAAGTACTTTGAAAGTCATTACTTGTTTCTCTTCAAAAGAGAATTGAATTTAAGAAGGAAGCTTATCTAAGTTCTTTAAGATTTGGAAAGTAATTACTGAGATAGGCCTGTATTCATTTCAAGTGAAAATTTTACTTAAGCACCAGAAGCCACATGATTAAAAATGAAGGTTGTTTAAAGTGTTTTAAATTTTATTTCGCAAATTAAAAAAAAAGATGATCCCAGAAAAATGTAGCTTTTCTTGAGATTGTTTTCAAAAACAACCCTCTGACCCAACGCTGACTATGTCCTTGCATAATCACAGCTCTGGAATCAACTTTGTTTGGAAGACAGATAATCTTCTCCCAAGACTGCATAGGATGTTCCATTTTGTACCTTAAAGGTTGCGGAACTAGAGATGTCCAGATGATACACAGTGGTTTTTTTTTTTAATAATGTACATTTAAATAAGAGAACAAACATCATCATTTGGGGTCCACTGTAAGTACCTGACATTTATTAGTATCTTTCTTCTTCCCTTTTCTATGGCAATACTTGTTTTTTAGTACATTAAAGCCAACATACTTGAAAAAGATGTACATGACAACCTCCAGGACTACCTGGTAAAGAGCATCTTCCCCTTTATGCCTGGCTACAGACCTATTCTAGTTCAGACAACTCAGATGATAAATTGGCCTCAGTACATCACAAAGCAGTCCTTTTAGAGTATTACCAGAAACTAAAAACAAGAAATGGAATCAGCTATCAAAATTTTTGGCCTACAAAAACCACCAGGTTCCATTTTGGTTTATAAATTATTTTTACCAAAACTTCAAGGAAAGGATACTCTTATAGAAAATGTTTTAAGGAGGGAAGAAAGGAAAGCCACCAACTAATTTTTCTAAGTTTATAACAAATTTGATAACAAAACTAGAGAAGTGCAGTGCAATAAAAGATAATTATAAACTAATCCTACATAATTATTAATATAGATAGAAGAGTCCTAAATATTAATAAGTTAAACCCAATAATATATTTTCTTAATTACATCATAATCATTTGGGGTTTAGCCCAAGACATAAAGTAAGTTCAACATCAGAAAATCTATTAAGATGTAACTCTCGTTAATGAAGTAAATAGGGGGGAACCTCAATAGGTGCCGACAAGTCATTTGTCAATATTAAACGTTCATTCATGACTTATCAAGTGATTCTAGTGAACTATGAATTTTCATAGGAGGGAATTTTCTTAATATGATAAAAAAAAGTATCCACCAAAAACTAAGAGCAGATATAACATATAATGATAGAAATTTAAAAACACTGTTGTTAAGGTTAGAAATAAAATAAAGATACCTCTGCTTTCCCTGCTTTTGTTGAACATTGTTGTGGAAGTGCTAGGCAATGCAGGAAGACAAAGGAGAGAAAAAAAAAAGTTTGGAAAGAAAGACGCTATACTGCCACTATTTGCAACTATTATTTTCCACGTATAAATGTGGGATAATCTACAGACCAAATATTAGAAGCAGGAAGAGAGTTTTTGCTGGCTACAAAATCAATATACTAAAATCAGTAATATTCCTAGCAATAACAATAACCAGCAACCAATAACAACTTTTAATACAATACGGTGGGGATCCCTGGGTGGCTCAGTGGTTTAGCACCTCCCTTTGGCCCTGGGCGCGATCCTGGAGTTCCAGGATCAAATCCCGCATAGGGCTCCCGACATGGAGCCTGCTTCTCCCTCCTCCTGTCTCTCTCTCTCTCTCTCTCTCTCTCTGTGTGTGTGTGTGTGTGTGTGTCTATCATAAATAAATAAATAAATAAATAAATAAATAAATAAATAAATAAATCTTTAAAATATAAAAATAAATAAATACAATATAATACAATATGGTGTGTATGCACTTGCAATTCACTATAGCAGCAAGAATTTTAAGAAACCAGGAATAAATCTCACAAAATGTTTTAAGAAACAATTATAAAATGTTATGAAAGCATAAAAGAAGTCTTGAATAAATAAGATATACCTTGTTCATGGACGGGAGACTGAATAAAGATGTAATTTTTTTTCCAATAAGATCAACGTGATTGTAGTCCCAATGACAGAGTGGAACTTAGCAAGTTGATTTTGAAGTTCATATAGAAAAGTAAATTTCTAAGAGTCAATACAATTCTAAAAAGGAGCAAGGGTAGTGCTCTGGCAGATACCAAGATATCATAGACTTTATAGTAATTAAAACAGGTGGTCCTAGTGAAAAGATAAAGAGATTAATGAAACAAAATAGGAAGCCCATAAATATGGCAAATGATAGAGATTGGCTTACATGGTAGGAGGGAAAGGATAAAATATTGAATTAAAAATGTTGGAAAATGTGGCTTTCTATCTGGAAAACAAAAAACAAATAATAACATTACACTACACATCAAAATGAATTCCAGATGAATTAAAAAATGTGAAAATCAAAAATTTAAACTGCAGTGAAAAAATAAAGCAAAATTAGCTTCCAATTAAAGATAGAAAGTCAAATGCATACACTAGTATTTGCTTCCTCCTTAAATTCTAGTAAAATAATAATCAATGGTCCTCCAAGACATGAAACCACAAAAACAAAAGGAATGGAAAGATTAACAACAGTAGCATAATTTGCAATCTGAAAAGCAGATGAGTGAGCAATAATTGACAGACCCCCAAGATGCCAAATTCTAAACTGGCAGTGAAAACATCAAGGAACCTGATTTACTGGATAGAATTTCAATTATCAATGGGCTTTTCCAGTACCACTGGATATGAAGAGTAACAATAGTTTATAAACAAGAAAATTGGTTAAAGTCTTTTAAAGAAGCAGTTAGACCCCCAAATCATCATCCTCACTCTGTCAGCAAGGGAAACTGCCCATCCCTGACTTTGTGGTTTACTTATGCAGATGATAAAATTAAAAGTCTATGGATTGGGGGACACTAGCCTCGCTGAGGGAAAGGGTACCTTATGAATATAGAAGGATTAAAGTAAACATTTTAATTCTGAAGGTTGAAATTCTTGACTTATTTTCTCCATGTTCCTATTTTCTCCAGTTCCCAGAATTCTGATAGCCAAGCTTTGTATATGTTCCAATCAAGAACATAAAAAGCTCTTCTAAGGAAAAGTCTCGCAAAAAAGATCTAAAGAATATTATACTGGGGGTTTCTAAATATAATTTCCCAGCCTGATCTTCCTCTATAATGACACCTACAGTTAGCAAGTCCCAATCAGGTTTAGTGCCCCACTCAACTACAAGAGTACAGCCAAGGATCCCCAACTTTTTAAAGAAGATCTAATTGAAAGACCAAAGCTAAAAAGCCAATTTGAAAGAAACAGACTCCATGTCAGAAGAAAAAAAAGTTTAAAACTCTTATTAGTATCACTACAGACATGAGAAGATACTATATACCCATGAACTAATAACAAGTTACTTTTTTAAATGAAAAGTTTTTTTAAGACCCTTAGATATTAGAAAGCTGATAGAAAAAAAATTAAAAATCTCATTTTGAGGGTTAAAAGATAAAGTTGAAAGATTTTCCCTTAAAGTAAAACAAAGAACTAAAGAGATGGAAGATAAAAGAGAAATTATAAAACCTTAAGAGGAAATTATTGCAGAAATAATTTAAAATTTTTTCCAGAACTGAAGAACATACTTTTTCAGACTAAATGGGCTCAGTAACTGCCCACAACAATGATGACAATTAACATGCATCAAGACACACTATCATGAAATTTCAGAACACTAAAAGATCTTCCAAGCTTCCAAAAAAGGAAATACAATAGCAAGAGGTGTCAAACAAAGAACAATTATCAGAATAGCTTCTCAGACACAAATAACAACACTCTAAAAGAGAGTGGAGCAATACTTTTAAATTTTTCTGGAGGAAAATGATTTTCAATCTAAAATTATATATCCAAAGGCTGATCCATGGTGGACGTTTTGAGGCCAGCTGACCTACAACCAACCTATGCACCCCACACCACCTCCTGTGGAAGCCTGAGCCAGTTGTGTAGCTTTCTCCCTCTGTCTCATAACCATGTCCACCAACGAAAATGCTGCCTTCACCAGCTGCCCACCTTACTAGACTCAAGAACAAGGGGAAAGATAGTACAGAAATAAGGCAGCATGGAATAGAAGTTAACATGGAGTTTGAGGAAAAGCTAAGAATGATGACTAGATGCTGAAAAGGAGAAATTTAAGGTCATTTCCTGATGATACTACCTCTCCCCTGCAGGAAAACTGCAACAACCAGAACACTATAAATTGGTCTGTTGATGACATTGTAACAGCATAAGTAGCAATAATTTGGAAAGCCAGTTCCAGGCTACTCAAGCTGCTAGAAAACTGCTTTTTTAAGGAAAAACAGACCCCCATCACAAAATGATCTGGGCTGGTTTGATCCCCAAATTTGTGTCCTTCTTGGGCAGAACTGATTGTCGTCCTATTCAGTTTGAATCTGCTTGGGTCCTCACTAACACTGCTTCTGGGACATCAAAACAGACCAAGACAGCTGTGGTAGATGGAGGTGCCAACCCGGCATTCACTTCTCTGTTGCCATCTTCCATGCCCACATCAGTGAACAAGCTATATGGGCTCTAGGAAACATTGCAGGTGATAGTTCAGTTTTTCAAGACTTGGTTATCAAGTATAGGGCAGTTGACCCACTGTTGGCGCTCCTTGAAATTCCTGATATCCCATCTTTAGCATGTGGTTACTTATGTACCCTTTAAAACCTTTGTCACAACAAGAATCCTGCACCCCTGGTAGATGCTGTTGAGCAGATTCTTCCTACCATAGTTCGTCTCCTGCATCGTGATGATCCAGAAGTATTAGCAGATACCTACTAAGCCATTTCCTATCTTACTGATGATGGTCCAAATGAATGGATTGAAATGGTTTGAAAACAGGAGTTGTGCCCCAACTTGTGAAGCTTCTAGGAGCTACTGAATTGCCTGTTGTGACTCCTGCACTAAGAGCCATAGGAAATACTATCATTGGGAAAGATAAACAGACTCAGATTGTAATAGATGCAGGAGCACTTGCTGTCCCTCCCAGCCTACTAATGAATCCCAAAACTAATATTTATAAGAAAGCTACATGGACAACGTCAAACATCACAGCTAGTCACCAGGACCAGATACAGAAAGTTGTGAATCATGGATTAGTCCCATTCCTTGTTGCTATTCTCTCTAAAACAGACTTTAAGACACAAAAGGAAGCTGTATAGGCTGTGACCAACTATACAAGTGGTAGAACAGTTAAAAAATTGTATACCTTATTCATTGTGGCATAACAGAACCACTGATGAACCTCTTAACTGCAAAAGATACCAAAACCATTCTGGTTATTCTGGATGCCTTGTCAAACACCTTTCAGACTGCTGAAAAACAAGGTGAAACTGAGAAATTTGGTATAATGACTGATGAATGTGGAAATTTGGACAAAACAGAAGCTCTACAAAACCATGAAAATGAGTCTCTGTACAAAGCTTCATTAAACTTGACTGAGAAGTATTTCTCTCTAGTGGAAAAGGAGGATCAGAATGTTGTGCCAGAAACCACTTCTGAAGGGTATACATTCCAAGTTCGGATGGTACTCTTGGGGCCTTTAACTTTTAAATTATACAGCTGAGGCAGAAAGTTGTTTGTTGTGTACCCTGTTTGGTAGAAGTTTGTCTACTGTTTCTCTACGAAGAACTCTTTTTAAATGTGTTTCGTTATTGCAGCACTTTTTACAGTGAAACTACACTCGAGCAGTTCCAAACTGTACAAACTGTATGAAGCTCCTCCTCTTAGTAGGGTTCTTATTTCTTTTTTTTTTTAATTTTTTTTAATTTTATTTATTTATGATAGGCACACAGTGAGAGAGAGAGAAGCAGAGACACAGGCAGAGGGAGAAGCAGGCTCCATGCACCGGAAGCCCGACGTGGGATTCGATCCCGGGTCTCCAGGATCGCGCCCTGGGCCAAAGGCAGGCGCCAAACCGCTGCGCCACCCAGGGATCCCTGTAGGGTTCTTATTTCTATGTGAAATCTCCTCTCTTGCAGTGCCCAGTAAATAAAGATTAAATTCCACCTTTTTCCTTAAAAAAAATAATAAATAAAAAAATATATCCAACAAAAGTAGTGTAAGTGTGAGGGCACGATAGGCCATTTTTAGGCATTCAAGTTCTCAAAAAATTTCTCTCCCATGAATTACTTTTCAGGAAGCTACTGTAACATAGTCTTTTCCAAAACAAAGGAGTAAAGAAAGGAAGAGGAAGATAGGGATATGGGAAAGGGGAAATCCAATATAGGAAAGGCAAAAGGAAAATTCTTAGGATAACAGATGTGCTGCCAATGTAAAGGTAAGTAGTGCTGACCAAAGGAGGTTAGAGGCCCCCCAGTGACACTTCTTCAAGAAGATGACTTTGGCAGAATATCTGATATATTTGAACATACTGAGACGAGAGTTTTATATACTCACACAATTAAATACTATATAAAAATTTAGATGAATCAACACACACACACATCTCAACATGGGCAGATTTGGAAGACAAAGCATTGAGAAAAAAAACAATGAGAGTACTATGAACATTGTGACACTATTTTTATTTTTTAAATAATTCATGGTACTAGAAACACTGTAGGCTTTTGTGCGGGGGTTGGGGAGAACCAAGGTCATAAAGTTCACTTTTCTGTGGGAAGGAGAACATGAATGGCACCTGAGAGGAAGAATAAAGAATAGAGGACTTCAATTTTAACTGTAAGGTACTATTGCTTTTAAATGGTTTTAAAATCTAAAGCAAAAATATCTGTGTTAATATTAGTTAATTCTGGGTAGTGAGTATACAAGTATTGATCTTACATTGATCTTCCTACTTTTCTGTATTTTCCTCTTCCAGAAAGGAAAGGAGGAAGGGACTAAAAAGAAAGATAAGTGCTATGATCACAGCCTTTCCAAGGGCCTTGGCTGAAGGGCCAGGAAACAGGGGCCAGATAATATGGGCCCATTCCCATTGCTCCTCCTAACCTAAGTCTTCTCTTCATCGTGTTCAGTATCTTGCTTACAACAGAACACAACTGTTCTGCAAGATGCATGTTTCATTTTTCAAATAAAAACCCTTTTTAAAACCTCGGCTTTTTTTCCCTCAACATAGCCATTGAATTGTGCTTCATCAACAACCCATGAGTAGAAAGGCTATGTCACTCCCTTTAATAGCAGAACACTGAGACCCTGAAAAGATGGTTTGAGAAAGGGCTTGGCAATTAAAACATAGTTTACCATTCATATTATTACTTAGTATAGCTGTTTCTTTGATGGAAAAATATGATTAGCCACCAACTCTCGCTTGCTCTCATCTACATCTGGCAAAGTGCTGCCATGCTTAAATATCCTACCCTCACCTGGTGGCAGCTACCTCAAAGACAAGTACCTAGGAGGAAAGCAACATGACTTGAGGTTGCTCTGTCAATATCACCTAAAAAAATGATAGGAAACATAGTGATCAAGGGGCTTGGGAGAGGGTAATGCAAAGAAGGCATTTGTTCAGTTAACATAGAGATTTGCCCTTGGCCATGAAAGGGTCTGCTAAATACTCAACTTCAAGTGCATGTTCACAGTTTCTGCAGAAAGCCAAAAAGCTGAGCCTACAGATACCAATGCGTATGGTCTCAGATATACTCGAAATAGTTCATCATCACACTCTTTCATTTGATTTGGAACTGGAAGAATTGCAAAGAAGACAAAATGAAAGGTACTGGACAGTTATCCTTTCTCTATTAAAAAAAAATAACTTTGAAGTTTGGTGAGAATGTTGTGTGCTTGGGTTCAGGTCAGTGCTTATATTCACTGACGCTTGATGGATTTCTGCCTTCAAATGTTTTATCAAGACAATCCACCTTGTAGCAATCTCCAAAGAAGACTGTGTGGCTCTATTAAGTCCGCAATTTGCTTTTTAAAAGTGACTAAATATGCTTTTTCACAACAACGACAAGTCATCTCCCTCCTGGAGCCAACAGAGTTTGTCACCCAGCTTCCCTCGCCTTTCAAAGCCAGCCATCAAAAAGCAAAGGAAATGTCATGACTTTGGAGCGGTCAGAAAGCTCTTAAGTCGCAGTGCAGGCTATTTCTCCTTTTGTGGCACAGAAAAGAGTGGACAGACACAATGAATAAATAATCCCATTGTACTTACAAATGTGTAACAATCCTTCAAAATGAGGTGAGGAACAAAGATAGGAGATAGCAAAGCAGCCCTGGTCTTAACAGCTTGCAATTCCAGAGCCTAAACTGCTTTTGCAAACACACACACACACACACACACACACACAGCAACCATGAGAAAATAAAAATTAAAAATGGCATCCGATTCAGAATGCCAAGAGGCTCAGCCTAAATGGCCTTCTGTATAATTCACTTTGGACACCTTCAGCCTCAGTGGCTAAAGGCAGCCGGTCTGGGCCAAGGTTAATACCTTAAACTATTCAAAAGAACTGACTTTGAAATAATCATCAGGGTCACCGTTTGTTGCAAAAAACACCTCTTCATCATTTTTACTTCACCACAGCCCTTCATTCCCCTTAAAAGAAGCCTTGTTGTTTGATGTTCTAGCATTTGTGCAAGGCCTCCGTTTTTCATCTCTGGTACCTACATCCACCTGCTCCCCACCTTGAACTGCAGAATCCAGGGCAATAGCAGGGTGTGCAGTAACAGCAGAGAGGGCCGAACGCTGGCGGGAGCAGCCGGTACTGGAGACACAGATGGCAGGAGCGCAGGCCAGAGATTCAAGGGTTCACAGAAAACTCAGGGAATTCCAGGAACCCAGAACTGCAAATGGCCTTAAAGAACTAACAACTGCAAGCTTTTAATTGTATTTTTTTTAAAAAGTGGGTGGAGTGATGCAGCTTGGCAAAAAAAATAAAAAAGAACTCTATGTTAATATAGAGAGAAGATTTTTGTACCTAAAGAGTGTTTTATTCTCTCTTCAAAAAACCAAAAAAGTTGGGCAGCCCCAGTGGCCCAGCAGTTTGGCGCCACCTTCGGCCTGGGGTGTGATCCTGGAGACCTGGGATTTGGTCCCACGTCAGGCTCCCTACATGGAGCCTGCTTCTCTCCCTCTCCCTCTGCCTGTGTCTCTGCTTTCTCTCTCTCTCTCTCTCTCTCTCTCTCTCTGCCACGAATAAATTAAAAATCTTTTAAAAAATTAAAAAGCTAAAAAGTGTTTTTTTCTTACTTAGTAGGCAAAGGAAAAATAGAATTTGAAAACCAGAAATTTTCAGTATGGAAGCAGGATTGCCCAGTGTTCCTCTGTGATGGAAGGGGACGTGCGCTGGCCTCATTCACACCCTACAGAGCTTACTACTCTTCTTAAACCATGTCTGGGTTCCAAATTTGATACTCCCATTGATGTAGAAGAATATCTGTCATAAGAAAACCTACCACTGTGTTTAAACACTTTTCTTCAACAAAGAAAGTTCAAAGAATTGTATTTAATACTGCATGAAATATATTTTCCTTTCTTCCATTGAATTACTGATTTTTAGAGCAATAAATATTTATTAAGTACCTTCTAAAGTCCAGGCACTATGTTGGGCATAATATAAAATTACATATAATTTTAGGTGTCCCATATAATTTTGAAGAAGACATGGCCTTTGCCCCCTCAGAGTTTATCATCTCAGACTGCATTAGAAGAAAGAATGTTGCATGAGGCAATGCGAAAATCCTTAGCAGCCAGTCAGGATTAGTGACCTCTCAAAATTAGATGCATAAATGGCTACTTGTCCCTGTGAAAGGCTGTCAGTGAACCCAGGGTTTTTCCTTGGTCTGTTTTTGGCTTCTTCTTCGCCCAGTTTCATTAAGTTTTCATCCCCAGCTGTTGCCAGAGTCCTAACCACCTCAGGGAAACCAGAGAGCCTGAACTTCATTAAGGCAGCAAAGAAGATAAAGAATATGGCCTACAGTTGTTTCCCAAACTGTGTGCTGGGGTACCCCAGGATGCTACAATAAACGCACATGGATAGCTTAAATTTTCAAGGGAAACACAGCCATATGTGTTAGACCCTGTGCAACCTACTACAAATTCATACATATATATATATATATATATAGAGAGAGAGAGAGAGAGGTTTTATTTCTTATATCCCTACAGTTCTAAGTGTTAACATTTTTCTTATGAACTACATTATCATTGCATTTATCATTACACAATTATTTGAAGCAACCTAAATTAGCATATATTTGACATATGATTATTAAACATACTGCATTTCAATGAATCTACTACATAGCTGATTTTAAAACACATTTTTTTTATGTACCTCTAGAGGGAAAAATTTCTGCCAATTAAAGCATGATGTAATATTTTCTTACCACTTTGGATTTTTTTTAGATTTATCGGAAGAGCTCTTTTAATTTTATTTTTTTTCTCTTTTAAGTTTAAACATAGATTTTAATTATATATCATTCTTATGCATTCATAAAAAGGATAATATAAGCGAAATAAATTGGCTACAGTACTCCTACAACATCTTCACAGTCTTAGTCTAGGTCTTCTGAATCAATTTGCAACTGAGATATTAATGATCACAGTTTTCTTTTTTTTTTTTTTTTTTTAAATATTCTTAATTTGGTACATAGGTACGTTATAGTATCTTATATACCAGATGTCTAGTAACTCTCATTGTACAGCTCTGCTTACCACATTATCTTTTTTTTTTTTAAAGATTTTTTTTTTTTAATTTTATTCATTTTATGATAGGCACACAGTGAGAGAGAGAGAAGCAGAGACACAGGCAGAGGGAGAAGCAGGCTCCATGCACCGGGAGCCCGACGTGGGACTCGATCCCCGGTCTCCAGGATCGCGCCCTGGGCCAAAGGCAGGCGCCAAACCGCTGCACCACCCAGGGATCCCTGATCACAGTTTTCTACCCATTATCATCCTCTGTGCTACCAAGAACATTGGAGAAGCAACGTTTTCCATAAGAGTGCTCCACTATTATCTCTGGGATTTTCTTGTAAGCCACAGACACCATTCTGTAAGTTTTTATTCTGGAGCTTTCTTACTTAGAATCGTCACGCTATAAAACAACTTCATGACTGATACCTAATTGAAAAAATTAGAAGATGCCATTGACTATGAGACACATCTTGATTTCGGACACAATCAATACTCTAATAGACATAATAATTATGTCTGTAATGCTACCCTGGGTAAAAAAGAAGCTGCACGCCAGGGACAAGGGACACACATGAATTTTGATGAAAGTGAAGAGTCATTAACCAACTCAGTAGTGAAAGGATTTTTAACCCAGTCATTAAAGCCAGTCACTTTCTCAATCCAAAACCTTGTTTGTTGCCACCACCAGATACTTATCCATCATGAAACAAACCATGATCAGGAGAAAAGTATGCCTATGTTTTTAAAGTAAGAGGAAATGAGAAAGGTGAATCTACACACCTCAAGTATGTTCCCAGGCAGATAAACATTAGGAAAGAAGACATAAGGAGTCTGGGCACCTAACCTCTCTATGTGCCCTTTTGCTGCATGGAAAGTCACCAACTATCCCCAGAAGTATGCATTCACTGGTCTGAAGACTATAACACCAAGGTGACTTGATGTCTAAAGTGTAAAACAGTGAAACCTCTTAGAGGTCTGGCCTGGAATGGGTGTACTGACTCATTGCTCCTACATGCCTAGGACACCCTAGGACTCCCTCAGGAAAGCCACAATGTCTTGAGAGGCCTCAATTCCCAGAAACACCGTGATCTACCAAGCTGAAATAATGCCAGGTTCTCCCTCCATCCCATGGGCCAAGCAACCAATACTGAGACAAAAGAAGAATCCTGCCTGGTACTTTAGCAAGACAAATATTGACATTTTCTCCCCACATAGAGCTCCCCTGCTTCTGTCACAGTTTTTGTTCCAAAGACCCATCACATAAACATCTAACCAGGGAGCATGCCTAGATGCTTATGAAAATGCATGATGTTTTAAAAATGTTCTTCTGTGTTTTAATCCCCCTTTAAAATTAATGTTCCTAATTCCTGAGGCTGCCGAGATAGGATCTCAGCCATCTGCCCTTGCTGGTTCCTATGGCATCCTCTCATTAAACAAAGGGGGCCAGCTGAAGGTGCCAGGGTTTTATTTTACAGGAGCCCATATATCCTCCACAGGCCTCACTGAGGAATAGGAGATTTTTTTCAAATTGATTTTTTTTTTAACTAAATGAACAAATTTTCTTCCTCATCTCCTCTTGATTAGAGAGCTGGAAAAGAGACTCCCAAGACTTCTGGTATTTTCCATACTCACAATTAGACATGACTTCCCCCCAGCAGCTCCCTATCTCTGACAAAATGGTGTTTCCATGTTTGCACAATCCTTTGTCCACTCCTTTGTCATTTCTCTAATACTACATACTATATGTACAGTGACTTCTCTGAGAATTCAAATAATTTCAAACTGTAAAACATGAAATAAAATAAATAAAACCATCCTATAGAATTCAGGAAGTGAATACGCTACTCCATGGACACATCTCGTCTAACTACTTTAGCAGATTCACGTTTTTACAAGATACAAAATTATAGTTACCAAAAGAAATGTAACTTCATTTTTTGTAACTCCATTCAATTTGATCTCCCATTTCCATCTGACAGCAGCAAACAATTTAGTCACATCCAAGTAAATTCAAATTAGTGATCACTCAGACATTTTAAGTTTAACTCAGTTGAATTTTGTGGGTACCTTGTCCTCCATCCCACCCTAACCCCCCTTGTGTATCCCCTTTTTACTGAGGGTAGGTGCTAAGTTCCAGAGATAGCCCCAGAGTTCAGGATGTGGTAGTGAGCATGGAGAGGACCTCTGGACCATAGCCACCATCATCCATCTGTCAGCACCCACATGAGCTCTTCACCTTTTATCAGCCATTAGTATACTTCTCCTGGGCACATGGGGGCTTTCTGATGCTCTCTCCCCAAACAAAAATGTTCTGATGCCATTGTGGCCTAGGGAATATTAGCAAGGCTGCCATTTCTAAAGTTCCAGATGATAAATAGGTAATGAGTCATTACTTTCTTGGAAATCCAAATTTGGAAAACCAAATTTACCCCTCCTAGACCCACCCCCAAGGCAGTGCATAGGGAAGGAACCTCATTCCCACTTCTAATTTCACTCTTTCTCAACTCCATCTCCTTCCCTCTGGACCCATATCGCCTAGGGCACCAGTTCTCAATAAGAGTGGTACTGTCCCCCTGGCAACTTTGAAAATCTGTGAGGGCATTTCCCCAAGAACATTTTATCTTGAAAGCTTTCAAGTCTGTGAGAGAATTGTAAGAATAGAACAATAGTTATCCTGATGAACAAGAAATATAACATTAATACTATTACTTATTCTACAATTTGTTATTTAAATATCCTCAATTAATCCAATAATGCTCTTTGTAGTTGGTTTTGATTCCATCCAGGATTCAATTAAAGATCATACTGAATTGAGTCATCAAGTCTGTTTCATCTCCTTTAATCCAAAATAGTTCTGGCACTTAGTGGGCAGGAGGCATGAAAAATAGTCACCTCACAATGCACAGGATGGTCCCACCAATAAAGAATTGTTCTACATCCCACATGACTTTTGAACATTTCTGCCAGACATTCATGTCCGTTTTAAAAATTACTTATATGGTGGGAGGAAGCTTTTGGATATGATGAATATGTTTATGGCATAGACTATGGTGATGTTTTTAGGAGTTTATACTTAACTCCAAACTTATAAAATTATACATATTAAATACATACAGCTTTTTGTATGTCAATCATACCTCAATAAACACCTCAATAGGTGTTTTAGGCAAATAATAATAAAATGTAAATGAAAATTTTTTAAAGAAAGTAACAAATAATTTATAATTATCTGCACTTAGATCTTAATTCCATTTTACATACAAACACAAAGTAATTTTTATACACTTTGAATAGACACTGAATTTTCAGGAATAGCAACAATATAAATTAAGGGAGGGCTGTACCCTATTTTGTTAGGAATTTTTTCAAGAGTTTGTTTCCAAAAAGTGTGTCACTATCATGGTAGTGTCATTCATAGTAATTAAGTCACCACATGATACCTCTATATCAGTCTGTGTTCAAGTCTGTCACTTTCACAGCAGTTCTATTTTCAAGGTCAAGCATCCAACTACTACATCCTTAGTACATCCTCTAGTGTAGTCGTGTCCAAGCACTTAAATGTTGAAACGCACATTCCTTTGCTTTGACTTTATTTCTCCTTTGCATTCAGTTAGGGTGTTGTATTGGTTTTTCCTTTTTGTATTCTGTAGTAGGAGGTCCTTGCCTATCATTTTATTTCAGGATAATAAGGGGGATTTTACAATCTACCACTTATAAAGAGGGGTTTCAAATGAATTGTTTAAAATGTATAAGGTAATCAAGAAAATGTATACATAGTAATTAAGGAATTATTAATTATATTTAGATGTAATGCTCAGAGTTATGTTTTCTAAAGCAGTCTTTTATTTTAAAAGATTGCATACAGAAGTATTTGCAGCTAAAATACTCCCCTTCCTGGTCTGTACTCCTTCATGCACTCCATCAGCAGTGTTGCTGTCTGGCTCCTCTCCAGGGACAGCCTCGCCTCCCTAGTAGAGAAGATGGAGCTAACCCAGAGAGAATAAGCTCAGTGCCCAACTCCAGAACTCCAGATGGGACCAGATGGACAGAGGAGCCTTTCCTCCTGAACAAAGCCAATCCCCTCCCCAAACCTGGGTCTAACACCTTCCCCTCTAGAACCCTTCCCTTTGTTTATCTCCAGCTGCACTAAAGGTCTCACTCCCTCTGTGCCCTCTCCCTAGTTCCTCTTCCCCCTTAAGCTACCCTCATGGCTTCCCTCTCCCTTAGCCCAATCAGACTCCCCATTTGTTTTTACTTGCTCCCCATTTACACTCAAACCTGGTTTCCTCCACCATGGTGTCTCAGAGCTGCTCTTACAAAGCACACCAATGACCTTGACTGCCAGAACCCTGAGTGATGACAGAGTAGACCTTTCTACCAAGTTTCGTGTGTGTTTTCCTGCAATGCTCCCTCACATTTCCCTCCGTGGCCACTTCTCTCTTCCCTCCTGCCCCCAACACTCCTAGAAGCTTTCCCTGAACCCTCAGGTTCATCTGTGTGCCCCTCCTCTGGTACTCTCAGGACTGGCATTCACCCCATCTTAACATTTATCATATGTTAAAAGAATCTCATGGAGGGCAGAGACCAGATCTCATTCACCTGTGTTCCCCCAGGACCCAGCCCAGGGTCTGTCTGGCACAGGGTAGGCCAGGTGTTTGCTGGGCTGGGCTGAGCTGAATGTCTGAAGGCAACACACTCAAAAATGTGCTGGCTTGCTCTGGACACCTTATGGTGACACAACCACAAGTTTCTACCAAAGTTAGATATTCACAGTTTGGTACTGGCACCTGTGAAGGGTCATTACAGACTTCAGGAACTCTTCAATGTGATCCATTGACCTAAGAGATTCTTAAAGAAACAAGTCTCCATCTGTCCTCAGGTGACATTTCAAATAGCTTGAGTCCCCATCTCCACATATACACTCACCAGAGTGTATGTGTGATAAGGCAAGGAAGGTTGAGGCAATCTCACTTAGACCACATATAAAAGGAACATAAAAGGCCTATCAATTTCCTCTACTTGTGCCTGGACATTGCAGTTGAGAGCAAAAACCAAGTGTACTTTCTTCTACCACATATGCCTCCTCTACTATCAAGGGTCAAGGGGAATGGATATAACCTATCCAGGGCAGGGGCTTTTCTTCTTCCTCTTCGAATGCTCTCAGCAACTTGCTTAGCTTCTTACTCAGAAGAGGCACTCAATAAATAAAATGAAATTTATTTTTTTTAATAAAATGAAATTTAAACCAAAATCATGAAGATGTACACCTCATTGTTTTGGGGTTTTTTTCTCCTAAGAGCTAAACTTTCAGGGAATAAAATCATACATATCTTTTGATTAGTGATTAATGACAGACAATTCACAATTCCTTCCCGCATTAAAATTATACTTTAAAATGCAAAATTAGTCAACTCTCTCACTTGGGGAACAGTGGGGCTTTCTGGAATCCAACCAAGTCTGCCTCTCTCAGTACATTTCCCTGCTAGCAATGCTCTTAGGAATCAAATGTGGTTTATTTCATTTTAAGTCGCTTTTTTTTTCAATTCAGGAAAATGAATGTTGGAGCCAGATAAGAAACTATAGTCTGCTTTCAAGAAGGTTACAAGAAAACTGCATCTTGCATTACTAATCCTTTATCTTCATGTTAACAAAAAGATTACTGACACATTTTTGAATGAAAGAAAATAAAATAGCAAATGCATCTTAGGAAATGTGTAACTTTCATGCAACACACAAATCAGTTGTTAAATATTTTTTAAATGAAGGAAAATGCATAATAAATTTTTTCTTTGGAGGTAAAGAAACCAACTTTGAGGATAAGAGAAAAAAAAGAAAACTAGGATTGGGAATCATCCTTTCACAGAAAGGAGGATATGAATTAAATGACTATACCTAAAACTTAATAGATAGCATGTTTCCTAGAAATGATTTTATTAGCCCATGTAAGTGTTGTTTTGTGAGAGGAAACATTTCAGAGGCTGTCTCTGTACTTCTCTCCTACAAAGTCAAACTCCATTTCCCAGAGTTCCCTGAAGAAGTTTCTGGAAAACAGAAGTCAGCCAGATGCATTTACCCAAAAACCTCAAGAACACCACCAAAGATAGAAAGGTGACTCAAACCAATTAGTAGTGCTGACCAAACTGGCCCCACAGCATAGGGTCAGGTTATGACCCCTACCCTTGGCAGTAGACAGACTTGCCCTCACTCTCACTCACAAACTGGACGCATTCAGCAAGTTTCCTAACCTCTCTATGCTTCAGTCTCCTGACCATTTATAAATTGGAGATAACAATATACCTACCAACAGAGAATTAAACAAATTAAGGGTTGTTCTTAGAATAGTGCCCAGTACCTAGTAAACACTAAGTATTTGATAGATTAAATAACTGAGGAAACACAGTTGCACACAATAAAAGATAGTTACTATTTTTGAGCAAGGAAAAGAGAGCCTAAGAGCTGCAGATGACAGGGTGGAAGGAGAATGAAGGAAATGGGATTGGTCCCTCCCTCAAAAGATGACAAATGCCACTGACAGAATTCAGAAGATCTGGAGGGGCATCTGGTCAAGGGATTTGTCTTTCTTTAGAAGTGGTCAAAGATGCTTAAGTCTACTAAAAAAATGTTATTTTTCAGTGATAGAATGATAATCTAATAAGAAGAAACACTGTACCAAAGTTGTTCTGAAAACTTTATATATCATCTCACCTGATCTTACAACAGTTCTACAAGGTAGACATTATTATCCTCATTTTACAGATGAGGAGACTGGGGCACAGAGCAGTTAAGTAAGCTTCCCAAGGCTGGTAAGCAAGTTAAAAGTGATTATTTTTTAACATTATCCTCATTACCAAATATATACATGACAATTTTTCACTGCATTATCTCATTTAACAAATATGAGACAAATGTTCTTTTTGGATGAACCTCAAGGTAACTATGACACATGTATTAGCATGTGTCAAAAATACAGTATATTCCTCTACAACTCATGTTTCTGTAATGCAAATTAGTTCATATAAGACTGGAAAATAGAAAAATGATGTTAATTTAACATAGAAGTCATGTTAGTTCATGTACAATTTTTGCCAACATTTTCATGTTTCTCAGCAAATATAGCAAGCTAGGAAGAAATATGCTATCTCATATGATGTTCACAATTCATCCAAAGTTCTTTCTACCTTCACTGTGTCAGATGTGCTATTGCATGCTTCTTTCCAGCTTTATTTTCCCTTGTTTCTGCAACTCGTCATCATCAACACTTCCTTATCTGTACTTCCATTGAGCAATTTTTTTAGGGTAAGGCCCAGATTTGCTGCAGTATTTTTCATCTATCAGGGATTTAACATGTCTTTTTTACTGTGCTAATATTTTTACTAGAGTTGCAGTTGGTTTTCAGTGTTATGGGGACAAAGTTGTGAGTAGTCTGTTTCTTACCTCATTTTCCCACAATCCTTGTTATTTCTAGTACATGATTTTGTAAAATGTAGGTTTTTTTCAAGAATGCTCACATCATGTTATTACAGAAATGCCTGTATAAGATAAAACGTTTGAACTAGCTCATCATTGTCTTTTGTATATATGTCATATTCTAATCAACAACAGCAGTGGGTATGTTTTGTAGTAAAGTATTTTTTTAAATTGATTTGAGAGAGAGAGAGAGCTTGCACTCACACATGAGCAGGGGGAGAGGAAGAAGTAGAGAGAATCTCAGACAGACTCCCTACTGAGCACAGAGCCCAACAAGGCAGGTCTCAATTCCACAACCCCTGAAATCATGACCTGAGCTGAAAATAATAGTTGGATACTTAACAGACTGAACCACCCAAGGACTCCTTTAGTTTAGTTTTTAATGGTCTGAAATGACCAATAAGCCAATGTTTTTAGATTTCTCAATTAAGCCAGAAGATGGAACAAAATAAAATCTTCAGTAAAAATTATTTCAAATGCTTCTCCCTTGTCAGATCTAATTCTATCTTTGTGGAGTCTCAGTTATCTGTTCTCCAAGAAGGTGGTAGCAAGATGGTTTGCCACCAGTCCAGACACTGATTAGGCCATAAATACCAAGGTGAGGCCACTGAGTCTTAAAGGGCTGCACTCACTTTCCTGCATCCTCCTCCTCCTGATGCAGAAGAACCAAAAATCTTGCCAGGGTCACAGAGGAGCCTTATCACTTCTTCGTCTCCTCTTCCTCACATACACAGCTGGAAGAGGAAGTTAAGGTCCAGCCTGTTCTACAGATCTGACTATATCCATCTCTCAATACATCTTTCATTTTGTTTCTCCACATGGTCAATGAGATGACAGTAAGAATTCCAAAACTTTGATTCTTGGAAGATATGGGAAAAGCCACTTAGGTCTCAGGCCCATGCAATATGCTTTAACCCAGCCTTTGCCACAGAACCTGAAATATCAGCTGTTTCCAGAGAATCTGAAATATCAGCTATTTGTGCTGTTCTAAGGGACTGGGGGGTAAGGAGTGCATATTACTCAATGTTCTCCAGAGGAATGGAACCAGCAGGATAGAGATCTGGAGAGAGAGAGAGAGAGAGAGAGAGGTGTAAATAGATAAATACAGAGATTATGAGGAATTGGCTCATGATTATGGAAACTGAGAAGTCCCACAATATGCTTTTTATAAGCTAGAGAACCAGGAAAGCCAGTAATATAATTCAATTTGAGTCCAAAGGCCTGAGAACCAGTGGAGTCAATAGGTTTAAGCCTAGTCTAAGGACTAAAGAAGATAAGAGGAGATGTCCCAACTCAACAGTGAGGCAGGAAGTAGAAAGGGGCAAATCCCTCCCTCCTCCATGTTTTTTATTCTGAGTCCTCAATGGATTGGATGATATCCATCCACACTGGGGAAAGCAATATACTTTACTGAATCTACTAATTCAAATGTTAATCTTATCCAGAAACACCCTCACATTCATACCCAGAAATAATGTTTCAGTTGGGCACTGTTTGCCCAGCCATACTGACACACAAAATTTACCATCACAGGGAGTGACTGGTAGGGCAGGATTCAGGCACATTTAGGTCTCTAGACATGATATGAATATATACCACAAACTATGACCCATAACAACAAGCACAAGACTGGAGCTCATCATTATAGAATGATATGTATATATTACTGGCCCTCCAGCTAGGTTACGAAAACACAACAGCACGTCTTTAAAGTCATAGCCTCAACACAAGTTCCCCAGAAGCAGCAGTGCTTGTCTCTCTCACTACCTGTGTGCAGGCCGAAGCTTCACCACCCAACATACTTTCTCAACCCTAGAGAAAATGCTTAGGAAATGAGCAACTAATCATCCTAATAGTTCAGATGATGTTATCATATTCATTATTTCCTTACAAAAACATTCCCAAGGAATCCGCTGAGTGTTCACCATTTGAACCTTCATATTGGAGAAAGGTTAAGAGGTCTTTTAATTCTAATTA
Organism: Vulpes lagopus; assembly: GCF_018345385.1. Classification (NCBI taxonomy): domain Eukaryota; kingdom Metazoa; phylum Chordata; class Mammalia; order Carnivora; family Canidae; genus Vulpes; species Vulpes lagopus. Next base: position 34,267,182 of record NC_054842.1, on the reverse strand, counting down.
AACAATCAGTAAACTCTGAGTAGAAAACAACAGTGGAAGAAACTGTATTACTCATGAAGAAAACACTTAATGAAAGGAGCCCTCTAGAGAAAATAATAATAATAAAGGGCAAGGACTGTGGAAACTGAGACATTCTGTATAATAAATCACCATATTTATTTGCCTGGCCAGTCTTATCCTCTGGAGACACCCCTTCCTTAGTCTATGTAGACCTGAGAGGCTGTCAGTCACAGGGAACTCCCTCTCCCTCCCCCATCTGCACAGGCATGGGCTTGAAACATAGCCCACCTACCTCCCAACCCACAATCGTAATTTGCTCAGGGACAGGCATGTGACACAGGTCAGATCAATCAGATTCTTCACCAGGACTTTTCTAGTAGAGCCAGAAGGAATGCTTCTTGCCTTGAGAGTCATCATGCTTGTAAGGAAGTAAGATTGGAACCTTCACCACCTTACCTGAGAGGAGGAAAGGAAAAAAACATGTCTATCATGATAAGAGGGGGAAATGAGGTCAAAAGATAAAATCAAAACTAAGAAACTGCATCTGAGAAAGTTCTGTTGACAGCTAATGGTCACCTGGATCCAAGTGAGCCTCTTATCCAGCAATAACTCTGGACTTCTCAGTTCTATGGGCCAATAAACTCCCTTGTCTGCATAAGCAATTTGATCGTGGCCTCCTCCACTTATAACTGAAAGACTGCTGGCTAATACAAGGGCCTTTCTGCTACCATTCAAAGATGAATTTATCAGGACAAGAAAGACCCCACATCCAGGAATTTTCTGGATAAAATGTCCTATTAAAATAGCAATAAATCACCTTTTATAGAAGTCTAATGCAACCCACCTAAACATCTTATTGTCATATATTACTTCTCATGAATGGACTTAGGTGTGCAGTTTAGGGTCGCCTAAAATAGAGAAAAAAATGGAAAAGAGTTCTACAGAATCTCCAAATATCCTTCCAGGGGAAAAAAACTGCAAGGGTTGGGTGTTCTAGAATTTCTCCTCTACAACCTGAGAGACCACTTGCACTCGGCTTCTAATCCTGCTTTCCCAAATGGACTAATTAAAGAACAAAAGGAGCTAGCACTAATTGTCACCTGAACTATGCCAAATACTGCTGAGTATTTAACACATACCTTCTAGTCTTCATAGCAACCCTATAGGATAAGAATTACCCATTTTGCAAAGGAAACCAAGTCTCAAAGGTTTAGTGACATGCCTAAGGCTACACAGCTATTACATGGCAAAGCCAAAAATTAAAATTTGTATCTGTATGAATCCAAATCCCATGTTCTTTCCAGTTCAGGAAGATAGAATACCCACTACCACTACCATTTCTTGGAGGACACAATAAGCATGATGATGGATGTAGAAGAAAAGCCTCAATTCAGTTGACCCATCATTTGTCAGGTTTGCCAGTTGTTCTGGGGAAAGACACATGCATCAGGATCACTACCCTCATCTATTCAACAAGACCTAACAATCATGAATATGTATGCCCCTAATGTGGGAGCTACCAAGAATATCAATCAATTAATCACCAAAGTAAAGACATACTTAGATAATAATAGACTAATAGTAGGAGACTTCAACACGGCACTTTCTGCAAATGACATATTTTCTAAACACAACATCACCAAAGAAACAAGAGCTTTAAATGATATACTGGACCAGATGCATTTCACAGATATATACAGAACTTTGCATCCAAATGCAACTGAATAGACATTCTTCTCAAGTTCACGTGGAACTTTCTCCAGAATAGACCACATACTGGGTCACAAATCAGGTCTCAACAGATACCAAAAGATTGGGATTCTCCCCTGCATATTTTCAGACCACAATGCTTTGAAACTAGAACTCAATCACAAGAAGAATGTTGGAAGACTCTCAAACACATGGAGGTTAAAAAGCATCATGCTAGAGACGCCTGGATGGCTCAGAGGTTGAGCATCTGCCTTTGGCTCAGGGCATGGTCCTGGAGTCCAGAGATGGAGTCCCACATCAGGCTCCCTGCATGGAGCCTGCTTCTCCCTCTGCCTGTGTCTCTGCCTCTCTATCTCTCTGTGTCTCTCATGAATAAATAAGTAAAGTCTTTTTTAAAAATTTAAATAAATAAATAAATAAATAAATACCATCCTGCTAAAAGATGAATGGGTCAACCAGGAAATTAGAGAAGAATTAAAAAGATTCATGGAAATTATGAAAAAGATACCATCATTCAAAATCTTTGGGATACAGCAAAAGCAGTCCTAAGAGGGACATACATCACAATACAAGCATCCTTCAAAAAGTTGGAAAAAACTCAAATACACAAGATAACCTCACATCTAACGGAACTGGAGAAAGAACAGCAAATAAGACCTACACCAAGCAGAAGAAGAGAGTTAATAAAGATTCGAGCAGAACTCCATGAAATAGAGACCAGAAGAACTGTAGAACAGATCAACAAAACTAGGAGTTGGTTCTTTGAAAGAATAAGACAGATAAACCATTAGCCAGTCTTATTAAAAAGAAAAAAGACTCAAATTAATAAAATCACGAATGAAAGAGGAAAGATCACAATGAATACCAAGGAAATACAAACAATTTTAAAAACATATTATGAGCAGCTATACACCAATAAATTAGGCAATCTAGAAGAAATAGATGCATTTCTGGAAAACCACAAATAACCAAAACTGGAAGAGGAAGAAATAGAAAACCTGAAGAGGCCAATAACCAGGGAGGATATTGAAGCAGTCATCAAAAACCTCCCACGATACAAAAGTCCAGGCACAGATGGCTTCCCAGGGGAATTCTATCAAACGTTTAAAGAAGAAATCATACCTATTCTACTAAAGCTATTCCAAAGGATAGAAAGGGACAGAATACTTCCAGACTCGTTTTATGAGGCCAACATCACCTTAATTCCAAAACCAGACAAAGATCCCACCAAAAAAGAAGAATTCTAGACCAATATCCCTGATGAGCACAGATGCAAAAATTTTCAACAAAATACTAGCCAATAGGACCCAACAATACATTAAGAAGATTATTCACCATGACCAAGCGGGATTTGATTTATCCCCGGGATGCAAGGGTGGTTCAACACTCATAAAACAATAAACGTGATAGATCATATCAACAAGAGAAAAAACAAGAACCATATGATCCTCTCAATAGATGCAGAGAAAGCATTTGACAAAATATAGCATCCATTCCTGATCAAAACTCTTCAGAGTGTAGGGATAGAGGAAACATTCCTCAGCATCTTAAAAGCCACCTAAAATAAGCCCACAGCAGATGTCATTCTTAACGGGGCAAAATGAGAGCTTTCCTCTAAAATCAGGAACACGACAGGGATGTCCACTCTCACCACTGCTATTCAACATAGTACTGGAAGTCCTAGCCTCAGCAATCAGAAAACAAATAAAAGGCATTCAAATTGGCCGAGAAGTCAAACTCTCCCTCTTCACAGATGACATGATACTGTACATAGAAAACCCCAAAGACTCCCCGCCAAGATTGCTAGAACTCATAGCAATTTGGCAATGTGGCAGGATACAAAATCAATGCCCAGAAATCAGTGGCATTTCTATACACTAACAATGAAACTGAAGAAAGAGAAATTAAGGAGTCAATCCCATTTATAATTGTACCCAAAAGCATAAGATACCTAGGAAGAAACCTAACCAAAGAGGTAAAGGATCTGTACCCTAAAAACTACAGAACACTTCTGAAATAAATTGAGGAAGACACAAAGAGATGGAAAAATATTCCATGCTCATGGATTGGAAGAATTAATATTGTGAAAATGTCTATGTTACCCAGGGCAATTTACACATTCAATGCAATCTCTATCAAAATACCATGGACTTTCTTCAGAGAGTTGGAACAAATAATCTTAAGATTTGTGTGGAATCAGAAAAGACCCTGAATAGCCAAGGGAATATTGAAAAAGTAAACCAGAGCCAGGGGCATCACAATGCCAGATTTCAAGTTGTACTACAAAGCTGTGGTCATCAAGACAGTGTGGTACTGGCACAAAAACAGACACATAGATCAATGTAACAGAACAGAGAACCCAGAAATTGGCTCTCAACTCTATGGTCAACTAATATTCAACAAAGCCGGAAAGAATATCCACTGGAAAAAGGACAGTCTCTTCAAAAAATGGTGTTGGGGAAATTGGACAGCCACATGCAGAAGAATGAAACTAGACTATTCTCTTACACCATACACAAAGATAAACTCAAAATGGATGAGAGATCTAAATGTGAGACAAGAATCCATCAAAACCCTAGAGGAGAACACAGGCAACACCCTTTTTGAACTTGGCCACAGTGACTTCGTGTAAGATACATCTATGAAGGCAAGGGAAACAAACGCAAAAAGGAACTCTTGGGACTTCATCAAGATGAAAAGCTTCTGTACAGCAAAAGAAACAGTCAACAAAACTAAAAGATAACCTACAGAATGGGAGAAGATATTTGCAAATGACATCTCAGATAAAGGGCTAGTATCCAAGATCTACAAAGAACTTATTAAACTCAACAGCAAAGAAACAAACAATCCAATCATGAAATGGGCAAAAGACATGAACAGAAATTTCTCCAAAGAAAACATACACAGGGCCAACAAGCACATGAGAAAATGCTCTGCATCACTTGCCATCAGGGAAATACAAATCAAAACCACAATGAAATACCACCTCACACCAGTGAGAATGGCAAAGATTAACAAGACAGGAAACAACAAATGTTGGAGAGGATGTGGAGAAAGGGGAACCCTCTAGCACTGTTGGTGGGAATGTGAAGTGGTGCAGCCACTCTGGAAAACTGTGTGGAGGTTCCTCAAAGAGTTAAAAATAGATCTGCCCCATGACCCAGCAATTGCACTGCTGGGGACTTACCCCAATGATACAGATGCAGTGAAAAATTGAGACACCTGCACCCCAGTGTTTTAGCAGCAATGTCCATCCACAATAGCCAAACTGTGGAAGGAGCCTTGGCATCCATCAAAAGATGAAAGGATAAAGAAGATGTGGTTTATGTATACAATGGAACATTACTCAATCATTAGAAATGACGAATACCCACCATTTGCTTTGACGTGGATGGAACTGGAGGGTATTGTGCTGAGTAAAGTAAATCAATCGGAGAAGGACAAACATTATATGGTTTCACTCATACGGGGAATATAAAAAATAGTGAAATGGATTATAGGGGAAAGGAGAGAAAATGAGTGGGAAAAATCAGAGAGGGTGACAGAACATGAGGGACTCCTAACTCTGGGAAATGAACAAGGGGTAGTGGAAGGGGAGGTGGGCGGGGGAATGGGGTCACTGGGTGACAGGCACTGAGGGGGGCACTTGATGGGATGAGCACTGGGTGTTATACTATATGTTGGCAAATCGAACTCCAATAAAAAAAAATATACAAAGAAAAAAAAGATTACTACCCTCATGGAGAATGCAATATTGTACAGGAAACAGATCATTACACAAACTACTGCACTTCAAGTGTGAATGAGTGTGAAGTCATGTGGGATCCTGAAGAAAGAAAGACAAATTCCAACTGGGTATGGCAAAGGAATACTTTAGGGAGAAGGAATTTAACCGGAACTTAAGAATGAGTGGGATTTCAATAGGCTGAAAGAGGAAGGCTTTCTCCTTTGACTAAAACATCATATGAAGTTGGCTAAATGCACCCTTTCACAATCTATGGTATACAAGGGGCTGAAGGGGATGAAACAATGTATTGACCAGAATGGGCTAGTTTATGCTATAGTAACAATCCCAGAATCTCAGTAGCTTGAAACAATAACACATATCTTATTCAATTACATGTTCACCTTTGTTGGCTAGAGACTCTACTTTATGTCTCTTTCATTCTAGGATACAGGCTGGTGAAGCAGCCCCTATCAGGAATGTTGCTGGCCCTATGTGAGAGGGCAAGAGATCTCTGGAGGGTTTCATGCCATCAATTAAATGTTCCAGCTTGGAAGTAACTCCTGTCACTTTTGTTCAAAGCTCGTTGTCCAGTACTAATCCAAGGCTCCATCCAATCACAAGGGGCTCAATAAATTCAACCCTCAGGGTGCCTGGGTGGCTCAGTCAGTTGAGCGTCTGCCTTTAGTTCAGGTCATGATCCCAGAGACCAGGGATCAAGCCCCACATTGGGCTCCCTGCTCAGCAGGGAGTCTGCTTCTCCCCCTGTCCCTCACCCTACTCATATTCGTTCTTGCTCTTGCTTTAGTTCAAATAATAAATTAAAAAAAATTTTTTTAAATACAACCCTAACAGGTTCCCATATAATAGAGAGCCAGAGATATTTGGTGAACAATAGGAATGACTGCCACACTTGGTTTAGATGCGTGTCCATGACAGGGTTCACACAAGGCAAGTATATGAGAGGATAGCCACATGGAGAACAAAACAGAGGGTCTGGAAATCAAACCAGCAAACATACAAACATTGATTAAGCACTATTACATGTTAAGTATTATCATAATCTCTGGGGATTCAAAGGTGAAAAATATAGTATCTCTGTCTTCAAGGAGCTCACAATCTTATGGTAGTAAATGATGCATGTGGTGGACTGAATTGTGTTCCTGCAAAATTCATATGTTGAAGCTAGCCCCAAAGTGATTATATCTGGAGATAGGGCCTTTAAAGTAATAATTAGGGGATCCTTGGGTGGCTCAGTGGTTTAGTGCCTGCCTTTGGCCCAGGGCGTGATCCTGGAGTCCCAGGATAGAGTCCCACGTCAGGCTCCCTGCATGGAGCCTGTTTCTCTCTCTGCCTGTGTCTCTGCCTCTCTCTCCCTCTCTCTATCTCATGAATAAATAAATAAAATCTTTTTTTAAGCCTGTCTCTCTGCCTCTCTCTCTCTCTCTCTCTCTCTCTGAATGAATGAATAAATCTTTTAAAAAATAAATAAAAATAAATAAGTAAAGTAATAATTAAGGTTAAATTAGGTAACAAGAATGGGGCCCTAATCCGATAAACATGGTGTCCTTATAAGAAGAGAAAGAGACACCAGAGCTCTCTTGCTCTCAGTGCACACAGAGGAAACATCATGTAAGGACAGTGAGAAAGTGGCCATCTGCAAACCAAAGAGAAAAGTTTTGCCAGAAACCAACCCTGGTGCCTCAATGGACTTCCAGCCTCCAAAACTGTGAGAAAATTAATTTCTGTTGTTTAATCTACTCAGTCTGTGATACTCTGTTATGGCAGCCAACTAGACTAATATAGTGCATAAGCAGATAATTATAATGTGATGTGGTAAGTATAATGATCCATATACACATGTGGGCATGTAGGGGGAAAGGTGCCTTCAGTGATGACAATGCTATTTCACCATAATCACAGGTCACTCTGATCCTATATACTCACAGAGAGCCCAGGGGCAGAGCCTTGCCTCTAGTTGGAGATAAAGATTCAGGAGCATGAGATAGCTTCAAAAACTAATCATGGTCTAGCAGGTCCTCATGTGACTCAAGGCAAGCACTATGCAGAAAGATTCTTAAAAAGATGTCCAAAAGTTTACTTCCTTAAGGATAAGCATGAAAGAGAATGTGCCAAAGCTGATACTATTACCTGCTGCCCCATTATCCTCTTTGGTCATCAGCCTCTTCATACTGCAGCCCTATAAAAGCAATAATTCTCTGAGAGACTCAAGAATTCCACTCTATATTGGATAAAAGCAATATACTGAATAAGCACAATTCATGGAATGCAATCCCAAAGCATTTCTATTTTGTCTTTCTGTATCCCCCCTTTAAAATTTATTCAGTAGAGTAAGTACTTCTGCCCCTATGTAAAACTCATTCTGGTTCCATGACTTTTCTAATGACTTGTAAGAAAAAAAGGCCTACAGGCACAGTTTCAAAAGGGCAGTTAGAATATCTAGTCCCATGTATAGTCAAAACTTCTCATTTCATTCAAAGTTACAGCTGCTCTTTCTCTCCCTAGCACTGTCTTGCTACCTGGGAAGAGGGGATAGTTAACTTCCATCTTTCTTGCTCACATCTCTGTCAGAAACAGCTGCTGTTTCTGACTTTCCAAGACTGGGTGCACAGGGAGAGAGGGGTGAGGGGAGCAGGAAAGCTATTACTTGACTAGCACTATCCTAAGCTCTATAGTTATTACTCATGGCACATCCTAACCTAATTCTCCTGTAAAACACTGACTTACATATTCAGAGTTTCCCATTGATTTCCTACTTGCAATGTCCTTGACCCAGGCAAATCCATCTCTAATCCAGGTGGTCAGTTTCCTGTGTCTACAAACCCTGGGCAGTCTACCTACAGTTTCTGTCACTTGAGTCACACTGACCCTTCCAGAAGCTCCTATTGGATAGAACTCAGCTCTTTCATACATAGTCATCTAGCCCTTAGGAACCACTCATGCCCCTCTACCCTGACACAGGGTGATCCCAACACAGAAACTGCCTCAAATCAACCACCAGTAGTTAGCCAGACATCTCTCACTCTTTTAAGATTTACCCCATGGAAGCTGCTGTCATTGGGTCATAGGAACTCTGATTAGTCCATTGACATGCGTCTTTCTAGGCTTGAGGCAAAGTCAGGCATAAATCACCTCTACCATGGTAAGGAGAGGGGCTACTCACAATAAAGTCTTATCAAAGAAATTCTCTTCACAAATTCTCTCTAGTCTCCAAAAATCCTAATGTTTTCATCCCTAATGTATATTTAAGAGACAGTAAACTAGTTTTTAATACTTTCTCTGAATATTTGCATCATGGTTTGGCCCCTTGCTATGGTTATCTAACACTCATTGTCTTTGAGTTTCAGCTAAAACTACAATTTAATATTCAGTTACTCAGACTATGGTGAGTAGAATTGCCTGCATCCCTGAAGAACCGTACCAGGAAGCCAGGTGTTTCAAATAAAACTCCCCATGAAACCTGAACCCAGGTTCACTACTAAATTAACTCCTCTTCTTTTGTGGGGCTTCACTCAAATAACTAATTCTGTCTGGTCTCTTTACTCTCTTTGGTCTCACTAATCCTGATTTTTTTAAGTGTTTGGATTCTAAAGTCAAGGGCTGATGATACCAGTGTCATTGAAATTAACCAACTCAGAGCATGTGTTCTGACTGCAATGCAATAACATTAGAACTCATAATAAAAGATGACCTCACCCAGGGCAGCCCTGGTGGCTCAGCAGTTTAACGCCACCTTCAGCCCAGGGTGTGATCCTGGAGACCAAGGATGGAGTCCCACGTTGGGCTCCCTGTCTGGAGCCTGCTTCTCCCTCTGCCTGTGTCTCTGCCTCTCTCTCTCTCTCTCTCTCTCTCTCTCTCCGTGTCTCTCATGAATAAATAAATAAAATCTTAAAAAAAAAAAGATGACCTCACCCAAAAAACACCCATGAATTTGGAAATTTATAAAAAATACTTCCAAATAAGCTGTGGAACAAAGAAGTCACAACAGTATAGAACAGTTGTAATTGAATGATGGAAAAGCTCCATATAAAAATTTGTGAGATATATCTAAAGAGGTACTTAGAGGAAAATTTGTAGTCTTGAATGCATATTTAAAAAAAAAAAAAGAAAAATAGAAAAGTAACAAAGTAGGCATCCAACACAAGAAGATAGGAGAAACAAGTTAAATCAAAGAGTAGAAGGACAGAAATAAACAATAATAAAATAGTAATAAGGGGGATCCCTGGGTGGCGCAGCGGTTTGGCGCCTGCCTTTGGCCCAGGGTGCGATCCTGGAGACCCGGGATCGAATCCCACGTCGGGCTCCCGGTGCATGGAGCCTGCTTCTCCCTCTGCCTGTGTCTCTGCCTCTCTCTCTCTCTCTGTGACTATCATAAATAAATAAAAAATAAAAATAAATAAAAAAAATAAAAATAAAAAATAAAATAAAATAGTAATAAGTAAAAGAAGAGATTAATGAAATTGACAACAAAAGAAAGTAAACCAAGTATACCTGAATGGTTCAGTCGGTTAAACGATTTCTGCTCTGGTCATGATCTCAGAGTTGTAAGATCAAGCCCCATGTAGGGCTCTCTGCTGAATATGGAGCCTGCTTGGGATTCTCTCTCCCTCTACCCTTGCCCCTTCCTCACCCTTATCCCCATTCTTGCAGGCACTCACATGCTCTTTCTCTCTATCTCCCTCTGAAGAAGAAGAAGAAGAAGAAGAAGAAGAAGAAGAAGAAGAAGAAGAAGAGGAAGGAGGAGGAGGAGGAGGAGGAGGAGGAGGAGGAGAAGAAAGAAAGAAAGAAAGAAAGAAAGAAAGAAAGAAAGAAAGAAAGAAAGAAAGAAAGAGAACAAGCAATAAAATAAAACAAATCTCTGGCAAGACTAACCAAGGAACTAAAAACAAAAAGAAAGCCTCCAAACATATTACTAGAAATTCTTAGGGGAAAAAAAAAAAACACAGAGATTCAGTAGATATTTACAAATCAAAAGGAAGTGCTACTGAAAACTTTATGCCAGTCAACTGAATATTGAGAGGACATGAAAAAAGATAAGTGGCCAAAACTGTCTAAGGAAGAAACACAATACTGAAATAGAACCATAGTCAGTAAAATCATCAAGCCCTGACAGTTCTACAGTTAAGTTTGATCAAACTTTCAAGAAGCAGATAATTCGGGCAGCGCTGGTGGCCCAGCGGTTTGGCGCCTCTTCTGCCCAGGGTGTGATCCTGGAGACCAAGGATCGAGTCCCATGTCGGGCTCCTTGCATGGAGCCTGCTTCTTCCTCTGCCTGTGTCTCTGACTCTTTCTGTCATGAATAAATAAATAAATCTTAAAAAGAAAAAAAAAGAAGAAGCAGATAATTCCTACCTTACCAAAATGTCCCAAAGAGAGTGCATGGTTGGCTCAATCGGTTAAGCATCTGCCTTTGGCTCAGGTCATGATCCCAGGGTCCTGGGATCAAGTCCTACAGAGGGCTCCCTGCTCAGCAGGGAATCTGCTTCTCCTTCCACCCCTCCCACCTGCTTAGGCATGCTCTCTCTCTCTCTCATGGTCTCTCAAATTAATTAAATCTTTTTTAAAAAAGTCTCAAAGAATAGAAAAAGGGGAAGAACTTTCAAATCATTTAATGAAGCTGTATAACCTTGATACAACAGAACAAGGAGATTTCAAGGAAGAAAAATTTGATCTCTCTCTTTTGAACAAAGACTTAAAGAGTAAATAAACTATTGGCTAAGTGAATAAAGAAAAGTATGAAAAACTTAGGTGATAAATAAGTAGTTCATTCCAGTACACAAGAATGTTCTAATAGTCAAAAATCCTTTAGCTACTTCACCAAATAAGTTATTCAAATGGCCAGTAAGCATATAAAAAGGTGCTTATATTAGTCATCAGAAAAATACAAAGTAAAATCACAATAAGATATCACTTCATATTCAGGAGAAAGACTAAAATTAAAGACTAACAATACCATGTGTTGACAAGGATGTGAAGCAACTGGAATTCTCATTTGTGTGGATGAAAGTGAAAAGTGTTAAAACTACTTTGAAAGGATGTTTGGCACTTTCTTATAAAATTAAATATATTTCATAGGCTAGCATTATGTCTCATGTCACAACTACATAATTAACATAATTTATTATAAAAATCTAAATATTAATTTTTAATATATCATAGTTTAGAGAAAAATATAAATTGTTGCAATATAATAAATAACCAACTGATGAATATTATCAGGATATGTAAAGAAAAAAATACAAGAGTAATCTAATAGAAATAGAGGAAAAGTCAATTCTATAAAAGGAAAAGCAAATGGCCAATAAATATATTTACTATTAGGAAAATGTAAATTAAAACAACAAACTTCCCAAATAATCAAATTGTCAATTGCACAAGTGGGACTAGCCCATTCCAGGTAGAAGAAACAGCATGTGAAAAAGCATCTAACACTATGAGAACACATTTATACCTCCACTTATGTTTCTGTCTAAAGAGAGCAGCAAAAATTTTACATGCAACTAAACATCAAGTCTGAACAAAGAAATACCTTTCTCTGCATTCCTAGGATAAAGCCAAGTGGAAGTCTAGTGGCTCAGCTAACAGAGGCTCTGCAATCACAGGCATTCCTAGGGTTCTGGAGGTCTGTCTCATGGGTTACAGCTACCTCTTTCTATATTAATGAATGAGTTCCAAGCCATTCATCCATTTATCCTGTTGGATGAAAGGACTCCAGGGGTTGTGCCTGAATCAGACACAACCAGCACATGGGATTACTTCTTGCCTTCATCTTGCAAAGGCTGCCCCCCTTCCTGGCCTAGTTCCAGGAACATCCGACCTCAGGAGGAACCTCATGCCATGTCCTGTGCTGACCTTCCCTGGCATTAGCAGTATATTATAGCTAAGGCTGTCTTACCTCAGAAGTCCAAAACACAGACAAAAATGACTTATGAAGAAAGTAGAAAGTATCCAGGGGAAAGTAAAATTATATCTCCCCAATGTGTTGCCAAACTAAAAAAAATCCTTTCATTATCTACCTGTTCATCATGATATCATCTCTATTTATTTAGTAATTGCAGGTTTTCTAAACTTCACTGAAAGTTTTCTAGTTAAAAAAAAAATACAGGTAATCATGGAAATGGAAATGTTTTAACCCAAGAAATAAAGATTTAGGCCCCATGTGTAATTTCTGGCGTCACTTGCATACAGTGAGATAAGGACAAAAACATCAGAGGCCTAAATAAAATTCTGTGATGGAAGGAAGGAGAGCAGGGTCAGTTCTGTATGGCCAAGGGGAAGGAAGGAACACCCAGCACCAGCCCCACAGGCAGCAACTGGCTCCTCTGCCTGCAGAGCCCAACCGTGGGCAAAGTTGATGGTATGAATGGAAAGAACAGCATATAATGTGGATTAACACAGGAACTCACCCACCCAACTAATTATCTCTTGCTTGGAAGTTAAGAGTCAGAGGGTCAGGGGCAAAACTGAGATTCATCCATCAGTAAGACTCTCTCTCTCACTCTTATTTTAGAAGTAAATAGCAACAGCAGGAGAAATATAAAAGGGATGGGTTTTGAAGGCCAAGTTGAAGAGCAGAAAGAAAATGAGGTAAGGCAGCTGTTGCAAGCAGGCTCATTAAGGTAATGTGTTTATGAAGTATAAAAGCTGCTGGAGGATTTTCTCTTCAGGCCCCTTCAAGCAGAAGGCTGGTGGGGAGTTGAGTACATTTAGGGGGCTCCTGAGGAACGCTGAGAATATGTGAGTCCAGAGAGCCCATCACTTCACCAAACCAGAATCAGCCCAGATGAATCACATGAAGTGAGGCCATGTTCCTTAGCCCCTTTTTCCATTACCGTCCATCTAAGCAGCCATTTTAGGTATTTTTTCCCTAATTGCTGCCCCATTAGAGTTTAATACCACAGATAGGATACGTTTATGTAATACATACATCTCTGTACTGTATACATACAAAGAGTTAGACTTTTTCTTTTTTCTTTCTTTCTTTCTTTTTTCTTTTTTTTTTATTTATTTTTTATTTTTATTTTTATTTTTTTGGCTACCAATTACCGATTTTCATTCTCTTAGAAACAACACCATGCTTTCAGAGAATGTGTGGCCTAGTCCCAACTCTTTTCCTCCATCATGCTTTGGATAGAATTTTCTTATAACCACAATCAATAGACTAAATTAAATTATATTTTTATAGAACAAGTACAATAAGCAAAGTAGCCAGGAATAGATTTATTATTCTGATCTAATCGTTGCGATGTTTAATGACACTCACATGCATTTAGTGGCAGGTAACCAAATTGCAGAAATACAGGTGAAATGGAGAATCAATCAGCTTTAAAGCAGTTTTGCATTTATCACAAAAATCTCACACATGGCTATCTCACCCCACCTTGAAAATCACTCTTAGAGTCTATATTCTACATAGCCCTCCCAGCCAGATTTTATCATACATTCTGACCACAATTAGTAATGTGGAATTTAAAAAAAAAAAAAGGAATGTGGAATAAAAAGAAGTTTCATTTTTATAAAATTTTCCAAATTTAAATCATAATATAAAAATTAATATGATTTGGGGGTACCATATTTTCTCAAAATCTTGATATAGCATTCCCAGTGATGGGAGCAGGGTACTCATGTGAAAATCACTCTTCTGGAAAAATTGACTTAATGAACATAAGGCAAACATCTCAGAGTAAGCCCAAAAACAACTGGTTAAAGTCAACTACACAATAAATTGGTTCCCAAAGGATCCACTTGCTTGATTCAACTGTATCTTTCCAAATTAGTCTGCATGATAATAGTTGTAATAATAGTTACCATCATTCCAGTAACAGAGAAGTTATACGCTGTTGTCCCCATTTTACAGCTGTAGAAAATGAGGCTTATGGTGATTATACCTTGTCCAAGCCCACAGGGCTAAATAGAATGATTAAGTTGCAGTTCAAATCTAGTTCTACTTAACCACAAAGTCCACATTTAACCACAGCACAGTCTCTGCCTTTGTGTAGACAAAGCCTTGGCAGATAGAACTGTTAAATATTTCTGCTAAAATATAAGCTGTGTCACTCAACTTTGTGGATTTTTGAAAAATCTGAACAGCAGCTCCATCCTTCTAAAATCAAGCAGGTTGGAAAAGCCACTGAGAAGATTTGTTTTCGAATTTGAGACCCACTCCAAAAGGGTGTGCTCAGAGTTCAGCAGACAATGAAAAATCATCCCTAGCTCTACCCCCTAACAATTGGTACGCACAACTCCAGCTCTCTATCAACCTCCCAGCTCCAGCCAGCTAAGAGGACTCTACTTTGCATGCGACTGCACAGAGGCAATTTATTTTCTCATTGGAAATGGTGAAGCTGAGAAAGCAGAGCCGTGTCACACATGGGGGAGCCACCACTATAGGGAACAGAAGCTCCTTCCAGCTTGGCTTAGCTGCCATCTTTTAGGCTGCTGTGATAGCAGCGAGAATGGTGCATACCCAATCCCTGTCTCAAGCAGGATTGAGAGTGTCTCAAATCCCTGCCTTCTTAGAGAGAATAATGGCAAGGGTTCGTGGGGGAGAAAGGGAGGGGAACCTCTCCCTTGAAACTCTGACTATTGGGCTCCTTAAAGATGGATTAGCATTTCAGAGATTTATTCAGTTTCTTGGGTAGAGAAGCTGACTCACAGATACTATAAGTTTGGGTGTGATAGCTTAGAGCTAAATCTGTGTCCTTAAGCAGAATCTAAAACCAATAATTTTAAGAAGGCATAATGGAATGCTGTGATAACCCCAAAACTCCATAAATAATGAAGTCACACCCCTCTTATCCTAGAGTCAAACATCAAACACCCTCAGCCATCCAGAGCATCTGAAAACACCAAGTATCCCTAGCAGTCACCCTGCACAGACAAAAATTAAAAGCCAGAGAGAGCTTGAGAGGAAAGATTACTGAAAGAATGACATGACTGGTGAGTTTGCAAATGAAAGGCGCTCCTTCATGGGTAAACATTGGCTCTAAAAACCAAGTGCCAATAAGAGCAAAAAGAAGAAATGGGAAAGAAAATGAGAATATACAAAACCCAAATCCTAGACACATACTAAGAGTGACAGTGCCCAATAGAAGTGTGTGAGCCACAAACAGAAGCCCCATGTATAATTTTAAATTTCCTAATAGCTATGCTAAAAATAAAAAGAAACAGGTAAAATTCATTTTAATGCCTTACTTTACTTAGTCCAACACATCCAAGATATCATTCCAATATATAATCAATATCTTTATAGATTTTACATTCCTTTTTTTATACTAAAACTTCAAAATTCAGTATGTATTTTACACTCACAGGATGGCCCAATTCGGACTAGCCACACTGCAAATGTTCAGTAATGCTATGTGGCTAGTGTCTGATATACTGGAGGAAATTCTTAGCCATATGCTCAAGGGAATCAATATGGGTAATACAAGGACATTTCATTGCAGCATTGCATGTAAGTAATACAAAATTGTAAAGACTCTAAATGTCCATCAAAAGATGCTTGATTGCCTAATTTTACTATATTAAATAATGAAATACAAAGGAGTCATTAAAATGAACAAATTGAATCTAAATATATCACCATGACATTGCTCCAAAACATAATACTGAATGACAAAGCAGTCTGCAGAATCATGCATATTTACCTTTAGGTAAAGTTTTAGAAACACCCCTACATGATGGATATTAAGGACAGCAGTTGTTACAATGAGCACTGTGTGCTGTATGTAAGTGATGAATCACTGAATGCTATTCCAGAAACCAATACTGCACTGTATGTTAACTACCTAAAATTTAAATTTAAAAAAATTATTGAAGATAAAACAATAAAAAATAATTACCTTATGCTTTTAATAAAAAAAGAGAAATATCCCCCACAAAAGCAATATATTACTTTTTGAAAAAAACCCATATAATGCAGTGAAAATATAATATCAGAAGGAATGCGCACAGACTTTGAGAAAGTGTTTAGTTCTGGGAAAAGAAAAAGGAAGGAAAGAAGGAGAGAGAGAAAGGGGTTTTAAGACAGCTACAGAGTCCTCCACTGGATGTGTAATGTTTTATATATTTAAAAAATAATCTGGCACAAACATAACAAAATGTTAAATTGCTAAATTTCAGTGATAGGTGCAGAAACACTCTTAAATTAATTTCAGTTCTTTTCTGTAAGTTTCATATATTTTGTGAAAGAAGAAAAAAAGAAGGGGGGAGGGGACACATGATCACAACCCCCACAACAAAGAGACAAAATAGTTTGAGCAAACCAGCATAGGATTCAGGGTCACATTCTAACTGCCTCCTGCAGACAGCAGGACCCATTTGACCTTCACTGATGATGCCAAGTATTTGTTGCACTCCAGCCAAGTGCAAAGGGAGCTGGGCATTCAGAGACGCTGGTGAACCTAGTGAGAAAGAAAATACTCTCCCATTTTTTATACACTCTAACAAGGCAGAAAAGCATTTTTAAAAGGAATCTATGATAAAAGATTTACACAGAATTTTCAGCACATAAAAGGGTTAACTTAACCCTCAGCCCTCTGGAACTCAGGCTAAGCAGATCCCCTATTTGGTAATGTCTGACTGATGAATTAGGTGTTCACACAGCCACACAGCCACTCCCTGGCTTTATTGTACCACTCTGTACCTCCCTCATTCATAACTTTGCACTTGGCACATCTTCTCCTGGTCCACAATAGATGCCTATAAACCTCTTTTCTTCTCCTCCTTTTCTCTCCCTCTCTCCCTCTTCTCTCTCTCTCTCTCTCCCTCTCTCCTCCACCCTCTCTCATCCTCTCCCTCTTTCTCCCCCATTTGATTCTTCTTCCTCTCCTCCCCACTGAGCATGTTTGACTCTCAGCCCAGCAAGGATTCTGTGCATTTGGTGTACAGAAGAGTTCACTATCCTTCATCTCTTCCTGGTCATCTATTACAGATGCATCAAAACACTGACCCCACGAGGCCCCCACGTTTAGCACTTCTGCATCCATGAAGTCCCCATCTATCCCTAACCTTGTTTATTATCTCTGTGCCTGGTTCTTCTCTTGGA
This sequence comes from Vulpes lagopus, assembly GCF_018345385.1. Classification (NCBI taxonomy): domain Eukaryota; kingdom Metazoa; phylum Chordata; class Mammalia; order Carnivora; family Canidae; genus Vulpes; species Vulpes lagopus. The sequence goes on along the minus strand of NC_054842.1, from coordinate 34,249,678 downwards.
TAAAAACGGCTTCCTCAGTCCCATGGAAACAGCATCAAATGTTAAATACTATCAGAGCTTTATTGTTTAGTGGGCTCTTTTTAAGCTTAAGCAATTATCACACTATACAACTTTTCCCGACACCCTCACCAAAAAGGAAAAAGGAAAAAAAAATACATAAATATGGTCAGTGAGGGACAAGCTTTCCCTCTAGAAACCAGTCTCCCAATCTGACAAATTAGTTTACATTCTCTCCTGAATCTATTTCAAGTTTTCTGAGTATCCAAGGAAGACCAGCCAGCAAAAGGTTTTCAGGGTCTTTTGGACTTTCTAAGGTATGATTATTTATAAGCTGAATTCCTCTGCTTTCATTGGGAGATGTGGCATCAGAGAAAGAGCTCCATTTCCTTAAAGGAGCAATTCTTACTTTATAATCCTGGTTTAAAATTTTTTTTCAAGCTAAATTCCTGTGTTATTTAATAAACATTCTAAATAGTTTATCATAAATCACAGAATTCTTTGAAATTCATTTATTTTAATGAATGTTAGCATTTTAGTTGTTCATAAATATAAACAACTGGGAAAGGAGAGGTAAACATTTCATTTTTCACCATCCAAACGGGCATTTTTAAATAATTCAAATAAGTCTTAAAATCCCTATGATTCTATTAAAGCATTCAACTCTGGCACGTTGCTTATACATGTTAGCACCACAGAAATAAAAGCAGAGAAGCCCTAGACATGCTTCAGTAATTCGAAAAGCATAAAACAAGTATGATCCTTTAAGTGGCTCCTGGACAATCTAAATATATTGAAATGGAATCTCATCTTTCCCCTAGAAGCAGCCCAGGACGAGACTGCAGGAAGAAATGTCCTATTCCTCTATTTCAACCCTTCCTGACCCACCACCTGGAGGGCCTGTCTTCACCTATAGCTTGGAGAAAGACAGACGTTGTCTTCAAAGAGGAGAAGCCTACTAACGCTTTCAGGGTCTGGAGGCAAAACACAAACTGTACTCTAGGATTTTTAAAAAAAAAAAAAAAAAAGTCCCTTTTTAAAATCTTTTAAAGCAGACGCTAGCTCAATAGTGGGTGATTTTGTTTTTGTTCTCTAATTTCATACTTTGCTACCAAGACTATAAATGAATCTGTAGCCCTCTGTCAGTGAGTTTCTCCTTTCTCTCTCTCCTTGCCCTCTTCAGATCCCTCTCCTTCCCTTTCATGCCCTATTTTCATAGCGCAGTCTGTTGAATTCCTGCCTCCAGAAAGTAGCAGCATACTTTTGTCTTTGGCGCCCTCTTATGGTCACTTCATTATTATAACAGTATGTTGCAGCATTTTAGGGAAGAGTAAATCCCCAACAAGGAACTTTGCCATTTTAAGGCTGAAAAGCCATAAACAAAATCACTTTAATCTGTTTGTACAGAATGCCAATAAACCACTCATCCGACTAGTCAAGGACAAAACCTCAAATCCAAATAGGCCCAAGGGATACTCCTTCCATTCTTAGGTAATGCTCCTTCTCCCCTGGCGCGCAAAGGATGTGAGAATTCCGTATTGTTAGCTGTTAGCCAAGTCCCATAGACTAATCCTAGCTTCACACCTCCACATTTTTCACTCATTCCTGTCCCTGACATTTTCTTCAACAGGACCAAAGCCTTTTCATTCACAGTAGTGATTCTTATCCCGGTGAAAATCCTATGTGATGAGTGAGTGTGCTCATCTCTCTGAGCCAATCATGGCAACTGGAGCACACTTTACCCTTTCCCAAACTTCCCCCAGCTTCTGCTTGTCCACCCAGCAGACTTCAACACACTTCTCAAGTTGCAGTTGAAAAGCCATCTTCTCTGACCTCCCAGGATGGGGTTGGCTGCACCTTATCTCACGGTTGCTTCAAAATTCATACATAGCTCCATGATGGTTATGAACCAATTGCACATTTCTCAAAGTGAGTTCTACAGAAATTACTTACCATTCTGTGAGGTTTTCCATGATAAAAGTGTTCTGTGAACAAATACGTTTGAGCAATGGGATATATACTATGCCCCCTTCTTCTGAATAGTATGCACAGAACTATGTTTTGGGAAACACTGCTTTTTTTTGTCATACTGGCACACCAGAGTCACCTCTAAGGAGCCATGTCTGACCCACCACCCACATCTGCATCCTGAGGGCATAACTGGAAAAACAGTTGGGAGTCTTTACTTGCCTACTGTGGCCTGTCCTCAGTAGAAGGCCAGCACCCTGTGGGGCATTCCTCCCTTCCCAGAGAGCTCAGACAGCCCTGCTTAGTCAGAATCATGAATCAGCACTAAGGCTACCACATGCTTCTGAGTGGCCTGTGGCTGATTTTCTTGCCAATCACCTGAACTCCTGACACTCTGCCTCCCCACCCCAGGGCTGTCTACCCAGGCATCAGAAACTTGTTCAACCCTGGGCCTTTGACACGAAACTTCCTGATTCTTCCATTTGCCTGGGTGGGGAATCCTACAGGCCTTGACCTACGGGAACTGTGTGACTCCAGTGATTCCCTCTGCCTGGCCACTGTCCCACCATCCCTGTCCTATCTCCTTCTGCAAGTCTTGCCCACTCACCCCCTATAGAAAACACACAGGAGAACAAAATGGCATTTAGTCAACTTTATTTTCCTGTATCTCCAGAATCTTCCCATTTCCTTCTGACCCCACCAGCACATATTCAGGCCGCTTCATCTCTCCCCTGAATGACTACAAGCTGGTTGCCTGCTTCCACACTTTCCACTATTCATTCAAAGTATTCTTTTTGAAAGGCAAGTCCAATCATGTCATTTCCCCTTCACAAAACTTTGCCATGACTTCCTGCTGCTATCAGGATCAAGACCCAATCTCTCCATGGTTGAAATCCTGCTGAACTCCTCAGCTTTGTTCCACCAGCTCTTGTCCCACATGGTACAGCCACTGTTTAGGTCCCTAAAATACCACTTTTCTCCCATGCCCAGCTGACACTACTCAGTCTGGAGCTCTCTTCCCTTCTAGGCATTCCACATGCCTCATCCCACCCATTCTTTACTCTTGCCTGAACCTCACCTCTCCTAATGACCTGACTCTTATGCTCCCTGGATTAGGGTCTGACTGCTCTCACCCCACACCTTCCCATTGCCCCTTGCACTCTGTTATAAAACTCATCTCATGTTAAGCAACAGCTTAATGTATTCTAATTTGTTAATCTCCATCTCCCCCACTCAGAACAGACACCAAGAGGGCAGAGGCCAGGTCTGTCTGGCTCACTGCTCCATCCCCAGAACCTAGCACAGAACCTGCCACATGAGAGTGGTCAATGGAAATTTGTTGATTTGTGAATTCTGGATCACACAATTTCCAGGTAGCCACAGAACATGCACTTTGCCCAAAACAGTAATTTTATGGCCTATTTCAGTGTGAAGCCTCCTTAGACATCCTGCAAAGAAAGCCATTTCTTTGTGCCAGGGGTGCCTGGGTGGCTCAGTCAGTTGAGCATCCAATTCTTGGTTTCGGCTCAGGCTGTAATCTCACGGATCATATCAGGCTATGCACTCAATGGGGAGTCTGCTTCAGGATTCTCTCCATCTCTCTCGACTCACTCTCTCTCTCAAATAAATAAATAAATCTTTTTCTTAAAATGTCCCAAATTTGAGTCAAGCCTAAAATTAACTGAATTCTACATCAACAAAATGATCTTTCTCTTCCATATTATCTAATACCCCTCCAGTCAAGGTCAAAGTTGTGACAAGAACATTTCTCATATCTAACATTTCAGAGTTTAAGTGCTTTTACATATATTATTGGACAATGTAAAATACATTATTCCTGCATAATTTTATATGCACAAATGCCAGCTACTGTTTTTAAGTGGATTTCTCTATAGATCTCAAAATGATTCCTCATGTATACCAATTCAGGTCAATCAGAAAGACCCTGGAGCTTTCAACACTAGGTGACAGAATGTGGTAGACGAATAACTTCAAAAGTTCAGGAAAAATTATTCTTAATCTCAAATTATTTCTACTTGACCAAACTACTGGTCGAGCAAGAAGGTACAATAAAGACATTTTCAGATATTTAAAGATTCAAGATTTATTTTCTCAAATACTGTTCTTAAAAATTACTAGAAATTTTGCTTTGGCAAAAGGAAGGAGTAAACCAAAAAGAGGATAACACAGAATCCAGAAAACAAAGGACACAGACTGGAAAGCAAGAGTACAGACTAGAGCCAGGAAGAGAGACAGAGGGCACTGAGTACAGTCGTACAGGTTGTGTCCACCCACAAGCACTCCACCCAGAAGATCAATGAGGCTGAAATCCTGTCCATGCTTGACTCTCCAAGTCAGCCATTCAGAGGAGAGCTGAGCACCCAAATTCTATATTAGCTTGTGGCATCCTTGACAGAGGCTGTGGGAGGAGAGGGGAAGAGAAGTGGAATTGACAGAACGTTTGGAAATCTTAAGGGTTTGGAAAAAATTATTGGTAAATTTGTTGGACCATTTGGATGACTTAAAACTACAGAAATTTATTTTCTCTCAGTTCTGGAGGCTAGACGTTTGAGATCAAGGTGTCAGTAGGGTTGGTTTCTTCTAAGGCCTCTCCTTGGCTTACTGATGGCTGCCTTCTCACTGTGTCCTCACATTGTCTTCCCTCTGTATCCTAATTTCTTTTTATATAGACACCAGTCATATTGGATTAGGACCTACCTTAATGACCTCATTTTTACTTAATCATCTCTCTAAAGGCCCTATCTCCAAACACAGCCATATTCTATGGTACTGAGGATGAGGGCTTCAATGTATGAATTTGGGGAGGGGGCGATAATTCAGCCCATAACAGTCACACAGTAAACTAAACAAATGAAAAAAAGTTAAACAGCTATTAATTCAAGAAAAATTAAGTTGTAGCAGAAACGATCATAGTAGACTATCTGGTCAATAGCAAACCGTATTTATATTGTCATTACAGTGTAAACACTAAGTTCTTTTTTTAATTATTGAAGCATACTTGACATATAATGTTAACACTGACTAAACCAAAGTTTGTACTATTTTTTTTTAATTTTTTTTATTTATTTATGATAGTCACAGAGAGAGAGAGAGAGAGGCAGAGACACAGGCAGAGGGAGAAGCACGCTCCATGCACCGGGAGCCTGATGTGGGATTCGATCCCGGGTCTCCAGGATCACGCCCTGGGCCAAAGGCAGGCGCCAAACCGCTGCGCCACCCAGGGATCCCCCAAAGTTTGTACTATTAAGAGAATGAGGGTTGACAAAAGTGTAGGAGACGGGAGAAAGTAGGGACTTACAAAATCCTCATTGGACACACAGGAAAGATGACAGATAACATTCCAAACAGGTTATTCAAGAAATAGATGAACAAGATTATTGAGAGATGTGGAGGTAAACACTCAAAGAAATAGCTCAAGTGGTTGAAAGTGGCTATATTTGGTGAGAAGGAATCAGGGTGAAGAGGGCTGGAGAAAGGAACTACTATATTTTATTACAAGCATTTTTACTATTTAATGTTTTAACTATGTGAAGATATGACTGTAGTTAAAAAATAATTTGAAGTTTAGCTTTTAAACAACTCAAATTTTAACACATTTGGGAGGTCGCTGAAACATAGACTCATGCTACTGTGTCAATTGATTTGTGTGTAAATTCGGAATAATCTCTTTCACTTCTGTTTAATTGAAACTCATTCTAAGTTGCAAAAGCTGCCATTTAAAATCTACTATTTGCAACTACTTATTTGTGTGAGTTGAAATTTTCTCAATATTTGCAGCCAAAACAAAATTCAGAAATGAATTGGATTTTGAGTTTGTAGACCCACACTGAGCACCCAGCAGCTGATTTCATATGTATGTGTTCATGAAGACTCATTGTTCTCATAAGTTTATAATAAGTAAATGTTTTATGTTTTCCTGATATAATTGTTTCCTAATGAAATGGTTTTTCTCTTCCTTTTTTTTTTTTTTTTTCCAGAAAATGATAGGGAAGACACTTAGGAAGGCTGATCTTACCTGGGAGCGCCTTTTCCCTTTATCCACTTCAGATTCCCAACACAGACTAAAATTTCCAAGCCTTTAATCACTGAAACAGAGACGCCAGCAAAGTGGGGGTGCAGGTGAGGACAGTCTCTGGAATCCACTGCCTAAGTCAAGGAAGGTCTGTAATCGTCCATCTCTCCTAGTTTTGGTAAATCATACAGCTTTGAGATTCCAATATTAATGCCCATTTTTACACAAATGATACAATGAATGATCCTTTCAGCTCCTTTATAACACTCACATGCAAATATAAAGGCAAAGTACTGACCAAGGGTCAGCTGGGGAAAAAATTCTTTATAGAATTATGCTCAAACAGTTCTTAAAATCTTAGTAGCAGAACCAGAAAATAACTTTATGCTGATGTGAAGGAAAGCATCTTTGAAACAGTTTCTAATCAAAGCTCCTGCCCAGCTGCAAGTTGATTTTTGAAGTTTCTTAGAATTCAGGATGGTCACCAAGCTATTGCTAAGTGTTTCTATAGTTACTTGTTTACTGAAGAAGTAGGATAGAGGATTACACATATCTGTGATCCTTCTCTTTCCTGTAAAGATGTGCAGGAACTAAGATATTAAATGTCCATGAGTTGAACATTAGACCCAAATTTTTTAGAAACAAAAGCTCAACTAATATGATATTTTGTTTATAGGCGAGAGCTAATTTTGAGGGGCTAGAGAGGATTTTTTTAACTGTGGTGCAGTTGGCATATTAAATTAGTTTCAAGTGTACAATTATATATAATATGAAATGCTCACCATGGTAAGTGTATTACAAAATTAACTATATTCCCTATGCTGTACTTTTCATCATTGTGGCTTATTTATTTTATAACTGGAAGTTTGTAACTCTTAATCCCCTCACCCATTTCCCCCATTTCCCCTCCCCTGCCACTTTGACAACCACTAGTTTGTTCTTTATGTTCTTTCTCTGTCTCTCTGTCTCTCTCTCCCTCTCTCTCTTTGGTTGTTAATTGTTTTGTTTTTTAGATTCCACATAAAAAGTGAAGTCATATATCTTTCTCTGTCTGGCTTATTTTACTTAGCATAACACCCTCTAGGTCAGTCCACATTGTGGTAAATCACAAGATATCATTCTTTTAATGAATTAGTAATATTCCAGCTACATCTTTATCTATTCAACCGTCAATGAATAAGTCTCACTTCCATATCTTGGCTATTGTAAATAATGCTGCAATAAACATAAGGTTGCATATATCTTTCTGAATTGGTGTTTTCTTTATCTTCAGGTAAAGACTCAGAAGTGGAATTACTGGATCATACTGGTAGTTCTATTTTCAATTTTCTGAGGAACCTCTATACTGTTTTCCGCAGTGGCTGCACCAGTTTGCATTCCCATCAATGGTGCATGAGGGACCCCTTTTCTCCATATCCTCGCCAACACTTGTTTGTTTTTGTTTTGCTTTTCTTTTTAACATTTTGTTTATTTACTTATATGAGAGAGAGAGTGTGTGAGCAGGAGGAAGAGCAAAGGGGGGGGAGGAAGAGGGAAAGAATCTCAAGCAGAATCTGTTCTGAGCGCAGAGCCCAATACAAGGCTCGATCTCATGACCCTGAGATCACAACCTAAGCCAAAACCAAGAGTCAGATTCTTAATCAACCGAGCCACTTAGGCACCCCTACACTTGTTATTTCTTGTCTTTTGGATACTAGCCCTTCTGACTAGTGACTTATGATGTGAAGTGATATCTCATTATGGCTTTGATTTGCATTTCCCTGATGATTAGTGATACTAAGAATTTTAATATCTTTGCTTCATATCATACAGGAATGAATATCTGCAGACTACAATTCCCACACTCATTTCCCAGCTGAATTCCAGTCATGTTCACCCAATAGGAAGCACTAGAAGAGACTGAAGAACACAGAAGCCAGTGTTCATTTTCTCTCTCTCTCTCTCTCTCTCTCTCTCTCTCTCTCTCTCTCTCTCCCTCTCTCCCCCTCCCTCCCTCATTCACTCCTTCCCTCCCTCTGCACCTGTTCCCCCCTCCAGATCACCACTTTTAGCAGTCTACCCAGCAGTGAGTGAGCCTCAGAGTAGCTAAGCCCAGGGATCAACTTCAAAGCAGGAGCCTCAGTAGTCTCCTGGTTCCAGATCACCCTATTTCCCCTTTTTTCCTCCAGCCATGCCTGTTTGAGTAGCCACAACTTCCCCTATCTGTTTTGTTTTTCCAGCCCTTCCAACACCCTTATTATCAATTCCTAGGTAATTTTCTCTTTTGAAATGTCTGAGAATTTTTTTCCTGTGTCAAGCCTGACTATTCAAGTACTCACATATTTCCATGTACATTTAGTTGTATAAATAACATTTGGTCATGAAATTTAGTTACATCTGTAAAGCATACCTTGCACCCCTGCCATTCTTACTAATACTCCAGGAACTTTCTTCCAAAATCAAGTTAGCTGCCACTCCATCAAAAGTTGTTGAAGTGGAAACTAAGGCAGTTTTTCCCAATGTTGTCCTATGATACAAATTGCTTAGGATATTTGTTTAAAAGCAGTTTCCCAAATCCTCTGTAAACCTCATGATTTAAATCTCCTGCTGTAGAAATCTGTACTTTTTATAAGCAAGGTGATTCTAATGCTCCAATAAGCTTGGGATAGTTTTGTGAGGACCACACATTCTATGGGTGATTCCTATGCCTATTTAAAGTTAAGACCCAATGTTGATGAAACTTATTGTGGTAATCATTTCACAATATATATAAGTCAAGTCATTATGCTGTATACTTGAAACTTATACAGTGCTGTATGTCAATTCTACCTAAATAAAACTGGAAAACAAGGGAGGAGATAAAAGCTCTGAATGTTAAAAAATGAATGGTAAATCAATAAAATAACTCGTAGAGAGAAAAATTAAAATTAAATAATTGATACCCTCTGCCCCAGATAGTCATCTTGGCTTAAGTGGGCAATTCAAGCCATCATCTCCCCACTGAATACTTACACAAATAAAAACCTAATGGTCACTGTCAGCCTTATTTTTTTAAGACAAAATTAATCTACCAAATGATGTAAGTAACAATAAAATTATCTAAGAATTTAAAAACTGGGATTATGTCATTGAAATGAATGGGCTTGGGAATTGGAAAGACTTGGATTTAAATACCGATGATTATCATTTAGTAAATATATGACATACAGCAAGCTATTTAACCTCTTAGAGCTGTAAGAGATTAACTAAGAAGAGTAAAATGATAAGAGTACCATTTACGTCACAGAACTGTTCTGAGGATTAAGTGAAAATATGTTTAAATTACCTAGCATGGTCTCTGGCCCATCAAAGGTATCCAATAAATATCTGCTCCTTTCCCAACCAATTAGAAGAGTGCTGGATTTGCAGTAGATTTCTGTTGTGTCAACCTACCTGAACTAGAACTACATTCCCCAGAATCCCCTTTCCTGCATAATCCTAAATTAACTTGAATTCAAGAGACATTTGGCTGAAGATTTAGAGGATGGGAGAGAAGAAGCTATATTGTGGTAAGTGAAAGAGGGCAATGTGATAGAGTATGGAATTGCTACCTTATATAGGATGGCCTAGGAAGACCACTTTAAGGAAGTAACATTTATCCCCTCATCCTGATGCCTCAAGGATGAGCTGACAGTCAAACTGGGAACAAAATGGCCCAGACAGACAGAACTGCAAATGTAAAGACTAAAAGGCAGGTCAGACCTTGGCTGGCTTAAGAAACAGAAAAGGACCCAGTATGGTCCCAGCATCTGAAGTAAAATAGAATGGCACTAGGTGATGGTACAGATTTGGGCCGAAGCCAGGCCATTAGATCTTTAATAGGCTGTGATTTTTTTTTAAGCATGGATTTTATTCTTTTTTCAGACTATATCAAATTTATTGTTCGAATGACACTAATATAGCTGGGAGTGCTCACAGTGACATTGCACAAAACTTCCTGCCTTCTAGCTTCTATCCAAAGAGAAAGGTCTACCACTTGTTTCTTCTCCCTTTCTGGGGGAAAATCAACTACAGGCCATTTACCCAAATAAACCTCCTAATGTGTTAAAAAAAAATTTTTTTGTGTGGACATTTGAGTTTCTGAAACAGAAAAAAGAAGTGTTGAAAGTCCCATCCCACTTCCCCCACCTCCACCAGCCAAATTAGTCCCTGCTGCCAAGGCATTTCTGTTGCCTCTGAAATCTAGAAATAAGTATTGAAAGAAATGGCATCAACTGTTCATGTTGAGTGATGGCATTTAGTGGGCCCCAGAACCTGACAGGTGGAGGAGCATCATTGTCTGGACAGTGTTGAGGTGTCATGGAGAATGCGAGGGCTTATCACTGTGGTCGATCCTCACCTGGGTGCAGCGGCTATGCTGAGTCCCACCCAGGTGTTGGGCTGCAGAGGAGGGCTGCCTACACTTTGTCCAGGAGGTTTTCCAGGGCCAGGAAGGCTCTTTCAGGCCTTTGTCCTTTTGTGTTTCAGCCACCATCTGGCTAGGGTGGCTGGTGTTGCCAAAGGGATCCCCAAGCAGGATCTGCCAGTAGTCAAAAATGCACTGGGAGAAGACCTGGCTACCAGTGTTGGACCTCAGGTCAGCAGTGAAGCCAAAGGACTCATTCACAGACAGATAGGCCTTCACAACAAACATGGGGATGCTGGCCACCTGGGACTCCTCAAAAACATGAACCCACTTTCTTTTCAGGACACCAGAGAGACCACCAGCCACTTGTTTCAGACATTGAATCTCCACAAGGTAAATAGGCTCCATAAGCCGGGGCTGGGTAGTCAGCACACTGGCAAAGAGGCAGCACCTGGCTGCAGGGATGATCCATCCGGCCACCTCCAAGATAGATGGCGTCCACATGCAGGATCACATCGTGGACATCAAACTGCATACCATGCATGTTTTGAGGAAAACACAGAGCCCCCTCTTTGGTGACCCACTAGAAGCCAGCTCCAGCTACCACACTATCCTTGATCTTGTTGATATACGGCACACCCTTGGTGATGTCAGTGAGGATGTTGGGGCCAGTGCTGTCAGGCCCGAAGCACCAGATCTTGAATGCCTCAGCCACATCGCACTCATACTTCTCAGCCAGATAGCAGGCTTGAGATCCTGGTAGGCAGACACCTCACCCTTGTCAATGTCTTTGTCCAGGCTGTCAGGGAAGGGCCATGCCTTCATGTACAGAGGGTTGTGATTCTTGGGAGACATAGACAGGCAGAGCACATTCAACTCCTCACTGGTGGTCTTGTGATATGAGACTATAGAATGAGATTTCTTGATAGGAATAAACACATGGTCCTCATCGTGCTAAAAGATGAAAAGGTCAACCAGGAAATTAAGGAAGAATTAAAAAGATTCATGGAAACTAATGAGAATGAAGATACAACCGTTCAAAATCTTTGGGATGCAGCAAAAGCAGTCCTGAGGGGGAAATACATCGCAATACAAGCATCCATTCAAAAACTGGAAAGAACTCAAATTCAAAAGCTTACCTTACACATAAAGGAACTAGAGAAAAAGCAGCAAATGGACCCCACCCCCAGCAGAAGAAGACAGTTAATTAAAATTCGAGCAGAACTAAATGAAATCGAGACCAAAAGAACTGTGGAACAGATCAACAGAACCAGGAGTTGGTTCTTTGAAAGAATTAATAAGATAGATAAACCATTAGCCAACCTTATTAAAAAGAAGAGAGAGAAGACTCAAATTAATAAAATCATGAATGAGAAAGGAGAGATCACTACCAACACCAAGGAAATACAAACGATTTTAAAAACATATTATGGGGGATCCCTGGGTGGCGCAGCGGTTTGGCACCTGCCTTTGGCCCAGGGCACAATCCTGGAGACCCGGGATCGAATCCCACATCAGGCTCCCGGTGCATGGAGCCTGCTTCTCCCTCCGCCTGTGTCTCTGCCCCTCTCTCTCTCTCTCTCTCTGTGACTATCATAAATAAATAAAAATTTAAAAAAATAAAAAATAAAAAAAAAATAAAAACATATTATGAACAGCTATACGCCAATAAATTAGGAAATCTAGAAGAAATGGACGCATTCCTGGAAAGCCACAAACTACCAAAACTGGAGCAGGAAGAAATAGAAAACCTGAACAGGCCAATAACCAGGGAGGAAATTGAAGCAGTCATCAAAAACCTCCCAAGACACAAGAGTCCAGGGCCAGATGGCTTCCCAGGGGAATTCTATCAAACGTTTAAAGAAGAAATCATACCTATTCTACTAAAGCTGTTTGGAAAGATAGAAAGAGATGGAGTACTTCCAAATTCGTTCTATGAGGCCAGCATCACCTTAATTCCAAAACCAGACAAAGACCCCACCAAAAAGGAGAATTACAGACCAATATCCCTGATCAACATGGATGCAAAAATTCTCAACAAGATACTAGCCAATAGGATCCAACAACACATTAAGAAAATTATTCACCATGACCAAGTAGGATTTATCCCCGGGACACAAGGCTGGTTCAACACTCGTAAAACAATCAATGTGATCCATCATATCAGCAAGAGAAAAACCAAGAACCATATGATCCTCTCATTAGATGCAGAGAAAGCATTTGACAAAATACAGCATCCATTCCTGATCAAAACACTTCAGAGTGTTGGGATAGAGGGAACTTTCCTCAACATCTTAAAAGCCATTTACGAAAAGCCCACAGCAAATATCATTCTCAATGGGGAAGCACTGGGAGCCTTTCCCCTAAGATCAGGAACAAGACAGGGATGTCCACTCTCACCACTGATATTCAACATAGTACTGGAAGTCCTCACCTCAGCAATCAGACAACAAAAAGACATTAAAGGCATTCAAATTGGCAAAGAAGAAGTCAAACTCTCCCTCTTCGCCGATGACATGATACTCTACATAGAAAACCCAAAAGCCTCCACCCCAAGATTGCTAGAACTCATACAGCAATTTGGTAGCGTGGCAGGATACAAAATCAATGCCCAGAAATCAATGGCATTTCTATACACTAACAATGAGACTGAAGAAAGAGAAATTAAGGAGTCAATCCCATTTACAATTGCACCCAAAATCATAAGATACCTAGGAATAAACCTAACCAAAGAGGTAAAGGATCTATACCCTAAAAACTATAGAACACTTCTGAAAGAAATTGAGGAAGACACAAAGAGATGGAAAAATATTCCATGCTCATGGATTGGCAGAATTAATATTGTAAAAATGTCAATGTTACCCAGGGCAATTTACACGTTTAATCTAATCCCTATCAAAATACCATGGACTTTCTTCAGAGAGTTAGAACAAATTATTTTAAGATGTGTGTGGAATCAGAAAAGACCCCGAATAGCCAGGGGAATTTTAAAAAAGAAAACCATATCTGGAGGCATCACAATGCCAGATTTCAGGTTGTACTACAAAGCTGTGGTCATCAAGACAGTGTGGTACTGGCACAAAAACAGACACATAGATCAATGGAACAGAATAGAGAACCCAGAAGTGGACCCTGAACTGTATGGTCATCTAATATTCGATAAAGGAGGAAAGACTATCCATTGGAAGAAAGACAGTCTCTTCAATAAATGGTGTTGGGAAAATTGGACATCCACATGCAGAAGAATGAAACTGGACCACTCTCTTTCACCATACACAAAGATAAACTCAAAATGGATGAAAGATCTAAACGTGAGACAAGAGTCCATCAAAATCCTAGAGGAGAACACAGGCAACACCCTTTTTGAACTTGGCCACAGTAACTTCTTGCAAGATACATCCACAAAGGCAAAAGAAACAAAAGCAAAAATGAACTATTGGGACTTCATCAAGATAAGAAGCTTTTGCACAGCAAAGGATACAGTCAACAAAACTCAAAGACAACCTACAGAATGGGAGAAGATATTTGCAAATGACATATCAGATAAAGGGCTAGTTTCCAAAATCTATAAAGAACTTCTTAAACTCAACACCAAAGAAACAAACAATCCAATCATGAAATGGGCAAAAGACATGAAGAGAAATCTCACAGAGGAAGACATGGACATGGCCAACATGCACATGAGAAAATGCTCTGCATCACTTGCCATCAGGGAAATACAAATCAAAACCACAATGAGATACCACCTCACACCAGTGAGAATGGGGAAAATTAACAAGGCAGGAAACAACAAATGTTGGAGAGGATGCGGAGAAAAGGGAACCCTCTTTCACTGTTGGTGGGAATGTGAACTGGTGCAGCCACTCTGGAAAACTGTGTGGAGGTTCCTCAAAGAGTTAAAAATAGACCTGCCCTACGACCCAGCAATTGCACTGTTGGGGATTTACCCCAAAGATTCAGATGCAATGAAACGTCGGGACACCTGCACCCCAATGTTTCTAGCAGCAATGTCCACAATAGCCAAACTGTGGAAGGAGCCTCGGTGTCCATCGAAAGATGAATGGATAAAGAAGATGTGGTTTATGTATACAATGGAATATTACTCAGCAATTAGAAACGACAAATACCCACCATTTGCTTCAACGTGGATGGAACTGGAGGGTATTATGCTGAGTGTAGTAAGTCAATTGGAGAAGGACAAACAGTGTATGTTCTCATTCATTTGGGGAATATAAATAATAGTGAAAGGGAATATAAAGGAAGGGAGAAGAAACGTGTGGGAAATGTCAGGAAGGGAGACAGAACATAAAGACTCCTAACTCTGGGAAACGAACTAGGGGTGGTGGAAGGGGAGGAGGGCGGGGGGTGGGGGGGAATGGGTGACGGGCACTGAGGGGGACACTTGACGGGATGAGCACTGGGTGTTTTTCTGTATGTTGGTAAATTGAACACCAATAAAAATTAATTTATAAATATAAAAATAAATAAATAAAAAATAAAATAAATTTAAAAAAACACATGGTCCTCCTCCAAGGCCTCCTCCAGGTGCAGCTCCCCAACCCCCAAGATGATGTGCTCCTCTGATTCCTCAATAATGCACTGCACCATGGGGTCCAAGTTGGCCAGTGTTTTAGACCCTCCACTAGCTCGAGAAGGTCGGCTGAATTCTTGGCCTTCACAACAACCCGAACAACAAAGCTTATGCTGAACTTCATAACCTACACATTGTGGGCATGCTCAAAGGTGGTAACAGTGCCGGTCTTCACCAGGAACTAGTCCACACCCACCAGAGCCACAACATTCCTACCAGGCACATCTTCAATGGGCTCCACATAATGGCCCATCATCAGAATTATCCTCTAGATGGGCTTCAGGTACCGGTCCTCCTTCTTCCCAAGGGTGTAGTTGGACCCCACAATCTGGACCTACAGGCCAGTGGACACCATTCCTGAGAACACATAGCCGAAGGCACAGAACCAACCGTTGTCAGAGGTCAGCACCATTTTGGCAATGTACATCATAAGGGGGCATTTGGGGTCACAGTTTTAATGCCCATGGCTGCCTCTTCATCTGGGGCCCCTTAATACAGGAGCTCACAGCAGTATTTCTGAGCTATTATGGGAAAGGCCAAATGGATGGTGATCATCTGCAGCAACGCATCCTTGGCTGGTAGCCCGTGGTACATCACAGCCTTCAAAAACGGTTTGCCTTCTTTGTCTTTGTCTTCACTGTCCAGCTTGATGTCCAGCTTTTTAAAAAAAAAATTTTATTTATTTATTCATGAGAGACACAGGGAGAGAGAGGCAGAGACATATGCAGAGGGAGAACCAGGTTCCTCGCAGGGAGCCCGATGTGGGACTCGAACCTCAACCAGGGATCATGCCCTGAACCAAAGGCAGACACTCAACCACTGAGCCACCCAGGCATCCTGATGTCCAGCTTTTTAAACAGCTTTACCTTCTCCTCTTTCTTGAAATTCAAGATAGCATCAAACACCTTGAAAACAGGGTCCAAGATGAGCCTGAAGAATATTGATGGTACCTTCTTGCCATCAGAGCTGGTGGTTGACTTGCTGAATTTGCCATTGGCTGGATCAAAATACTGGTCATCTTGCAGCTTCTTCATCATGTTCTCCACTTTCTTGGCCAACTCAGTGGGCCCCAGCTGGCCCTCACCCTTAGCAGCAAATTTGGCCACATATATCTCTGCAAACTGCTTCAAGATGAAGGTCCAACCATGGAGTCCAGACCTAAAGCCAACAGTCTCAAGTACAGAGTCAATCATAATGCTGCCCAGGAGGCCACTCTCACCCTTCCTGTAGGTGGAAATGATGATACTGACATCCTCCATAATGTGCTGGAAGGTCTGGCAGAGCTTCTCAGGCTCCAGCTGCAGCTCTACCAGAGCCGAGTCCATCTTATTCATCATCAGCATAGGTTTAATATGCTCAGCAATGGCCTGCTGCAGCACCATCTCTGTCTTCACACATACACTGGACACGCAGTCCACCACCACCATGCCTTCGTGGATTTGGTCACCTCTGAGGAGAAGTCCACATGCCCAGGGGAGTTCAGAAGGTTGGTGAGAGAGCCGGAGCCATCCTTGCTCTGTTTGATAAAGTTCAAGTCGATCTCCGAGACTAATAGAAGAGGGAGATAGCCATTGACTTGATGGTGATGTGGCGCTCCTGCTCGTCCTTCCAGATGTTAGTGAAGCAGGTCTCCCCAGCACAGGATACCGGCCTTGCACACCAGCAAGTCCATCAGTGCAGATTTGCCATGGTCCTTGTAGGCAATGATGGACTTGTTTCAAATGTTGGCCTTCTTATCCATGATGGCCTAGATCTGGTCTACTGTGAAGTTCACCGTGGTGGCGAATGGTGGTGGACTCCCCCAGGCAGATCTGAGCTATGTGAGTCACACCGAGGATGGTGTTCATAATGATGGAAGATTTTAATCTTTTTTTTTTTTTTTGAGAGAGAGAGAGTTGTTCTGTTTTGGTTGTTTGTTTGTTTAGGATTTTATTCTATATGTAAAGATCCTTGATGGGTTGGGGATAGGGATGGTATAATGTGACATAATCCTTTTAATGTTTTTTGAAAGATCACTTGTTTCATATCTTTTAAACTGCCAAATATTTTTTAGGTTGAATAATAAATATCAAGTGTTAGAGAATATAAGGAAACAAGAACACTCAGAACTGGTGGGAATGTTCTGTCATTTTAGAGAGCAGTTTGATAGTTTCAGGTAAAATTAAAAATGCAGTACTATATGATCCAGCACTTACATTCATTCCTGGAATCTTTTTTTTTTATTGGAGTTCAATTTGCCAACATATAGCATATCACCCAGTGCTCATCCCATCAAGTGCCCCGCTCAGTGCCCATTACCAAATCACCCCAACCCTCCCCACCTCCCCTTCCACTACCCCTTGTTCATTTCCCAGAGTTAGGAGTCTCTCATGTGCTGTCACCCTCTCTGATATTTTCACTCTCATTCCTGGAATCTGACAAATTCTTGACTATTGCACAAGAAGACATGTCCAAGGCTGCATATAATAGCTCTCTTGATAATAATCAAATATTAAAGGCAGTGAACTATTGATCAATGAATAAATAAAATGAAGCATATCCAGCCAGTGAATTTTTATTCTATTCAATAGTCAAATGAATTTGCTTTCTATCAATATGTAAATGCTTAAAATATGCAAAGAAAAAAAGCAAAAAAAATGTTAATAAAACATACAAAGCCATACTAAACATAGACATGCTAGACTTTGTATACAAATATGGGAAATAAAGATAGGAAAATGCAGACAAGGAAGACATATAACAAATTCATCATAGTGGCAATATTAACAAAGGGAGAAAAGGAGGATAAGTGACATCAGCAAGAAATGCCAAATAAGATATCCCTCAGTTGTATCCCACATCAACGATAATTTGGGCAGCCTGGGTGGCTCAGCGGTTTAACGCTGCCTTTGGTCCAGGGCGTGATCCTGGAGACCCCGGATCAAGTCCCACATTGGGCTTCCTGCATGGAGCCTGCTTCTCCCTCTGCCTGTGTCTCTGCTTCTCTCTGTGTGTGTTTCTCATGAATGAATAAATAAAATATTTTTTTAAAAAACAATAATTTGTCAACAATTCATAGACAAAAGTACCTTTGGGAGCACTCAATTCAGAGGAGTAAAATTGTCTTTGTTTGCAGATGACAAGAGATATATACAGAGAGAAACCTCTAGAGACGACAAAAGAACTATTAAGACTCATGAATGATTTCAGTAAAGTTACAGAAAACAACAACATTGAAATATCAGATGCATCTCTACACAGTAACAACAGAATATATGAAATAGTAATAAATTTATGTAAATTTAATTTATTAATTTATTAATAAATTTAATTTATTAATTTAATTTATTTAAGTTTTTTTTATTTGGCTAGAGTCATGATCTCAGGGTCGTAAGATTGAGCCCACAATGGGTTCTGCTTTCAGCAGAGTATGCTGGTTTCTTTGGCTCTCTCCCTCTCTTTTTGCCCCTCCCCTCACTCGCACTCTCTCTCTCAAAAAAACCTTTATTTAAATAAGAATCTTATAGTTTGTTTCCCTCTCTCGCTCTGTTTTCCCTTTCCTGTAGATTCATCTATTTTGTTTCTTAAATTCCACATATAAGTGAAATCATATTGTATTTGTCTTTGACTTTTTTCACTTAGCATAATACATTCTAGCTCCATCCACATTATTGCAAATGGCAATATTTCATTCTTTCTGGTGGCTGAGTAATATTCCATTATATACATACACGCACACACACATACACACACGCTCGCATACACCCCACATCTTTATCCATTCATTAGTCAATGAACATTTGGGCTCTTTCCCTAATTTGGCTAATGTTTATAACACTGCTATAAACATTAGGATGCGTGTACCTCTTAGAGTCTGTATTTTGGTATCCTCTGGGTAAATACCTAATAGTGCAATTGCTAGGTCATAGGGTAGTTCTATTTTTAACTTTTTGAGGAACTTCCATACTGCTTTCCAGAGTGGCTGTACCAATTTGCATTCCCACCAACAGTGCAAGAGGGTTCCCCTTTCTCCACATCCTTGCCAACATGTGTTGTTTCTTGTGTTGTTAATTTTAGCCATTCTGACAGGCATGAGGTGGTATCTCATCATGGTTTTGATTTATATTTCCCTAAATGAATGATGTTGAGCACTTTTCCATGTCTGTTAGCCATCTGGATGTCTTCTTTGGAAAAGTGTTTATTCATGTCTTCTGCCCATTTCTTAACTGGATTGTTTTTTGGGAGTTGAGCTTGATAAATTCTTTGTAGATTTGGATACTAACTTTTTATCAGATATGTTGCTTACAAATATCTTCTCCCATTTCATAAGCTACGTTTTAGTTTTATTGGTTGTTTCCTTTGCCGTGCAGAATCTTTTTATCTGGATGAAGTCCCAATAGTTCATTTTTGCTTTTGTTTCACTTGCCTGTGGTGATGTGTCTAGTAAGAAGTTGCTACAGCCCATGTCAGAAAGGCTGCTGCCTGTGTTGTCCTCTAGGATTTTGATGGTTTCTTGTCTCACATTTAGGTCTTTCATCCATTTTGATTTTATTTTTGTGTATGGCATAAGCTAGTGGTGAGTTTCATTCTTCTGCATGTGGCTGTCCAGTTTTCCCAACACCACTTGTTAAAGACTGTCTTTTTTCCATTAGATATTCTTTCCTGCTTTGTCAGAGATTAGTTGACCATAGAGTTGTGGGTCTATTTCTGGGTTTTTTAAGATTTTATTCATTTATTCATGAGAGACACACACAGAGAGAGAGGCAGAGGGGGAAGCAGGCTCCACGCAGGGAGCCCGATATAGGACTCGACCCTGGGACTCCAGGATCACACCCTGAGCCAAAGGCAGATGCTTAACCGCTGAGCCACCCAGGCATCCCATTGGTTTTCTATTCTGTTCCATTGATCTATGCGTCTTTGTGCCAGTACCATACTATCTTGGTGACTACAGCATTGTACTAGAGCTTGAAGGCCAGAATTGTGATGCCTCCAGATCTACTTTTCTTTTTCAAGATTACTTTGGCTATTTGGTGTCTTTTGTGATTCCATACAAATTTTAGGATTGTTTGTTCTAGCTCTGTGAAAAATGCTGGTGATACTTTGATAGGGATCACATTATATGTGTAGATTCCTTAGGTGATATAGACATTTTAACAATGTTTGGTCTTCCAATCCATGAGCATGGAAAATTTTTCCATTTCTTTGTGTCCTCTTCAATTTCCTTCCTAAGTGTTCTATAGTTTTCAGAGTGTACATCTTTTACCTCTTTGGTTAGATCTTCTGGGTGGATAACCCCTTAATTATGATATAATGCCCTTCTTCATCAACCCAGAGGATCCTTAAGCTAGGCTGTCCATTCCCAGGTCTCTGCCCTCCTCCCCGACCAGAGCACCACCAAGCCTGCCAGCAACCCTGGTGATGGCACTGACCTCTGAAACTTGAGGTTCTGCACTCTGCTGTTTATAAAAACAAAAACTTGCAGTATTTAAACTACCTTATTTTTCAAGTCAATGGTTTTGGGGAAGAGTTTTCCTTGTGTGATCCCTGCACATGTTTTCACTCTTTTTTCACTTTTTTTTCCTCTCTCCCCCTCACTCCCCTCTCTATGATCAGGGCATCCTTCCCTCCACAGGGCCCATGGCTCTTTTCTCTCCCAAATCAACTCTCCACAGCTCCTACCTTCTGTGTAGTAGTCATTTTTTCTGCTTATAGATATGCAGCTTTGTTCTCTCAGTCCTTAGACCAATTTCTTGTTTAGAATGATTTGATATTTATGTATCAGTGTTCAAGGGAGGAGGCAAGCTTAAGGTTACCTTACTCCTCCATCTTAACCCTATCACCTAAAAATTTTTTAAGAAAAGGAAGGAAAGCCAGGATGGCATTAGGAAGAAGACATGAAGAAGTTTAACTTAATTAATATTATTTTACTTCTTTTAAAAAATAAGATTTGAAGTAAAAAATGCCCAAGTTTTTGTTAACATTAACTTTTATTCATTAGAGTGGTGCCAAGTTGTTATTACCATACTATACTGTAGTTTCAGGCTTATTTTATATTAAACCTAAGACTCTGGTTTCACAAAAGAGCAAGAGTAGAAGCAGAGGGCACAAAGAAGGCTATTAACATTAGTCCACGCAAAGTGAGGGTGCCTTGGATTAGGGTGGGCACATTAAAGACAGAGAGAAGCCAAAGCACTCCAGATGTATTTTAGATGATTTTCTAATAGTTTGGATAGGGATGAGGGACAGATAAGACTTGAAATGACTCCTATGTTTAGAGCTGAAACAGCTGAGAGGATGACATTTATGAGGATTCAGAAAGCCTAAGGAGGAAGGGGTGGTAGGGAAGGATGTTAAAAACCCAGAGTTTAACTAAACTGTACCTAGTAAGTCTGAGGAGCCAATTAGACTAAGTGGAAGTGTCAAGCATGCATATCTGAGCCTGGCGTTCAAGGGAGAGGTCAGGGCTGGAGATCAAACTGGGAAGTTATCAATTTATAGTGGTATCTAAGCTATAAGACCGGATGAGGTTAAGAGAGAAAATATGGAAAAGGAGAAAGGCAGGAATGAACCCAAGGCATTCCTACACTCTCCTAGTAGGTCTAGAGAAGTTAGTGAAGGAAAGGTGGAAAATCTAGAAGTAAAACCAGGAAAGTGTGGTATCATTGAAATAAATATAGGAATAAGTTAAATGAAAATAAAGGTAAATTGATTTGGCAACATAGTCATTGGTGACTTTGACAAGAACAGTATATAACAGAAGAGTAGAGGCAAAAACCAGTAGAATGATGAATGAATGAACTTTTCCATTTATTTGAAAAGTTTCGTAATATAACTTAATTTTCATTTTAATATTAACTCTTAGATGGGAAATAAGAAAATGGAGACAGCAGGAATAGACAACTCAAGAAGTTTTGCTCAGAAAACGAGTACAGATGGGGTTGTGACTACAGAGGAAATTGGTGTCAAGGAAGATGTGGTGTTTGGTTTGCTCTTCTTCATTTCAAGATGGAAGATACTTGAGCATGTGCTTGTAGGCCTTCAGGAATGATCCAGTAGTATAGGACAGACTGAAGATATAGGAAGGAAAAAAAGATGGCTGCAGGAACAGAGGTCTAACGAAGATGAGAAGAGGAAAGGATTCTAGCACACGTTGAAGGATGCTTCTTCCACTGTAACAAAAGACAGAATGTCAGTACAGGGGCAGAGAAACTTGAATATTTGGCTCTGGAGAAATAATAGTGCTCCTGAATGATGCAGTAAGGTCACTGACCAACCAAGGAGGAAAGGATATGAGGCAGGAGGTTTGAGAAGAAGGAAACCTAAGAATTTATCACCACAGACCTCTCCTTTAAAAAAAAAAATTATTTATTTTTAGAGAGAGAAAAAGAGAAAGCACAAGCAGGGGAAAAGACCGAGTGGAAAAGGAGAGAGAGAATCTCAGGCAGACTCCCCCACTGAGCATAGAGCCCTCTACCTCACAATCCCAAAATCATGACCTGAACTGAAATCAAGAGTCTAACACTTAACTGAATGAGCCACCTAGGCACCCCATCCACACACCTCTTCTTTTAGAATAAAAAAGGCTAGAGAAAACTCTCCAAACAAAAAGGAAATGAAAAAAGAAGGAAACTTTGAACATGAAGAAAGAAGAAAGAACTACCAGCTAAATTATGGTACATAGACTACTTCTACACTGAAGTGGTCTAAATTATAATTGATACGGAAGCAAGAGTTATAGAATCTTGTGGTTCTGATATAGATTCCACTAATGGAGAGGAAATATTTAAGACAACTACATTATAAATAGGAGAGAATAAAGAGACATAAAAAGAGGTAAGATTTCTATAGTCCCCTCAAACTAGTAAAATAACATCAATAGACTGCAATAAGTTATGTGTATACATAATGTAATATCTAGAGCAGCCACTAAAAAAAATCTATACAAGATACAGTCAAAAACACATACATAAATCAAAATGGAATTCTCTAAAATGTTCAAGCATCCCATAGGAAGGCAGGAAAAAGAAAACAGAATAAAGAGGAAACAAAAATAAAATGGCAGGCTTATTAACATATCAACATGTCAATATTTACATATCAATAATTACATTAAATGTAAATTATTTTAATGTACTAATGAAAAGACTAAGATTGGCAGAGTGGATTTTGAAACCTGACCCAACTATATGTTATCTACAAGAAATTCACTGCAAATGTAATGATATTGGCAGATTGAAAGTAAAATAATAGAAAACTATATATCATGCAACAGTAACCAAGGAAAGCAGGGGTAGACTTTAGGGCAAATAAAATTACCAAAGTTGGGGAAGGACATTATATAACGATAAAAAGGTCAATTCACCCAGAAGACAGCAATTCTAAATGTGTATACACAAAACAGGAGAGCTGCAAGATGTGCAAAACAAAACCTGAAAAGAGAAAGAGACAAATTTTCGATCATAGTTGGAGACTTCAACTCTCCCCTCTCTCAGCAATTTATAAAACTAGACAGAAAATATGATATAAAAGAACTCCACCGAACACCTGGGTGGCACAGTGGTTGAGCATCTGCCTTCAGCCCAGGGCGTGATCCTGGAGAACTGGGATCGAGTCCCACAACGGGCTCCCTGCATGGAGCCTGCTTCTCTCTCTGCCTGTGTCTCTGCCTCTCTCTCTCTCTCTCCCTCTCTCTCTCTCTCTCTCTGTCTTTCATGAATAAATAAGTAAAATATTAAAAAAAAATAACTCAACAATACATTCATCCAACAAGATCTAATCAATATTTATGGAACACTCCACCCAATAATGGCAGAATGCATGTTTTTCAAGGGCTCATGGAACAAATTCCAAGACAGATCATGTTTGAGCTATAAAATAAACCTCAAAAATTTAAGAGAATTAATATATTAAGAGTGTACTCAACAACCATAATGGAATAAAACTAAAGTTCAATAACAGAAAGATAAAGAAAAAATCCTAAAATACTCAGAAACTAAACAACACACTTCCAAATAATCCTTAGGTCAAAGATTAAATCTAAAAAAAAAAACCAAAGATGAAATCTCAAGGAAATAAAAAAAATAATTGAACTGAATGAAAATAAAAACACAAACTATCAAAAGGTGTGGAGCACAGCTAGAACAGTGTTTAGAGGAAATTTTATAGCACTAAAAGTAACAGTATAAAATCAATAATCTAGGCTCCCAACTCAAGAACCAAAACACGTAAACTAAAATAATCCCAAGGCAAGTGGAAGGAATGACATAATACAGAGCAGAAATCAATGACATTGAAACCAGTAAAACATTAAGGAAAAATCAATGAAACAAGCAGCTGTTTCTTTGAATAGATTGATAAAACTGATAAATTTCTAACAAAACTAAGGAGGAAAAAAAGACAACACACAAGTTACCAATATCAGGAATTAAATAGGGGAGATCACTGCAGACCATGCAAACATCAAAAAAAGTAAAGGAACACACAAAGAACTCCTCATACATACATAATAGGTAAAATGGCCCACTTTTTCAAGAAACACAAACTGTGACAATTCACCCAATACAAAATAAGTAATTGGAATACCCTTGTAATTGTTGAGAAAATTGAATTCATAATTTAAAAACTACAAAAAAAAAAAAAAGGAATATCCAGGCCCAGAGGGTTTCACTGGAGAATCCTACCAAATATTTAAGGAAGAATTAATACCAGTTGTACACAATATCTTCTAGAAAATAGGAAGATACACTTTCTAATTCATTTTATGAAGCCAGTATTACCCTACTGCCAAATCCAGACAAAACAATACAAAAAAATAAAACTGCCAACCTATATCCCTTATGAGAACAGATGCAAAAACCTTTAATGTAATATTAGCAAACAGAATTCAACAGTTTGTTAAAAGAATGATACACCATGATTAAGCAGGATTTTTTTCCAGGGATGCAAAGCTGTTTCAATATTCAAAAATCAATGTAATCCACACATTAGCAGGTTAAGAAGGTAAATAACATGATCAATCAGTGTAGAAAAGGCATTCGGCAAAATCTAATACCCAGTCATGATTTTTTTTTAATCTCAGAAAACTAAGAATAGAGGAAAACATCCTCAAATTGGTAAAGATCATATTTTAAAAAAAAAACTATAGCTAACATCATATTTACTGGGAAAAAATTGAATGTGCATTCTCCCTCAGATCAGGAATGAGATGAGGATGTCTGCTCTTGGCACTCTAACTCAAAATAATGCTATAGGTTCGAACCAGTGCAGTAAGGCAAGAAAAGGCATACCTATGAAAAAGGAAGAATTAAAACTAACCCTATTTGCAGATCACATGATTATCTACGTAGAAAAACCCAAGGAATTAAAAAAAAGAAAAAACCCTCCAAGAACTAATAGATTAATTCAACAAGATGAGCGGATACTAGATAAACAGAAAAATCTCAATTATGGTTCCACATACACCAATGAACACATGGATACCAAATTTAAAAACACAATACCATTTAAAATCTCTCAAAAAAATTAATACTGAGGTATAAACCTAATAAAACATAAAGGACTTGAATGCTCAAAAATAATGCTAATAAAAGAAATCAAAGAAGTCTAAATAAATGGAGAGGCATACAATTATTTATGGATTGGAACACTCAGCATGATAAAGATGTCAACTCTCTCCAAGTTGACATATAGTTTAATGTAATTCCTACCAAAATCCTGGCAATATTTTTTGCAGATATAAGCCAGATTATAAAATTTATATAGAAAAGCAAAAGAACTAGAATAATTAGAACTAATTTTTAAAATATATTTCTTTCATTTATTTATTTTAGAGAGAGAGTGAGTGAGAGAAAGAGCACAAATGCACAAGTGAGGGAAGGGGTAGAGGAAGAGGGAGAAGCAGACTCCCCACTAAGCAGGAAGCCCGATGAAGGATTCCATCCCAGGACCCTGGGACCATGACCTGAGGCAGATAGATGCCTAACTGGCTGAGCCACCCAGATGCTCCTAAAACTATTTTTGAAAAAAAGGAGAGATTGGGAAGAATCAGTCTACCCAATTTCAAGACTAATATATATATCTACAATAATCAAGACCATGTGCTTTTATACAGAAAAAGATCAGCTTTGTCCTAGATAGGGTGGATGAAAGAAGAGAGATCACACACATGATATGCTACTTGACCTTGGCCAAAAGTTTGAGATGCTCTAAATGCAGAAACCTTGGAGATATTTATTTTTTTTAATATTTTATTTACACAGAGAGAGAGAGGCAGAGACATAGGCAGAGAGAGAGAAGCAGGCTCCATGCAGAGAGCCCAATGTGGGACTCGATCCCAGGACTTCAGGACTACACCCTGGGTAGAAGGCAGATGCTCAACTGCTGAGCCATCCATGGATCCCCCTTGAAGATATTTCAACAGTGTGATATACATTCAGTGAGTTTACGTAACATGGTATACCTGAATAAAAAACAAAACATCAAGTTTCTCATTTGTCTTTGAAACTAGAGAACAAATATCTGTATTTTTCATTTGCTCTTAAATTGTTCATTAAGTTTGCTTTAGGGGAAAAAAAAAGTAGAAGTGTGAATTCCATAGAAAAGAAAAAGCTAGCTGTTCTACAAATATCCAGATGGATGAGTATGCTGATTTCAATAGAGAAGACAAATATAAATGTACCTTGTGGGGAATTAGAAATTTGATTAGATTTACTAGATGTAAATTAAATTTCTACCTCTAATAAGAGTAAGGCACATATTAAGGGAGAAACTGCAAAGAAACTACACTGGTTATATTTTATAGGGTTTTTTCCCTTACAGTACTGACAAAGATTTGCAGCTGAAGAAAATGCAAAAGCGCATTTATGTTACCTCACTACAAGTCTGAAGATGAAAAGAGCTGATAGAGGACCAGTCTGTCTGGACTTAGTGGCACTAAGAAACTAGAAGGAACCCAAGCATTCTTGTGGAGGTTGATAAATCAGAACCATACCCATGTCAGATAATCAATCCTAGATATTCCCTGAAGGAAGAATCAGAACCATCTGCTCCAAATCTAAGGAACATGGCACCCAACAGCTTGTTTATGATCCAAACCCCTCACGGTTCCTCAGGAGGCTTTTTTCAGACTCACCTACCCCTGAAACTTTCAAAGCACCTATGGCCTGTGTCCCAGCAGGTCACCTGCCTGCACACTAAAATCCTGGAGGACCAGTGAAGACAGCTTCTGGAGGAGAAACCAAGACCCAGGCAAAGATTTTCCCTCAGACTCTTCTGTAGCCATGAGCCTTAGTCTGTGGTTGGAGCCCTCCCTCCAGAGCATCAGTTTTCATTTATGGAAAAATGGAATCAAAGACTAGATCTCAGGCTTTCAGCACCTTCTCCTGACACTGGCCATGACTCAGACAAATCAGACCAAAGTTTACCTAATGCCTCAGCGGACACCTGGGGCAGTAGCCAAGAGATGGCGCAATAGCCCCAGCCTCACAAGAACTGAGTAGCTCCAGATCTAACTACAATGACACAGAGTATGATCCCAGCCCCAGGATATCCTGGGAATCAGGCAGCTGGAAAGGCCTCTGTGCCCCTCACCTCTGTTATCCCCAGGACCTCCCCAGAACTCTCAGGTCCAGGGAATTCCCTCAGTTTGAACCTCAGAGGTACCCAGCAAGTGCACAGATGCTGCCTCCCAACCCTCCCCCACATGTTCAGAGGAACTGTCATTACCACCATTCTTGAGATCCCTGTTACCAGGTGCCATGTGGCCATGACTACCCTCGAGCAGCTTACCAGCAGCCGGTCCAGCTGGCTGTACTCAGGCAGGAGGACCCACACCCTGTGCAGAAGGCCAGCCTCAACTACCCCAGCCCCTGAGACCAAGATGAGAGGCCCACACAAAGAGACCCCTCCTCCCCAGGGCTCCCAAGGGATCAACTGTATAACAGCCATGTAATCAAGCTAGAGTTCCTGAGGAGTCCTTGGCGTGTCCTACAGAGCTGAGATCACCAGATCCCCAGGTTCCATCTCCAGCTGCTGTCCCTAGACCCTCTAGTAACCTTCCAGCCAGAGGAACTCTGAAAACAAGCAATTCGCCAGAAGAATTACAGAAAGTCTTTACCACTTATTTTATGGATACAGACATGGAGGTGATGAAATTTGTGAACTTTTTATTGGTAAATGGCTTCCAAACTGCTTTTGACATATTTGAGGACAGAATCCAAGGCATTGATATCATTTAGTGGGTGGAACGCCTCCTTAATGATAACAATTATAGCAACCAGCCCCAAATATAAACACCATGTAGAAGATGCTGAGTTACAGCTGGACAAGGATGAGCATGGCTTACATACTAAATATATTCATCGAATGATGCAGATGGAGTTCGTAAAACAAAGAAGCATGAGTTTCAGATTCATCCCCGAACACTAAGAAGGAGCATATGCCCACCTGGCTTCAGAATACTCAGGTCTACAGCTGGCTCAAGAATAAGAAAAACATCCTGCTGCAGCTGCTCAGAGAGGAAGAATACATACCCCCTCCCTGGGGGCCTCTGTCCACCTTCCCCAGACCCCTAGGGCCTTGCCATGGGAGCTGGGAGGGAGCTGTCCTGGCAAGCACTCTTCCAGCAGAAGCTGTCCCGTTTCCAGGCCCCCTCAGAGGGTTCCTCCCCACCCCCCCAGAAGACCTGCACTGCAGAGGACTCTTCCTGCCTGAAACCTCCACAGACAGAGGCCTTTCATTTTTTTTTTAAGATTTTATTTATTTATTCATAGAGACAGAGAGAGAAAAAGAAAGAAAGAGAGAGAGGCAGAGACAGAAGCAGGCACCATACAGAGAGCCTGACGTGGGACTCAATCCGGGGTCTCCAGGATCACGCCCTGGGCTGCAGGTAGCACTAAACTGCTGCACCACTGGGGCTGCCCCACAGAGGCCTTTCAAACAGAGGCCATGGCTGCTCTGTATTCCCTACTTCTGACACCCCCAGCATGTTGCTCCTGAGTCTGATGTGTGCATTCTGGGCCTCCCCCTGCTTAGCAAGTAGATAATAAAAATGATGCTACAGTAAATGTAAATAACCACAAACACCCTCCCGTTGCTTAAAGCTACTTACAGGAGTTAGCCAGGTGCTCCTGTGTCCTCAGACCAACCTGATTCATGTACAAATAATAAAGTGTTTACTTTTGTAAAAAAGGGGAGGGAGGAAGAAAGAGAAAGAGAAAGAAAAAAGAAAACTGATAGAATTGAGAAATTTGTCTTTCAAAAATAGCTATCATCTTTCTAAAAACAAGCTGGGATTGAAGAAACCTGGTGACAGACCGTCTGGCCTCCCTACTCCCGTGTTACACAAAGGTCTGGGGAAGGCCAAGAAATGGATCACCTGATTTGCAGGTTGCTAAGGCCTTGCTAAACAAGGCAGGCAGGCATCAAAGGCTGCTCTTTAAGCCTTAAGCACATTTGAAACAGTGGTTCTCAAATTTCAAGATCCCTCCGGAAATGCCTAGTGGGTTTGGTAAATAAAGCTCAGATTGCTGGGCCCCACCCCAGGTGTATCTGATTCCTAGGTCTGGGGTAGGGCCTGAGAGTCTGCATTTTTAACAAGTTCCCAGATGCTGCTAGCCCAGGGACCACACTTGCAGAGCCACTGAGTAGAGGAATTTACGCACCTGTTTGGTACTTAAGGAAATTATAACAAGAAAAAGTTTCTCTGGAGATGTGCTGGTATGCTTCCCTTTATCAGATACAGTGTGTTTCCCTTCCAGGAAGCTCAGAACTATATTTTTAAGATCAATTATATTGAAATATCAACTGAAGTTTGAGGTACATCTATATTCCTGCCCTTCAGTGGCTTCTCTTTTTATTGAAAAATCTGGTTCTTTTAAGAAGACAGGGTAGAATGAATGAACGAACAAATGAATGCACAAACAAACTCTCATTGAACTTTATTTCTGGGCTAGAAAATAGGATTTGGAAGCCAGCAGTACTCACTAACTATAAGCCTTAAAACTTGGTATTACCTTCATAAAACTCCAACTGCCAAGCAACTGTCCCACACGCTTCCACTATTCCCCTCCAATAAGCTAGAGAAAGGGTCAATGAAAAAAGTTCAGGATGTCCACGTGGGCTTTGATTTGGAGCCAGTTCACCCTGCCAATCACACACCTGGCCTGACTTCCAAGAATGAGGCAGATGATGCATTAATGCATGGATGACATAGCTCTGGCCCAGTACTTAGCTCGTGAGCCACAAAGCCAGGTTCCCAATGACGGCCTCTTACTGCACTGGCTGCTGCAAGGTTCTATTCAAAACCAGCTTTTGAATTCTCCATTGAGACATTTTCTCTGGGCCTACTCTCTACAGAAGACAGCCACAGCAACAGCAGCCTCAAGTGAGAGTCAGGCCCCTCAGTCATTCCCCAAAAACCAGTCACAGCTTTGGCAAGGATCCTACCACCTGCCAGGCTCTTCATCAGCCTCTGTTCCAGATGCATGGTCCCTTCAGCAACACCACTGTTCCTCTTATTCACACAAAACACGTGCACACAAATGCATACGCACACATACACACTCTTTCTAGGGCTGCTTTACAAACTGCTGGGTAGAAGGTTTTAGAACATCATTTATAACAGGAATCGATAACCACATGCACAAGCTAATTTAGAAAATACAAAGACTGAATTCTGACATGTTTTCTCTAATCATAATCAGGCTATTTTGGCTAATTGTTAACTGGCTATCAGCCGAATTCAACTAATGGATTTCAAAGTGTTTCTTGTCAACTGATTTCAACCAGGGTTTTTCTTTACCTGGAGTTGGCTGGGTGTAGACTCAGGCAATACCACCCAACAGGGAGTTTGTGGTGATTGGGTGTGTGTTGTCTAAAGGCAGGACAATCTTGGAAGCTGAGCCCCTTAGCCTGGAAGCCTGGAAGCCTGGAAGCAGGCTCCTGATAACAATAGCGACTCCCATGTGCCAGATATTTTATCTTGCATTAAACCCTCACCAACAACCTTATAGGATCTTTTTCACCATCCCCAATTACAGATCCTGAAGCCCAGAGGGAGTAAATGACTCAAGCCAATAAATGACAGAACCAGATTCAACACTTTGAACTCCAGAAACTACGCTTCCTTCTGTTACACACTGCTGGTTTCCTTCTAGGCTCATCACGAACCTCATTTTCTGCAGGTTCTATGACCCCTGAATCATGGTGCCACCAACTACATCAAGTCCCAAAGCTATTTTGAAATATAAAAAAAAAAAAAACAAGTAATGAAAACATTGAATGTATACTGGTTTCTGAACTAATTCTTACTGAAATTAAAAGGTGTATTTGCGTCCACATAATGGCTGTGTTTTGTTTTTTCCTTCTTGTCTAGGCTCCTCATCTCCTAGTGGCTACAACTTACAAAGGTGTATAAATGCACAAGCACAAAAACATGAAGACACACTGACAGATTGCTAAATTTGCCTAACTTCTACCCTCAGTTTCATCCTTGAAGTTGAATAGGGCCAGTCCCACTAATCCACCAGGTATTAACAGCCATGGGGATTTATTCAGGGACAGATCCCTAATTCAAGCTGGCCTAATCCACTTTCCCAGGACTTTTTCCAAAGCAACCAAGAAGAGGACACTCTATGTCCATGGGATATAAACCTAGAGAGGAGCCTGCCTGAAGACTACACAAGAAGGACAGTGCAGAGACCTGGGGAGACAGTCCTGATGACTTGTCCAAGGCCCCGAAGCCAGCTTGCCTCACACTACCCCTGGACTTTACAGTTATCTAACACAATGCCATTTGGTCTTAAACCAAACAGTTTTCTGGGATCCCTGGATGGCTCAGCAGTTTAGCGTCTGCCTTTGGCCCAGGGCGCGATCCTGGAGTCCTGGGATTGGGTCCCACGTCGGGCTCCCGGCATGGGCCTGCTTCTCCCTCCTCCTGTGTCTCTGCCTCTTTCTCTCTCTCTATGTCTATCATAAATAAATAAATAAATCTTTAAAAAAAAAAAAAAAACAGTTTTCTGTCACTCACCATTGAATGAGTTCTGACAGGATGTTTGTTTAGAAGCCCCAAGTCTTAGCAGACTGCACCTACCAGGATCTGGTCCCTACTTCCCTCTGTACCTGCTTTAGTTGGGTTCTTTCAGTTCAAAGAACTGAGATAGGTTTGAGTCAGAGGAGGAGCACTATAAGGCTATCTGTGGAGTGCTGAGGAGGAGGAAAGGACCTGAACTCCAAGAACAAAGACTGGTCAAATCAGTCTCCACCCACAGAAAAAGAGGAATCACAAGAGTGAATGATTTCTACTTTGTCACTCTGCCCTAAGAGGATTCAGCTATCATCAGGTATCTTCTATAGCTGGGGTTTGTCTGTTGCAGTCATCCCACTGCTTATTCTTTCAACCTGTCATTTCTCTGGCTTGAATCCCTGTTGCCCATAACTTTGTCCATGATCCCTCTTGACTATCAGTTTTCCTCAAGGCTCCTCTTCACACAGCCCTTAAACTTCAACTTGGGCCCCTCAAAGCCTCTTTCTCTTGGCATATCCTGGTCCACAATCCTAAAAAAGAGAGAAAATCGGATTGACCCAGCTCCTCTTTATGTACAGAGCAACCTCATCAGTTGCTGTCCAGCCTAAAGAGTGGCTGCCCTTTTGGGTCAGTAAGCAGTTCTGATCCAGTCAACTTTGGACAGGAGTGGAATATGTTGCTTTTACGTAGAAGGAACTGTGAGCAAGGCAAGTACCATGACTGACTGCCCTAGTATATCCTTTCCTCCCCCAGCTCTGCCAATGCGTGCTTTTCTTTCTACCTAGGATAACTTTTCTTCCCTCTTCCTCTTTTTGGTGAAAAAGTTATCTCAAAGGTTACATCTTCCAAGAAGAGGCTGCGTTAGGTTCTCATTGTACAATGCTACCTCCACCATAGTAGCAATCATGTGCTAATGTTATTGTACAGATAACAGAATAATGATTTAACATTGTAATTGACATCATTTTCTCTAGGATTACCTGATATCTCAAGGCTCCCCCTCTCTTTGGTGAGCTAGACTTCAGGAACACAGGAAAACATAAATAATGTGCTCTTGGCTTTTGTGCTTCAAAAATCCATTTAGAGGTCATAAATCTGGATTTCATATACTGAGAAAGAAAAAAGCAGCCCCTGACACTTGGGAGCTGGCTAAATACTATCAGCCTTGGTTTTGCTAGGAGCTGGCTCAGCACCCACAGATAGGTCTGGGTATTCTCCTGTTAATCATAAAAAGTTTCATAGAATGTCAATATCAGACAAGGCTACTATGAAACCATAATGGATCAAGAAAAAAAAAAAAACAAGAACCAGTTCATAATCATGTCTGAACACAGTCAAAACGCAGACCTTTCCAAGCTACAAAAATACCCAACACCCCCCACCTGCAGTTAATATGAATGACTGCTGCTTCTTTACCAATTATAGCTTTAGCGTCTGTCTAATCTTTCCTCCTGCTAGATAAAATGTATTAAGATACCCCATCATAGAATTACCCTACTTCCTGACAGCATCCAATCCAGACCAAACCCCATTTTCTTAAACCCTTTTAAAATCTCTTAACACAAGCCCAAATTCTATAATAAGTCCTTTCTAACACCCTCTTACAGACAACACCTTGATTCTTTATGGTATATGTTCTCCCTCACTGCACCAAATAATATGCCAAGTTTGTTCCACTGTAAGTATGTTCCTGCTGGTCTTGGCTGGAGGGCATTGACATTTTCTAAGCTCTGAAGAAGTCAAGTCATAGTTTATGCCATAAATTAAAAGATTTGAAAGAATGTGTGTGGTCAAAGACATTCAAAGATAGTTTTTTCCCAATCCCCACTCATAGTAGACTACATAATATTCTATAATCTGGGGAGCTGAGTCAAAGAGGAGAAAAGATCAAAGGGAAACACACTGGCATTATGCTACTGAAAAATAAGTACACTCTATGGGAATACTGGGATATCACAAACCAGTAGTGCAATAACTAAGTAGGGAGAAGAAACGTGGACCCTGGTGTATCCCTAAGAGGGATACCCATGCCATTTACTCTCCCATCTCTCCCCACCTACCTCCATCAATCCCCACACATACCATGCCAAGTCTTTTGGCGGCAGTGTCCATAACAGAATCACCAGATCAATCTGAAGATCCAAGAGTAAGAAGGATCTGTGCTCAGTTCCCAGATAAAGTCCAGTAATTGGCAAAAACCATGGAATTTCCCAAAGTCCAGTATCAGGGCTCTCTGAACCCAGCCATTTAGGGATTCTTATGTAGATTTCAATATACGGTGATTGGTAAATTATTGACCATTAGTGATTGAAATCAATCTTCAGCCCAGAGGTCTGAGTAGAGCAGTGGACCTGAAAGTTCCAAGCTTCTAATCAAGGTTTGGTCTTTCTGGTGACCAGTCCCCATCCTAAAACCCTAAGGGCCTATGAATAACAAAAGATGCTCCTATCATTTTGTCTCTCAGGAAATTCTAAGGAGCCAAGAACCAGGAAAAAGATAAAATATATACTTTTTATTATACCATACCAGCACAGTGTATGGAACAGCCAACTGTCTGGGGATAATCAAGACTATTGTGGGAGCAGCTGAGACCCAGATCTGAAAAGGCCTTGTGGTTAGAATAAAGAACTACAGCTGCCATCTATGTGGACCAGCCCTTATGGACCAGAGAGAAGTGAGATATAATGCTCAGTAGTTGTAGGGTGGAAGATGATATTAAGTTCTCCCCAGCCTGGGCATTCTGATGCCCCCCAGAACTCAATTCAACTCCATGGAAGGAGACAGTCCAGGAAATCCTGAAGTGACCCCAATCATTTACATCGACTAAAATAAAGTGTCATTTGTTGTTAGGCTAAAAGTTCAAAATAGAAAAATTTCAACAGTTCCATTCTGGAAAAAATTAAAACAGTTTCACTTCTGGGCACCTGAGTTTGTTTAATGAGATCAACTCACTACTTTATTATCACTGCTCTAGGCTGCAGGTATTTTGAGCTTCTGGACTTAAAGTCATGTGCACAAAACTTGTCTGTCTTCCTCTCTAAACTCTAAGTCCTTGGAACATTAGAACCCCATATTATTTGTATTGAACCGCCAATGCCTATCACAGAACAGGTTTTGCATTTGCCCTGGATCAGCCGTTGAACAGTTATATATCCTTAGGAAAATTGTCTAATTGCTTTGAGATCCCACTTACCTTAAAATTAGGGAATCTACTGGCAAAAATAAAGTACATGTTTTCACCAATTATAGCAATGACTAGTATTACATTGATAATAAGTATGAATTGTAGAATATTTTAAGAAAATGTGTTTTTCTATTTTATAGCTATATACTAATCAGAACTGGGTTAACTAGATTCAACTACTCCTTTAATCCAAAGGATTCAGAGTAGTCCTTAGGGAACCTAATTTAATGACTAGATAAGGCAAATTTGTAATTAGTGTATCAACTGCTTATATGGAATTAAGTCTTTCCAAAGTGCTTGAAGGTACTTGAAACAGTTTATCTTAAGTAGACCAACTGTTCCCAAACCTGGCTCATCATCAGAATCATATATGGAACTTTTTAATCACAGATATCCCTGGGCCCACCATGGAGATTTCAATTCTATGGGTCCTGGTGGGCTCTGGAACCTAAATGCTTAAAAAGTTTCCCAGGAAATTCCAGTGATCAGCCAGGTATAATAATTACTGCTTTAAAAAGAAAATTAACTAGACAATGGAAACTTCAACCATATTTGAATTATTATAGATTCCAAATTAATTTCTCTTTTTTATTTATATTAGAACATGTTTCTTTTTTTCTTTTTTCAACTGCTATACTACTAGTGAATGCTATGTCTGGGAGTTGTTTTAAAATTAGCTGGAGAGTTGAGAAATAGGCTGGGGGAGTAGGGTAAAATGAAACAATTTGGGTCGCGCAGCCCTGGTGGCTTAGCGGTTTAGTGCCACCTTCAGCCCCAGGCATGATCCTGGAGGGATCGAGACCCATGTAAGGCTCCCTGCATGGAGCCTGCTTCTCTCTCTCTCTCTCTCTCTAATAAGTAAAAATAAAAATAATCTTTTAAAAAAAAAAAAGAAAAAAGAAACATATGGGTCATGAGTTTATAATTGTTGAACCTGGGACATAATACAGGTATTCTATTTTGTTTTTATTCTCTCTCCTTCCGTATATATTTGGAATGTTCCATGACAAGAAGTTTTTACAAATAAAACCGAGGTATGTAAAGGAGTAAAGCCTCCTGCTTCTCCCCTCTCATAATCTCATTCTCTAATAATAACTGTTATAAATTGCTGTGTATCCTTCTAGATATTTTTCTGTGTACCCTATATAAATCCCATTTTTTTTATTCCACTTTATGCCAGATCCTGTAATGAAACTGGTTTGGGAGATGTGCCTGGAAATTTTTCACAGGGAAATCACTTCAATGCCTTCACCAACCTTCCTCCTGTTTCTCTCACTCCCACCATCTCCCTGCTTCTCCCATAGCAAACAAGGTGGCCCCTTAAATTCCAATCTACCTGCCTGGGAGTGATTACTGCATTTTTTTTTTTCACAGCCCACAGAACCATGTTTCTTTCTAGGTCTCTCCTCAGGACCTATAAGATAGATGGAGAGATGGTAGATGGATGGATGGATGAACAGATACTTAGGTAGACAGAGGGAAGAGGGTGGAATAAAAGAAAGAATGCTTCCAAATACTTGGGTCATCATCTGAATTTCTTCTTTATAATCCAGATATATTTGGCTCCATGTCCTCACAGGCAGAGAAACACAATTCTATGTGCACATCCTAGCATGAGTACACACACAAACACACATATAAATCTCCTTTGACCCTATCGTGTACACACTTTGAAAAGTTTGTTAGAAGAACCAGCCTGGTAATAATTCACTGCACCTCATGTATAATAAGCAGAAATGCACCAGCCTTTATGATGAATTGCCAGGGTAACACAGGGACATCTTGTTTGCATTTCAATGCACCAAGTGTCAGATTCTTATTTCATTACTCGCCGGCACATTAGTGGATGGTTTTTAATTTCTTTTTTTTCCCCCTTTAGCAAAGCTCCGTGGAGACCCCTCGCTTTTGCCACTTGCATCAGGAGCAAGGTTGCATTATTTTTAAATGCTATAGTTGTCTCGGTCTCACTCGAAATGTTGCTGAATTAACAAAATAAATGATAGCATACTACCAGCAGTCCTATCTGGCCTTTTTTTAACACAAAATTTCTCTTGCTTTTATTGAACTCATTCTTTAAAAGGGGGTTGGAAGATTTGTGGCATCTTCGTTTTTTAAAATGGAAGGTATTGTTTTTAGATATGTTTTTTTTTTTTCTTTTACCCAGGTTCACACTGTTCCTTACGTGAAACAATCTGAGAAGCTACAAGAGCTATTCTCAGGGAAAATGTGGTTCTGAATTACCTTGTAATGTGCTAGGAGCTGCTGGCTGCTCAGACCCACCATGAAGTCCCCTGATCTGCCCCACATTTGAAGGCAGCAGTCTAAAGGTGGATGCCTTATACACTGAGAATAGTTTTTTTTTTTTCAAAATTCTCCCAAAATGTGCAGTGAATATTCTTCCTAATATTTTCCCAAATACATAACGAGAGTTAATGAATGTTCTTTGGAGCAGTGATTCTCAAACTTTAGTGGGTATCAGAAGCACCCGGAGCGCTTGTTAAACTACACATAGTTGAGTCTCACCCCCAGAGTTTCTGATTCAGTAGGTATGAGAAAAGAGCTAAGAATTTGTATTTCTAACAAGATCCCAGTCGATGCAGGAGCTACTGATCAGGAAATATGCTTTGAGAACCACTTTAAGGTTATAAGCCCAGCTCTGTCATTTATCTTCTGAGTGGTCTTGGGAAAGTCACTTCACCTCTCTGAGATTTAAGAGTCCTCATCAATAAAATGGAGATCGTAATGGGACTTTCCTCTGGAGCAATTTTTAAAGAAAATGAACCAATAAATATAGAGCACCAAGAACAATACCAGGCACACAGTAAGTCCTCAACAAATATTAATGCTTTTCCATTCCTCTTCTCCTCATGGAAGGGAGATGAGGGGTCCTATAGTCCAATTCTCCACATAGTACAGGAGTCCCTCTTCCAACCTGCCTGTTGTAATGACTCAGGTCCTCTCTGGTCATCTCCAGATATGAGGACCTCCCTACTTCAGGGAATTCCTCTACTTTGTGGCCAGCTCTCAGTGATAGAAAGCTATGCTGAAAGTTGAAACCTATCTCTCTGAAATTACATGTTACTGCCCTCCTGAGTCACAGAGAATAAATCTTGCCCATAACCTTGACGTTTTTAATGCAGGACATCCTACAAGCTTATCAATTCAAGAAGTGGGCTTCAAACAGGAGCAGATCTTAAACTCCTTGGTACACTTTTTTGTGTCTGTTAGTGACTTCAATGATGGATTCATTCATTTATTCATTCTCTCACTTGGCAGAATATGGGAGGAGAGCTCTGCTAAAGAAAAGCCTGGCAAAATGGACAGAAGGTGGGCTGTGCAACTCAGGTAAGCCAGACTAAGAGGTCTAAGCTTTGTTCTTGGGTAGTTGGAGGCCTTTTACTAGTTCCAAACCAGAGAGTGAAATGGTCCAATTTGTATTTTATAATATCACACTGACAAGAGTTTGAAGAATACATTGCTTGTGGTGAGACTTGGAGCCAAGGAAACTAATTAGAAAGTTATAGAGAAGAATGAACAGGAGGAAAGATGTAAAAATGATGGAAAGAACAGGACTTCATCATCAGTTGCATGTGAGGGATAAAGGAAAGGAGGTGTCTGGGGTGATGTCCAACCCTGGCAGCTGAACAAAGGGTTGACATTTACTGATAAAGGTAATAATTAGAGAGTATCAGGTTTTCTAGGATATAATCAGTCCAATTTGGGCATGTTAAGTTTGACACACTTCTAGAACCTTCCATAGGCAGCTGAATACATAGG
Source organism: Vulpes lagopus (assembly GCF_018345385.1). Lineage (NCBI taxonomy): Eukaryota > Metazoa > Chordata > Mammalia > Carnivora > Canidae > Vulpes > Vulpes lagopus. Next base: position 34,210,763 of record NC_054842.1, on the reverse strand, counting down.
TCTGAAATCTCAGGAGTACAATATGAACTATAGATACAGACGTGGGAGTCAAAGATTTATACATTATAGCTATTACAGGAGTAATTACAGAACCCTAAATATATGATAATAATTCCATTATTATAGGAATGAAAAAAATACACTTAGGGTGAGAGAGGAAACAAGAAGACCAGGACACAACTCTGAGGAACACCAACATCAGAAGGGCAGAGGAACCAAAAGGAATCTACCAAGGACAGCTGATGAGATGGAAGAAGACACAGGAGAGAATAAAAGCTAAAGAAGAAAACCCAGAAGAGGGGTGTGGTCAACAGTTCCTGGTACCACAGTGAGGACTTCAAGTACATACTAAAGGAAGCCTACTGGATGTGGCAATCCAGAGAGAAAGTGTTTGGGTATAAATGTGGTGAAAACTGGTAGTTGAGCCATGTGAAGAAAGGAGGGAATAAAAAACTGGAGATAAAGCATACTAACTTCAAAGAGCTTGGAAGGAATAGAGAGACAGGAATAGATAGAATAGGTCAAGGAAGAATGATTTTTAAAATATTTTATTTATTTACAGAGAGACAGCACCCAGATGTCCATCAACAGATGAATGGATAAAGAAGATGTGATATGCAATGGAATATTACTCAGCCATCAAAAAGAATGAAATCTTCCCATTTGCAATGATGTGGATGGATCTAGAGAGTATTATGCTAAGCAAAATAAGTCAGTCAGAGAAAGACAAATATCATATGATTTTACTCATGTAGAATTTATTTTTTTTAAGATTTTATTCATTTATTCATGAGAGACAGAGAGAGAGAGAGAGAGAGAGAGAGAGGCAGAGACAAAGGCAGAGGGAGAAGCAGGCTCCATGCAGGGAGCCCGACATGGGACTTGATCCCAGATCTCCAGGATCATGCCCTGAGCTGAAGGCGGCACTAAACCGCTGAGCCACCCAGGCTGCCCTCACTCCTGTAGAATTTAAGAAACAAAACAGATGAACATAAGGGAAGGGAGAGAAAATAAAATAAGATGAAATCAGAGAGGGAGACAAACTATAAGAGACTATAAGAAACAAACTGAGGGTTGCTAGAGGGGAGAGGGTGGGGATGGGGTAACTGGGTGATGGGCATTAAGGAGGGTACATGAAGAAACGAGCACTGGGTATTATATGCAACTGATGAATCATTAAACTCTACCTCTCAAACTAGAAATATACTATATGATAATTAACTGATTTTAAACCAAAAAATGTTTTTATTTATTTATTTAGAGATAGTGTGCATGAGCAGGGGGAAGGGCAGAGGGAGTAGAAGAGAGAATCTCAAGCATACTCCCCACTGAGCAAGGAGCCTGACACAGGGCTGGATCTCACCAACCTGAGATCATGACCTGAGCCGAAATCAAGAGTCAGACACTTAACCAATTGAGCCACACGGGCCCCAGGAAGAATATTTTTAATATCAGAGAAAAATGAGCTCAGTTTACTGTGAAGTGGATACCAGCAGCCATGGCCAATACTTCTCATGAGTTCATATATATTTATGGCTGAATCTTTGTGACTGACAGACATCAGTCACAGCAAAGTCAAGAATGATAAGATGATTTGGAGCAATGGAAGACTGAGCTTTGACTTGATGCTGACTTGTAGGAAAACAAAAATACTGCTAATTTTCAGGGTACTGCCTCTAAACTCAGGGCTTCCAGAGTTCACGTCTCTAGAAAATGTAGCCATGCCTCCTTAAGAATACTAATGTTCAAGCCTGGAGAAGGAAGTAGGAAGACAACTCACACATTAGGTGATAGGCATTTGCCCCATCGCTTTGCCACAGGCCATGCCATGAAGGTAGAAGCCAGTTCTAAAGAGCCACTTCTCAGCCGAGTATTCACACACGACCCTCTTCACATTTATTCTCTTGCTCTATCTCCCACTCTCATCTACCAGCAATCTTTCTCCCTGGCTCCAGTAAGTGTCTCTCACCCTCCTTATTTTTGTGGACCCATTCAGACCCCATTTTTCACCTCCTCACTCCTACCTTTACTGTACCTCCAGTTTTTAAAACATTCTTAAGTTCAACAACCAAATCAACTCCAGGTAAAGGACAAACTCCCTGGCCTGTTACCTCCACACAACCAGAGCACACCCCCAGCCAGACCAGGCACAGCCCCCATCAGGAAAGGGGGTGAGAGAGCTTAAGGGTATATATTATCCTAACTATACCTCTACCCCTATGTGCCCTAAAGTTCAGCACAATGTCTTATACCTATGGGTCCTTGATAATTATTTATTAAATTGAAGTTACTTGGGCACTTGAGTGGCTCAGTGGTTGAACATCTGCCTTTGGCTTGGGTCATGTTCCTGGGGTCCTGAGATTGAGTCCTGCATCAGGCTCCCTGCAGGGAGCCTGCTTCTCCTTCTGCCTATGTCTCTGCCTCTCTCTGTGTGTCTCTTGTGAATAAATAAATAAAATCTTAAAATAAATAAATAAGTAAATTGAAATTACTTGGTGGTCCTCTCCTTTACTGAATTTTCTTCCAACTCACCAGACAGAAGTGATTCACACTGTCCTAGGATGCTCAGGGCACCCATTTCCTATAACTAGACCTCTGCTGGATCAGACTTCCCTCCCAACAAGATGGCATGCATAGCTCACCACTCTCCAACAGATGAATTTTCATGTAGGTACCCACAGCCACTCAACTAGTATATGACAGAGCCAGGATTTGGTCCTAGCTCATCTGGCCCCAAAGCCTGTTCTCTTCAATTCTTACAGATTGTGCTGCCTTCATTCATCTACGTGATATGGTACCCAGAGGAGAATGTCCTGCCCCCAAAGATCTCCCATACTCAGCAGGCATTATGCCCTGTCCCTAAAGAAGCTCTCAGGACTACAGTCATCAAAAGACTCCACTGATCTGCCTAGGCCTGGGACTAAGGTAAGATGAGTTTGACTTGGCATGTGCATGACCCTGTAAATAAGTGCTTCCTTAAATTTTGCACCATAGAAGGTTCAGCCACTTTAGCCAATCTAGAACCCTAGATTCTCTTAAGGATCTCCTTTGGATATCTTTTAAAAATATTATTTGAAGATATATAAAATTATCTCATTTCTGGAGTGACATCACCCACATGACTAAGACTCCTCATTTTTGTCCTCTCTACCTCAACAACAATAGTTTGGCACTCATCAACAAACAAAAGTGTCCTTGTGGGAGCTGTCCGATCTAGCATCCATTTGCCAAGGAACCTGAGAGGGGCACATCCATACATCATATAATAGGCATAGAGACCTCTTTCTTAACTGTGTACCCTACAGTGACCCATAACCAGCTCCAGTCCCTCTCAGCTGTGGTCTGAGAGGAAAACAGTCATAGACAATTATCCAGGGATCAAAGAGCCTTTATGGAAGTCCAAGTTTCCAATGAAGATGCTCCAACATACCACTGGAGGAAAAAAAAAATACTAGTTTAAATGCATTAGAAAGGGTAAGAGGAACAGTTTGCTTTACCTATATCATCCTTTCCCCAAGACAGCACAGTTCAGGGCCAACAGCCATCTCAGCCTATAATTTCTCCTGTGGGGAGAAATGAGAGCACATGAATAAACACCTGGCTTCGCTAGCTGTGCAGGATGCTGCCAAGTAGGCCCATTCCTCTCTCACTTCATCCAGAACCTTGAGTCATGAGCTTCATGAGTAAGGAGCACAAAGACAAGAGGTAAGCAGCAGATAGGAATCCTGGAGAGCTCTAAAAGGATGTGATCCTATTAACAGTGTCAAAGACTCTATCAAACCCACCCTCAACACCTGGCCCACACATCACCACAACTGGCACCTGGGCATCCTCAGTGTTTTGTGTGCCTCACCCACACATAGTCCTAACCAGTAGCCAGCTCTCAGGCCATGCTACCAATGGCAGTGAGAACAAGCTTCGGCAGAAGCCTAGTGAATAGGCACAGAAGGTTATCCCAACCTACAAGCCAGGGAGAGTCCATAAACTTAACATTTCATGCCACCTTCAGGAAAACAAAAGGGAAGCTGTTAGCACTTCATCTTATCTGTTGCAGAGAGAAGGCATACAAGGTTAAGAATTCTGCCACAAGAGGGAGCAAGAAGTGTGGAATAGGTGTATCCATAGAAGGTCTAAGAAAGCCTCAGAATCCCTAGCAGGACTAATGAAATGTATTTCTCTCCTGAAGTCAGTAAAGACAAGAGGAAGTGACGGCTACCTCAATGCAAAGACAGCAACTCAAGAATTCAAGGAACACAAAAGTCAATTAAACATGACACCACCAAAGAGTCACAATAATCTTCTAGTAATCAACCCCAAAGACATGGACATCTGCAATTTGTTCAATAAAGAATTCAAAATAGCTGTTTTAAGGAAGCTCAATAAGCTACTAGAAAACACAGGAAGACAATTCAATGAAACCAGGAAAAAAATTCTCAATGAGGAAAAAATAGTCCCTTAAATGGAGTTGGAGAAACTGGATAATTATATGCAACAGAATAAAACTAAACCCCTATCTTATGCCTCTCACAAAAAATAACTCAAGATGGATTTAAAATCTGAAACCACAAAACTCCTAGAAGAAAACATAAGGGAAAATCTTCTTCATATTGGTCTTGGCAACAATTTTTTTTGATATTACACAAAAAGCACAAGCAACAAAAGCAAAAATAAATAAGTGGGACTATATCAAACTGAAAACTTCTGCACAGAAAAAAACAACAACCAACAAAATGAAAAGACAACCTAAAGTATATCTGCAAATCATGTATCTGATAAGGAGTTAATATCAAAAATATATAAGGACTAATATAACTCAATAGCAATAATAATAATCCAATTAAAAATGAGCAGAGCATTGAAGAGACATTTTCCCAAGAAGACATACAAATGGCCATCAGGTACTTAAAAAGATGCTCAACATCATTAATCATCAGTTAATAGAAACCAAAACCATAATGAATATCAACTCACATCTGCTACAACGGCTGCCATCAAAAAGACAAGAGATACACAATAGATAATGTTGGCAAAGATGTGGAGAAAAAGGGAGTTTTTGTGCACTGGTAGTGGGAATGTAAATTGGTATAGCCACTATAGAAATAGTGGGATATGATCCAGAAATATCACTTCTGGATATATATTCAAAGGAAATGAAATCAATATCACAAAGAGATACCTGCACCCCTGTGTTCATTATACTACCACAATAGCCAAGATATGGAAACAACCTAAGTTGTTTCTTGTACATTCATGTACAGATAACTGGATCTTGAAAGAGAGAAAGAGAAAGAGGAAGAGAAGGAGGAAGAGGAAGAGACAGAGACAGAGACAGGGACAGAGACAGAGATAGAGATAGAGATAGAGATAGAGATAGAGATAGAGATAGTTCTAGATAACTAGATTTAGATAGAGAAAGACAGACAGACAGAAATAGTAGAGATATAAAATTCAGCCATGAAGGAAAGAAGGAAATCCTGCCATTTGCTACAACATGGATGGACCTTGAGAGCATTATGCTAAGTGAAATAAATCAGAGACAGAATGACAAATAATATATGTTCTCACTTATATGTGGAATCCAAAAAAGCCAAACCCACAGAAACAGAGATTAGAATGATGATTGCCAGGGGCTGGGGAGTGGGGAAAATGAAGAGATGGTGATCAAAGGGTATAAACTTCCAGTTATAAGACGAGTAAGTTGGTGGCTATAGTTAGCAATACTGTATTATACACTGAAAGTTGCTATAAGAATAATCTTAAATATTCTCACCACAAAAAGAAATGGTTAATCACGTAAGGTGATGGAGGTGTTAACTAATCCTAATTTGGTAATCATTTCACAATATAGAAGTTAATCAAATCACCATGTTGTATACCTTAAACTTACACAATGTTGTATATCAAATATACCTCAATAAAAAGAAAAAATTATCTCATTCCTATAAATTTATTTCTACTTTTCATCAGTCTTGTGTATGTACATAGAAATCCCAAGGTAAAAGTAGCAAAAATACTCAGCATGTTGCTTGAGCCAAGGTGCTATCAAAGGAAGGAAGTCAAACCTGTACAAAGCCATTTGCTGTGGTTGATCCTATAATAAGAAATTAAAGTAAGAGAATATGAAGTGTCCAAAATGGGATAGCTTTTTTTCACTTTCCTTTATCATACCATTTAATTTGCCAGGATTTTTTTTTTTTAATAATAAGCATGAGTTGGAGAAGCTGAGTGGCTCAGTGGTTGAACCTGCCTTTGGTTCAGGTTGTGAAACTGGGTGGCTGTGGTTGAACCTGTCTTTGGCTCAGGTTGTGATCCCAGGGTTCTGGGATCGAGTTCTGCGTCAGGCTGGGAGCCTGCTTCTCCCTCTGCCTATGTCTCTGCCTCTCACTCTGTGTCTCTCATGAGTAAATTTTTTTTAAAAAACTCTATAGATGTCTTAAATTAATATATGCATCCGTAAACTCTTGAATTTCTTCACAAAATTGATCCTTTCTTGATCATCTTCATTGTTATGGGCTGAACTGTACCCACCCCCCATCAGATTCTTAATGTTGAAGTCCTTAACACACAGTATCTTCAAATGGGACCATATTTGGAGATAGGATTTTTAAAGAGATAACTAAGTTAGGTAACATTATTAGGGTGGGCCCTAATCCAATATGACTGGTATCTTCATAAGAAAAGGAAATGTGAACACCAACACAAAGGAAAGACGATGTAAAGACATGGGAGTATATGGCCATCCACAAAGCAAGGAGAGACCTGGAACAGATTCTTCCCTCAGAAGGAACCAACCCTGCCAATACCTTGATCTTGGATATCCAGCCTCTAAAACTATAAGAAAATAAATTTCTGTTGTTTAAACCATCCAGTCTTTGGAACTTTGTTATAGCAGCCCTAGCAAACTAATATACCATATATGCAGTTGGTACCACCAACCTCTAGTAGCTAAAAGCCAGGAATCGGAATCTGACAGTCCTGAAATGCCTTCTTGCTCACCCCCAGATCAAACCTATAACCAAGTCCTGTGTGTCAACCTACAAAATATACTTCAATCTGTCTACTGCTCTCCATTGCCACCACCTGGCCCAAGCCAGGAACCATATCAGCAACCTGATGACTAAGCATGATTCTTGTCCGTCACCTCTAGCATAGTAGGAATGGACTTTTGAGTGGAAACTTAAAATTGCCTAATGCTAGCTAAACAGGATTGGGGTGGTTAGGGAACAGAAGGTAAAGAGGCAGGGGTCACAACTTTTGACAGGTCCTGTGCCAATAGCTGAGTGGACCTCTGGCTTTTGACAATTCTGACCTTTTTAGACTTACTCTGACCCTCATCACCTGCCTCGTTCTTTGGGCTTGACCTCACAGTGCAGACTTCAGATCCAGGACCCTCAAGTCCTGTGTACCCATTGGTTCTTCCTTGCCCATCTGCCTATCTGTCTGCCCCCTACTCTCCTGGTTCGCTCAGACCTTCAGCACTTGAAGGTGTCCAGCAGCCCTGCTACCAGCCCTTCAGTTCTGCCTCTACCACCAGCTCCTTCCAAGAGCTTCTGGGCCTGAGCCTTACCCCTCAGGATGCTCCTCAGGCTCAGCCCTTCCATCTATGCAGGGAATGCCCTTAAGCTGATGGTTCTCCAACCCCTATAAAAGAAAGACCAATGTGCTCCCCTGCAACCCAGTACACAACCACCTGGACCCTGTTTACCTCACCAGCCCTGTCTTCTATACTCCCACTCCTCTCTTCAATACTCTAGCAATCTACTTGTCTCCCAAATAGGCCACTCGGTTTCATACTTCCATGTTTCGTTCATGCTGTCCCCTCCCCACTGCCTCCAATGCTTTCCCTCCACTTTTACTCCTGGCTTCTTCCAATTTGTTCCTTGAGCTTCAGATCAGATGACTACCTTCCTCCATATTGCATCCCTCACAGCAGCTCTAGCTACCTCCCCCTCCTGCTCCTGTATGTCCTTCTCTCTCTGACTTTACCCATTATATATTGAGTATTTGTTTATTTTTTTCATCTTCGTCACTAAACTATGAGCTCTTTGAGGGCACAGACCACCTCTTACTGACCGCTGTACCCCCCCACCCCGCCTAACATAATTAATTGCTCACATACAGTAGGTGTCAAATAAGTTTTGGTTGAGCCAAACTGGACTGATTCACAGGCCCACTGTACTCTGTATCCCAGGCACCAGCCTCCAGCAGGGTGACATGTTTCACCCTCTCCACAGCAGGGTGTCTGGCTGCTGCCTTTCCTGAACTGAATCACATGATAGCTGCTCTAAATGAAGTACACAGGTAGTGTAGCCTAGATGGCTTTTTAAAGTTTCTCAAGGAAAAGAAAATTGTGAAATGCCCCACTGGGGCCAGGAAGCAATCTCTCCTAGTCCAGACTTGTGCCCAAAGCCAGCTGCTTGGGCGGGGAGATAACGGGGCCCCATGCTGAGCTGCCACCAGCTGACTCAGAAAAGTAACAAATTGACAACATTCAGGAAGAAGATTCCTCATTTCCAATAGTATCATCTATACCCTGTGGCATAAAGCACCTCCTGCCTTATTAACGTCTTTTACATTTTTTAGCGCTGAATCCAAGGTGAAAGGGAGGAGGGGGAGAAGGTACGTCTGTACCAGAGTCCTTTAGGAACCAGGAAAATGCCGTGGCAGAGATGAATTGTAGACCCAGAAATAGCATTTTTTGGATGAAATGTATAATGTTCACTCTTTTTCAAAAAAAAATGTTTAATACAGCCCAAATGACATCATATCAGGTCAGACAGAGCAGAAGGAAAGGAAAAAAAATACTGAGCATGAGAAGGATTTAATACAGACAGGAGCTTTCTAGAATGGATTCCACACACCACACACACTAAAGACCAGAAAGAAAAATCTTCATCAAAAAAGGTGTCTCCCCTTACCACAGTTAAAACCAGCTGGATTTACTTAGGGTTTTTAGCTATCTGCTATATTTCAAATACTAACATCAAAACTTGAAGGAAAAGATCATTTAGCGAGTCTAGTCAAGCTTCCCCGCCCCCTCACAGCTACGCTTGTGAAGTAGGGGGCTTCCTTATCATATTCACTAAACCCAGTATAATTCATTCACCCAGGACCCCTCTGAGTCCCTACTTTAGCTTCTCCATTGCCTAAGACTCCGGTTCCCACGCCTCCCCCTCCCCGAAATCATAAGCAGTCCTATGTGTCACTGAATTATAGAACTCTAGTGGTTGACATGTCCCCATTAGTATTCTCTTGATTGCAAGTAACTGTAGCCTACTCAAACTCATTTAAGCAAAGAAAAACAAGGGGGAGAATTTCTTTATTATAAGGTCACTAAGCTGTCTTACAGAACCCAAGAGGGAAAATGTAGCCTTTCTCAGGAAACAACTGGAAGGTGAAACTGGAAGTCATCATGATTTCTTTTCCATCTCTCATCCCTGATTTTCTCTGCAGATCTGCTTCACTGTCCTGCTTCTGCAGACTACCATTTCCTGATCCTTAGCCCACAGGGCAGATTTTGTAACCCACAGCACATAGGGCACCATGTAATAGCTCCACAAGGAAACTAAATAACTGGCTGTCTGTACCTCCCCCGCTCAAGTTCAATTCCGAATTCCTGGAGAAGGGAATCTGATTGGCCTACCTTGAGTTAGGTGTCATCTCTGTCCCAGTCAACTGTGGCTAAGGGGATACATCCTGCAGTGCATACAGTTGCCTTGGGCTCACCCAGAGCATCTGGAAGCAGTTCCCAGGGTAGAGGAGTTTGTGCACTAAGGTACAGAAGCAGCACTGTATAGTGGACCACTGTGTCTCACTTAACCCTAACACAGTGTGAATCCTGTCCAATCTGCCCAGAAATCTGAACCAAGTGAGCAAAGAGAAGGTGTTTGGAATAGGGATTCAAGAAATAGATAGAAATAGATAAATAAAGTATAGGCATCAAAAGATGTCAAGGAATGAAAAAGCAAGACAAGTATTTTGGCATGGTTTTAAAATAATCATTTATCAAGAAAGAAACCACAACCATGGCTGAAATTTTAGACAGCTAACAAAGAAGGGAGATGCAGTACTCTGGTGAAGAAACAAGTCACACACAGTCATGCAAAACACTAGAAGGGCAGAGATGATATGACTGAAGTTTTCATCCACTGAGTTATACAAAAGTGCTTATAATTTTGTTTTCTTTTTTCTACCTTGGTGAAAAATTCTTAATTTTCATAATACTATAGAACTAATAAATTCTGATATATATAGAACTACTGCTAATGATTGTTGCACATTTCTATTTTAATTAAGCTGAACCATGTGTAATTGCCATTTTCATAAGCCAAAGCTGACAAATACCAGCAATTTCAAAGTAACATTTTTCAAAATAACATATACGTCCTTTTAAATAGAACTATAGACTTATCAGTCCTTGGGACTACTCACTGCACCCCTGATTCTGGCTTCCTGGAGACAACCATTTTCAGCTCTTACAACCATTTCTTCTGATTGCTTTTTTTTTTTAGATTTTATTTATTTATTCATGAGAAACACACAGAGAGAGGCAGAGACATAGGCAGAGGGAGAAGCAGATTCTCTGTGGACTCGATTCCAGGACTCCAGAATCATACCCTGAGCCAAAGGCAGATGCTCAACTGCTGAACCACCCATGTGCCCCTGATTGCTTATTTCTAAATAATATTAACAGGTTCTTATTTCTTGATATTTCTATTTTATACTTTATATGTCAACTTCCTCCTGTGGATGATATGAACCATCTCAATGCCATCGAACATATCAGATAACATACCAGTTCCAGTAGTTTTCTTGGAAACATTCCTACCAGAGACTTCCAACCTCCTGCTCAAATTTCACCTGGTGCTCTCTAGACCTACAAACTAGCTGATTGCAGGAACTTTTCTTCATCATCTTGGGAACTCCTTTGCCTCTCTCCTGTGTTGCCTCTACCTGCATTGACCTGATATTCTCCTCTTTCTTGGTTTGCAATCTCACTCTGTGGAACACACACCCAATAATACTTTGAACATCATGCAAAGGAGATTTCATTCATAAGAATTTGTATGTCTGCAAATGTCCTTCTACCTTCAATCTTGATTGATGGTTTGCAGAAAATGGAATTCTAGATCGAAATGTATCTGTCCTAAAAAAAAAAGAAAAAAAGAAATGTATCTGTCCTATAATTCTAAAAGCACTATCTTCCTTCTTCCAGAGTTTGTATTGATAAGTTCCATGCCACTCTGATTCCTAATATGTTATATAAACCTGCTTATTCTCCTAAGATGACTTTTTTTTAATATTTTATTTATTTATTCATGAGAGACACAGAGAGAGAGGCAGAGACACAGAGGGAGAAGCAGGCTCCATGCAGGAGCCCGATGTGGGACTCGATCCAGGGACCGTGGGATCACGCCCTAAGTGAAAGGCAGATGCTCAACCACTGAGCCACTCAGACGTCCCTCCTAAGATGATTTTAAATCTTTCTCTGTACCCCTGGTGCTCTGAAATTACTTGAGGTTGTAGTTTATAGTCAAATTCTGTTCCTTCATTTTGCTGGGCCTTTAAATCCAGAAGTCCCTGTCCTGAAAACTATCTTGTATTATTTTGGTAAGCTTCTCTTATATTATTTCTTTTTTTTTTTAATTTAATTTTATTTTATTTTATTTTAATTAATTTTTGTTGGTGTTCAATTTGCCAACATACAGAAAAACACCCAGTGCTCATCCCATCAAGTGTCCACCTCAGTGCCCGTCACCCATTCCCCTCCAACACCCGCCCTCCTCCCCTTCCACCACCCCTAGTTCGTTTCCCCGAGTTAGGAGACTTTATGTTCTGTCTCCCTTCCTGATATTTCCCAACATTCTCTTATATTATTTCTTTCATAGTTTCCTTTCCTCCAGTTTCTCTCTTCTCTCTTTGGGGCTCGATTTAATCAAATATTGATATCTTGAACTGGTTCTCCAGTTCCACTTTCTTTCCTATTTTCTCTTTTATTTTTTTCTTCTATTCCTGAGAGACTATCTTCCACATTATCTTCCGCAGTGTTGTCTTCAAACTCACTTATTGAATATATCATTTTTATCATATTTTTTCTTTTTAAAGATTTTATTTATTTATTTGAGAGACAGAGATAGCGAGAGAGAACGCGAGCAGGGAGGAGAGGGAGAAGCAGGCTCCTCGCAGAGCAAGGAGCCCTACACAAGGCTCAATCCCAGGACCCCGGGATCATGACTCAAGCCAAAGGCAGATGCTTAACTGACTGAGCCACCCAGGTATCCCCATTTTTATCATATTTTAAATCCCAGGGGCACATCCATGTCATATCCCCTCTTCTCTCTCTAAGGATACCTCACATAACATTACATCTTATCTCTCTAAGGATGTTTAATTATAGGGAATGTTTGAAGTTTTTTAAGCTTTCTTCTTTCTCATTTGTGTTTCTTCAGAGTTACTTTTTCCTGTTTGCTCGTGTGGGTCACTATCTTGACTATGAGAGATTTTTTTACAAATATCTGATGATCTTCGGTTGTCTGTCTAAAAGTGAAGTCCTTAAAAAGCTGACTGGAAGGTTTAGGTGCATCTTGTTGGCTTCTGGGCTTTACAGCAGGGGATCAAGAGGTGACCCAGGCACTTTGTGTGTGGGATTCCAAATACCAATGTCTGGAGATCTGTTCTCCCTTGTATTCTTTGTCCTTGGGGGTTTGTACTTTTTTCATTCCTTCTGGCATTTCAGTGAGATTTGAGAAAGGAAAAGAAATAAGCATACAGACCCACTACCTTGAGTTGAAAGTGCTCTATTAAATTTCCAACCATTAATGTTTCTTTTGAGGAAATAGGAGTTCACATGTCTCCTGTGTGTCTCTAATACCATCTTTCTGCCTGCTGGTGAATCAGTCCTCAGAAGTTGAGGATGTCCCCTTTATCTTTTCCTCCTGTGTCACTGCACCCATCTCACTGGGTTCACAAACCATTTGTGGGTTCTCACTGGTTTCTCTAATTTCTTGAATGCAGGAAACAGTCAGCATTTTAGGGAAGTAACTCACCATCTCTTCCTGCTTCCTGCTTTAGCGGAAGCAGCAGGGATCTGCTTGCCAGAACACACCTATTTATTGCCTATATAATTAACATGGTTCTCACAGCCCCATCTAGCTACCAATCCAGAGTGACTCTGGGCCGGTCACACCCTGTGGGGCCCTTCTTTGCTGCCACCCAGAATCTGGCATGGAGCATGGGCTTCCTGTGGGCAGTAGTGTGATTTGGGGGTAGGGGATGAGAAGCATCTGCTTTAAGACAACTCTGGGTTTTGCCCCAGGTTGATCAAATATTCAACCTCTCTGAGACTTAATTTTTTCATGTGTGAAATGGAGATAATATAAATATAGTGAAATAATATTTCAAAGCCTTAGTTGATATGTGGCTGTATAGTATACAGGGACTACTCTCCTACCCATGTTCTGTAACTAAAGAGAAGGACATCCACTGACGCAGCAACCTTTGGGAACAAATGTGCTCCATTCTTTATCTTTTAAGTCAGTGGACATTTCCTGGGTTTAAGACAAGAGCACATGCAAACAGAGATGCAATAGATAGAAGAAGCAGAGATTTGGCCTTGTACTTTACAGCAAATGAAAGCACTCCAAGATGTAGGAGAAGGAAAAGAGTTTGGAAAGAAAGAAGACACTCTTTAGGAACCTAACTCCCTGCCTCTCATTCCCTGGGACAGGCCCAGGCTGGGTGGAGAGGCTCTGAGAGTGGAGAGGGCTGTACCCTGCTCATCCTAGAACTCTGAAAGTTGGCCAGCAGCCTTACAGAGGTGACAGTGACAAGTTGTGGGTGTGGCTGTAGAAGTCCCAAGAGTTTCCATGGGCATGAAGGGAAAGCAGAAGCTTGTTGAGAATGAGCGCCTGTGAGCCAGCCTGGAAATAACCATAGCACAGGCAAGGGGGCCCCATAGCTGAGGCTGGGGAGGGCAGATCAGAGGTGACAAGGCCAGGAGTAGGGCCAAATCAACAGAAGAAGTTATCCCTACTCCCAGACGAAGCACAAACCAAGATGGGAAGAAATATAAAGAGAAGCAACTGCAAGAGATATCTCATCAGTGAGGCAACCACAGGCCAATGCCCACCAGTGCAATGCCACCAGGTCCTAAAGGCTCCTTTGAACAAAACACAGGAGTAATGGGGGCAGGGAGAACTACAGACCTTGAAATGTTTACATTTTAAACCAGAAGTGACAAGAAAAATGAATATATTGGGTTGAAAAGACTTAAAACTATGCTAGATTACTTTTTTTTATTATTATTTTTTATTTTTAGCAGCCGGAATAGGGATTTGGAAACTGAGTTCAATGTTAGAGAAATGTTTAAAGTGTCATTTCATCTCATCTGAGAAGAAGCTATTATGACTAGAAGAGTCATAGTGGTTGTATTTGCTTTATGTATTTCGAATTGTGATTAAGCGGGTTCTGCCCAAGAAGTCCCTAACACCAGGCTTGGCACATAAAAAGAAACCAAAACTGTTAGTAACATTCATTAGCCTTTGCCTACCCCTTCCAGGGTTAAGACTAGAGCACCTAGAAAAATAATGCAGGGAGCAAACACTCTGAGCCTGGGAGCAGTACTTAACCCTGCTTATGTGGGTCCCCCAGGCCAGAGAAGCTTCCTAGATACTGATCCCCTGTCCCTATATTTCTTTTCTGCAGTGCAGATCAAGCTGGGCTTGTCGCTCTGACCCCTATGAACTACTGCTTTCCCTCTGCCAACCACATTCTGAATTCTCAATCTGCCCAGAAGACCACCATTTAGGATCACTGAACCTCCCCTCTTTTTTCCCATTTCAATATGAAGCCTATGGTACACCCACAGTCACTCTAAGAATGTTAGATAAATAATGCAGTTTACTCAGATGCTGTATGTTCAATTCAGCTTTCTTTAAAGAGAGATGATATGGAAAGACCCTAACTGCAGAATGACAAATTTTTCAAAACATCTGTGGCCCGAATGAACCCGTCTTGTTGAGAAGTTCCTTCTACCATCGGGAGGGCCCTAATTTCATACCCACGTAACAGGTTGCTTCCCTCATTTTACAGGTCTTCAGCTGGGTCTGCAATCTGACGTATCAATTTCTTTCTTCTAGGAAAAGATGAGCTACTAGGCAGCAGAAGATGAGATTTTCAGGAAAAATTTAAAGGAATTTTATAGCATGCTTTTGTCATCCATACCACCCGATGACAGCTGGCCTCCATAAATACTTATTAAAATTAATATTGTTTGAGCAAGTCAAAAGAGAAGAAAACACTTCTGCAAGTCTATGCATAACATAACTCTCCCCTGCACAGAGCCTGGGACCATACACGATAGCATCACACGACGGGTTATAATGCTGTTGTGATGGAAAGAACATTGTGCCAAGCATGAATAAACTCTGTCCAAATAGCCTTTTGGAATAAACACTCCCAGTTTTAGAATCATTCCACCTCTGTGATTTACCAGAAGCATCCACACACATAATATTACCATCTGGTTATTATGACAATGATTTGGTAAAATCTCACGTCAAACCAGCCCTTGCCCGAGACACAATACAAGCCTGTGGTCAGCACCTACTATTACAGATACAATACGTCAAAGGCTTTGGTCCCAGATCCAGAACTACAAAGAAGCCAGGTCTGCATGGACTGCTATCTTCAATATGTTAAAGGGCTTTCTGGTGCACTTGTGCAACTATAATGGTGATGCTCTCATATACAGTACATTATAATTCACAAAGGCGCTTTTCCCAATTTTATTCCAATTAATCCTTACAACATTATAAAAATAGATATCATTATCCCTGTTTTATAGGCGAGGAAACCAGGGCTCATTGAAAATAAGTGATTTGCCCAAGGTTACAAAGTTAGTAAGTGGTAGAACCAGAATTTGCACCCAGGTCTCTGATGCTGTATCTGCATTTGTTCTAGCAGAGCCCTGTGGATTGTTCCAGGGCATAGTGATACTATTCCCAGTAATTTTCTTTTGCCCGTGACCTTCCCCAAATTTCAGGCAGCAGTTAGGGCAGTCTGGGCTTACTGCATTGGAAAGAACGGGCATAAAAAGCAAAGAACAAAAAAGTGAGTTTTCAGCTTTCCAGTTGAAAATAGAATTTTGGAACTTCTGGCAGAAAAAAAATAGCTTACGATCTCAAAATCTTGGCTTCTGAGTACAAAAAGGCAGTGTTCTGTAAACAGTAGAATTAAGAAGACATGCCTGAGGAAGAGTAATTCAGTTCCCTACCCAAAATCCCGCCGGCCAGAAGGAGGTAGAGATGGAGGGAGAGTCCCAGATTAACGCAGAAGCGTGGGCCCAGCCCCCCAGGTGGGTGTTCTGGACGCTAGGCCTTGCAGTGGATAGACTCTGAGGCACACCCCCACCCCCCCACCCCACCCCCCCCCCCCCCACCCCCTCTCCCCCCATGATCTCTACCTCCTGGTACTCATGCCTTTGCAGAATCCCCTCCCCTTGAGTGTGGGCACGACCTGTGACTTGCTTCCAACTAACAGAACATGGCAAAGGTGACAGAATGAATGTGATTATGCGTATGTGACTGCACAGCATACAATTTTAGTGCTGATCTTGTAAGGAGACTCTCCCTTACTAACGGAAAAGCCAACTGCCACGCTGTGAGCTTCCCTATGCAGAGGACCATATGACAAGGAACTGAGTGCTGCCAACGATGCTGTGAGCTTGGAACAGATGTTCCCCCCGACTGAGCCTCAGGTAAGTGAAAACCCAGCCCTGGCAGTGCCTCAAACTGCAGCTTTTGTAAGGACTCAGCTAAGCCTTAGCCAGACTCCTGACCCGCAGAAAGCAGGAGATAATGCCTGTGTCTTGTTTTAAGCCTCTAGGTTTGTGGTAATATTTGTTGTGCAGCAACAGAAAACTAACAGAGATTAGTTCAGGGATCTGTGGGAGGGGAAAGGATGCATGTCACTCTCAGCTAAGGCCCAACAGGGTAAGTCAGGTCCTTGAGAGTTTCACAGTCCCAATGTGGGCCAGACCCAGCGGAATGAAATGGTGGAGGGCATGTCTGAGCAAAGGGCCTGGCAGGGATGCCCCTGAGTCTTCCTCAGCCCCGCAGGAGCTCCAGAGTTCATCTAAGAAGCTCCAGGAGGAACAGCAGACAAGGAGGAGCTTTGTGATCAGAACAAAGAAGGCATAGGCCAATGACAGAGAGATCTCTGCAAGTGCCAGTAGTTCAGGATGCCAAAAACCACACCAGAGGGGTAGAGTTACATACCCCAGCCACCAGCATGAACTCCTGCTGTGACCAGAGACCAGGTGCTCTCCATCAAGCTGAGACATCTCAACAGCCTGGACTTGATAGGACAGGGTAGGAGTTGGGGCAAGAATGCTGAATGAACAACTCTGTTCAAACTGGAAATGGCTGCATTTACCTGGAAATGACTAGGAATGCATGTTCTACCAACAGTGGAGGAGGAGGACAGGTAAGCAACCTGACACTGCAGCCTGAGGAGTGCTGGGATAGCAGAAAAGCCTACCAGGGGATGTATGGGAAAAGTCAGTAAAGGCTTCCTGGAGGAAGTGACACCTGAGTTGAGATTTAAAGGATAAATTAAAGTGAGATTCTAAGAATATAAGATTCCAAACGTTGATGGTTCTATGAATTTAAGTCTTCAAAGTTCTAAGATTCTTTTTTGCTAAAGTCTGAAGATCAAAGGCTCCCTGCTGGCACTGTTATCTCCTGGGCCCTGCTTGGGATTGGGGAAACACAAACTAATATATCTGAAATGTATCTGAATCAGACAACTTCCATTCCTCCTAATTTCCCACATCTCCGTCATCTCTGCCTGTAGGGCTTTCCTCCTTTTTTAATTTACTCTTTTTATTTTAATAAAAGTTTCACATGCACACAATTTCAAGAGTCAAATCATTTTTGTAAGACTTGTATGAGAATAACAGTTGCACACACTGCCCCACCCCATCCCCTTTCCCACCACCCAGGGGAACTCACTTTCTTTTTTTTTTTTAATAATAAATTTTTTATTGGTGTTCAATTTGCCAACATACAGAATAACACCCAGTGCTCATCCCGTCAAGTGCCCCCTTCAGGGAACTCACTTTCAACTTTTAGAAGACTGTTTTAGAATTTTTTTCCTCTCCATCTATAAGTAATATACTGATGTTGCTACTTCTTGATTTTTTAGAAGCTCTATCCACTACTTCCAAATATGGAAACTGAGATTTTTCTGCCACTCTCTTCATCTCACCACACACACCTACTTCCTATCCCCATTTACCCAATAGTGTTGATATATAATTTTATTTTTTTATATATAGTTTTAAATTCAATACATTCGGCGTTTATTATGATCATGTAACACCAATCATAACTGAGTCATCAGGCTTATAAAATGTGGTTACTTTACTTTCTAATATATTTTGTCTTTCCTGGAGTTTATGATTGTCTTGGTCTTTCATTTGTAAGTTTTCTATACCCTTATCATTAACTTCACTGTGAACTCTTCTTCATATACATAAATATCTTCTCAATATGTTCAAGTTCATTAGGCATTTTATCATTTTTATCTTCTTAAATAATTCTCTCCCAGTCTCCTGACCTACTCCAGCAATCTGAACTGTTGGCATGACTTGTCTAGGGATTTTCCTTCACCATCAACCTGGGGATTCCTTTATTTCTCTCCTGTATTGGATTCTGTTTCCTATATCCCAGTTTGTAATGCCATATACCATTTCACTATCTTTTGTATACACACACACACACACACACACACACTTCTCGGCTTCGGGGTGCTTTTGCTTCTAACAACCAACACCTGTAGCCTTTCGAAAGAGGACTACACTTGGGCTACTGGAGGTGCTTTGCCTAAAGCCAAAGAACCAAGTGCCTTGGAATTTTCATCCCTCACCCAACATCCCCCAAAGCAGCTCTTATCTATTGGTGGGCACGTACAGGAACAAGCAAGCCCCCTCTTTTGCTCAGGTTGGGACAACTCTAAAGTAATTTATACTCCAGCATTCCCAGCAGGGTCAGACTGAATTCTGCCTGGAATCATACCTTGCTTGACTTCCTCTATTTCCTTGTCCTGTTTCTTCCATTCCCTTCTAAATCTCCTTAATAAATCATTTGCACAAGAATCCACACCTCTGAGCCTTGAAGGCAGCCCAACCTGAAATGCATGTCCTCCTTTTGCTTGGTTTAATCCCTTAGTTTGTTGAAGCGCATCATCCAGTAGCTTCCTGAGGAAGAACATATGGTGAATAAACATTTTTTGATCTTCTCTGTTTGAAAATGTCTTCTTCTACTGGCACACTTAACTGATGGTTTGACTGCTGTGTTAGTTTTATGTGTCAACAAGGCTACACTGTGGTACTCAGTTACTTAATCAAATGTTAATCTAGATGTTGCTGTGAAAATATTTTCTAGATGTGGTTAACATCTACAATCTTTTGACTTTAGATTAAAGAAATTGCCCTCAATAATGTGGGTGAGCCCCATTCAATCACCAGAAAGGCCTTAAGAGTAAAAACAGGTTTCCCGAAGAAGAAATTCTGCCACAAGACTGCAACATTAATTACTGCCTGCATCTCCAGTCTGCCCTACAGATTTCAGACTTACAGCTCCCCCACAGTCACCTGAGCCAATTTCTTGGGGAAAAAATCCATTTATATATTTTCACAAATATGTGCAACTATACACTTCTATACCTAATAGGGCCCATTGAGTCTATTTCTCTAGAGAACTCTGATACCATTGGGCAGCAGAGTCATCTCATTCTAATTTTTATGGTGTTACTTTAGCATCCTATGCTACCTCCCAGGGCCGATGTTGAGAAGTCCAATATTATTCAGTTCCTAATTCTCACTATAGAACCTGATTTTTTTCTCTGAATCTTTCTTCATCCTTACTGTTCTGAAATGTCACGATGTGTCTTAGAGTACATTGATTTTCTCTCATTGTGTTCAACACTCAGCAGGGCTTCTCAATTTGGATACTTAAATTTTTTTTATTTATTTTTTTTATTTATGATAGTCACAGAGAGAGAGAGAGAGGCAGAGACACAGGCAGAGGGAGAAGCAGGTTTCATGCACCGGGAGCCCGACGTGGGACTCGATCCCGGGTCTTCAGGATTGCGCCCTGGGCCAAAGGCAGGTGCTAAACCGCTGCGCCACCCAGGGATCCCCGGATACTTAAATTTTTAATTCTTCAAAATTCTCTTGAGTTGTTTCTTTAATGATGCATTCTTCTTTGTTGTCTCTGTTTTCTTTTTCAGAAACTTTTAGCATTTGGATGTTGGACCTCCTATACCGCTCCTCTAACTTTCTCCAATCATCCATCCTGTTTTCTATCACCAGCCTTTCTCCTCTACTTTTGAGAGATTTCACCATATTTTTCTTCTAACTCTTCTATTGAGTTTATAATTTCATCTCTCCTATTTTAAATTTCTAATAGTTGTTTAATAGTAATTTTTAATTTCATGAATGAAATAAGCTTTTAGCTCTCTGAAGATATGAGAGGTAGTTGTTTTTCACAATATTTGTTTTAGTCTCTCTCACATGTAAGATTTCTTTATAGTACGGATATCCTAGACTATATGCTTAAGAGTGCGACTCTAAAAAGGTAAGTGGAAGTCCCCAAGTATGTGGCAGAGTTCATGAACTATCATCTTCATAGTAGGGTGATCTGGCTGGGCTGTTTGTCAGAGGACCCTGGTTTAGTATCTTTAAGTCTTTCCACTTATCTACTAAATTTACATTCTGAAATTTTGTATATCCCTAACACATGCTATTTTATAGATACCATATCTGAGATAGCTGATTGAATGCAGAGGCTAAAATTAATGACCTGTGATGTTCTCTTCCTTCTATGTACCTGTAGAATGTATTATCCAATCAATGGCAAATCCCAAAAAGGTGATAAGGATGTAAGAATACATCTCATCTCTGTAGAGTCATATCGCATGACAAAATGAGCCTTCTGCATGGCATCTGTGATGAGAAACCAATATTTATTTGAACTCTAGTTCATGCATGTTCCCCCTATAGCAACACAATGGTGTAGTGGGGAGAAAATCAGGTCTTGCCTGCACAGAAAAGGGGTGATTAATATTTTAGCCACTTTCCAGACATGTAAAGCAAGGCAAATTACTTAGTCTCTCCAAGCATTAATTTTTCTTTTGGAAATCCAGGTTGAGAGTCAATCCAATTGTCCCCCAGAACCCCAGACTTCCTCTGCCATTAACCCAATCCATACCATGACTGTTTGCTTAGTTGTCTCTCACCCTATGCTGATCATATGCTCATGGATAACAGGGCCTGTGTCATTATCACTTGGGCTACTAGGCAGCCCAAGACTGTGGACTATTGGATCAGTGTTCTTTCTCTTCCCTTTTATTTCCCCCTATGAACTAAGGACCAGAATCTCTTTGTAAGGCTTGATTTTTCTGTTTACTTATATGTAAAGAATGTCTACAGAGCACAGGAAGAAGATTAAGAAGAAAAATGGAGAGGAGGTGATAGACTGAAAGGAAGAGGCAACCAACAGGAAGAAACTTAAGAAGAAAAGACAAAATTTAGCACAGGCCAAGCCATGATTTAAAAAAAAAAAGTGAAGGAGGATTGGGGGAAAAGAAGGACAGGGGATTCAGGTAAATCTGGAATTCTGGAAAAGAAAAGAAAAATAGAATGTAATAGAACTATATGATTACAAGGCTATAATATCTTAGGTTGACTGAAAGCAAGATTCTCCTTTATGCTGTCATATTGGTTTTGCCCAAAACTCTCCTTTTCAGTTAGATGGTCTAGTCCCACATTCTACCCATGCAGTTTCCTCAATTG
Organism: Vulpes lagopus; assembly: GCF_018345385.1. Taxonomy (NCBI): domain Eukaryota; kingdom Metazoa; phylum Chordata; class Mammalia; order Carnivora; family Canidae; genus Vulpes; species Vulpes lagopus. The sequence continues at coordinate 34,188,907 of NC_054842.1, read as the reverse complement.
CTGCCATTTCCTTCCATGAATTTACTTTCCTATCTCTACCACAGTTGATTGAATTTGTGGTAGGTATCCATGATCTAGGCCAATGATTGCCCTTTTTCAGAATGTTTTTCATTAGTGTATACTTAAAGAAACAAAACTCAGGTGCTCTCAGAAGCTGTTTCTCACCATGTGGAGAAGGCCTATCTGCAGAGAGAAGCACAAAAGGAACACTGGCCATGTCCAAGACCACAGATTGAATAGTTGCTGAAACCTCACTGTTCCCCTTCCCCTTTCACAGTATAATAGTTTAATCTTAATTGATGTACATGAGCCAATAAATCCCTCCTTTTGCCAAAGTCTGCTCAAGATAAGTCCCCATCACTTATAACCAAAATGGTCCTAGTTAATAAGACATATGTGAAGAAAGACTATAATAAAAGCCTGTACTGTACTTAAAAAATATACTTAAAATTTTTTATACATGTGCAAATATCTTCAATCTTGCTAAGTCATTAAAGCAGGCCTAGAAAAAAGATGCTACTTATCTGTGTTTGTTACCAGTGACTCTCAGGAAATTAAACATAGCAAAAATCCTTCCTCTGAAAGTCCATGTTTCCAACTTCAGACTGTCTTTCCTTCCTGTTAATCCCTACTTCAGTCTCCTGTACCACCAGTTCAAACCATACAGTCTCTTGTACCACCAATTCAAACCTTAGAGAGATATCCTTTCTTTCCTCCTCTTTGACACTATGTCTAAAGAGATAATCACTTCCAGATTCTACAAGTTTTGAAGACTATTCCTTCTCATAGACTGATACTCATAATGTCTTCCAAATATTTGGAAGTTAAAAAGGGATATGTTTCCAGTTTCAGGCAAGATAGAATAAACATGTTCCAGCCTCTCTCTCTTACTAAATGCAATAAAAAAAATCCTGGACAGAATGCATGGAGCAGCTATTGTTTGAGAACTCTGGAAAGTAAATACTGGCAGGTAGACTGGGGAAGGAAAGAAGAATTCAAAGAACCACCAAAAAGAACGGTGAGTTTTCTGGTTTTACACTTCAGTATCATTTAGCCTAGATTCAAAGGCAGTCTGAAGCCTGGAACTGTGCACCAGATGAGGACAGAAAGAACTCCAAAGAGAAACCATCTATATTTCTGTTCTGAGGTATGAATGAGAAAGCAAGCCCCTATGGATCTGATAGAGTGGGAGAAACCCCTGGGTCAGTGGGCTTTGTTTTTTCCACTCTCTCACCCCCTAGATCCTAAGCAATTTTATGGCAATACTAATGGGAGCAGCAGCCAAGTAGGCACCTAGAACTCTGAGAGGGAGCCCTTCTCTCTGGCCAGAAAAACTGAGGTCTTCATAGTATGGGGAGAATCCCCACTGCTTTTTTTTCTTTACCTATTCACTTATTTCATGGCTCTGGGTAGACACATCCTCAGGAAGTACATGGCAGAGTAGCCCAGCTTTCTAGCCAGAGAACCAGACAGGGAGGACCTTGGGAGCCAACAAGTGTCTAAGGAGACCCAACACCTGGCCACAGGGACAAGTCCTGATAGGTCTAACTTCAGCAAGCCATTGGTCTCATTCCCCTTGACAGTAAATGGCTTAGGAATGATGTGGAATGCAATTCTGGCCAATGAGAAATGAAAGGAAGGCTGCCCACAGTGAGGGCAGAAGGCAGGTTTTGGTTAAGGTTTCTCTTCAAAGAAGAGAGAAAAAGTCCTGATCCTAGGTGTCATGTCCGTGGACTAGAGCCACAGCAGCTATGTTGGAACCACTATTAAAGCTGACACTCAAAAAAAAAAAAAAAAAAAGCTGACACTCTGAGATTGGCAGAATGAAAAATGGAAAGAACCTTCAGTCATGGAATTAACTAGTCCGGAACTGTCCTGCCCTTGGGCTTCTTATAAGGAATAATAATTTTTTCTGTTTTTTGAGTAAACTGAGGCAAGATTTTTCTGGAACTTGCAGTCAAGTTACCTAAGAGTAACATAAGATACATACATGGTGAAAAAGATTGCTAGCTACACCAGGGCATAAAGTCAGATCTTCACCCAAACCTGCTCTCATCCTATATGGTTTTAGGTTCATTCTCTGAACCCAGAATGCAGAGCAGTACTTAATCTTCCTCAAGGTTCAGAGGATATACTAACTTCATGGAAAGCAAGAAGTCTGTATCTGGAACAGAGTGGGAAACCCCTCACTCTCCCCAGCAATTCTCAGATATTTGCAACTTCCCTATATTGGATTTTTGTGCAGGCCCTACCATAGGTGATAACCTAACCATAGTAATAGCAGCAGTACAGAAATACTAAGTCAGGTCTCCAAGGAAAGATAGAAGTACATTATGTGTTAGAAAAGAATTTACTACATAGATTACACATGTAATGAAGTTTTAACCACATTTTTTTGTTTTGTCAAGTAGTAGATGTTTGACAAAAGTTTAAATAAATAATTTTATAGGAAAAAATATCCCATGCGTTTAAAACACCCAGCTATTTACATCCATCTATGTTTTTTCCAGACTCATCAAAGCACAGACACCATGTATATGAAGTTTGTAAGAGTGGCTATTCTATCCTGCATTCTGTTTTGCTTGCACCTAGCATTATGATGTATACACAGTTTTAAATATGATTCTGTTTACATATGTCTCAGTTTTGGTGACCATGGAGAATCTGATACACTATGGTTCTCTTAAGCATTCCCACATACTAGGCATCTTGGTCACTTTCCATCTTTCCATATTATGAACTTGACGTCCTAAATATCTTTGTATAAACAACTTTCCTTTTCATTCAGATTACTACCTTAGGGTGTATTCCCAAAAGTGGGATTACCGACTTAAAAGGTATGAATGCTTTCATAGTTTCTAATACAAATTGCCAACTTGCACTTCAGAAAAATAGGAACAAATTACAGATTGACCAGTAATGTGTGTGGATTTTCAATGCAGAATCTAATGTAACAAGTTTTATCAATCTTATTTTTATTGTTAATTTAATATTGGCATTCCGTAGCTGTTCAAATCTGCATTTCTTCAGTTATTATTCACGCTAAACATTTTTCATGTTCTTTTCTATTGGTAGACAAACAAAAAGACATTTTGATAGAGCAAATCTATCCACTAGGATGATATGAAGACATTATAAATTGTAAAGGCAATACAATTTGTATTGAAAGATGTTACTTGTCATTCTTTACATGTAAAAAGTATCTTCATATTTTTCTGATAAATTTTCAAGTAGAGTCTAGGTCTTAACCATAAATTTACATAATTCTGTATCTCTTTTGGACCATAAGCTTTATTCATAATAATTAAAATAATTTTCTAAGTTATTTCATTTAGATTTTCCTTTGATACCAAAAGTTAAAACTCTTTTGTAATTGATTTGATTTGCCTTGTTTCTGATGATATCTTCTATTGCTTTAAATATCGCAAATATATTTCTTCTCCATTGTAGAAATAAATACAGCTATTTCATCCTCTTTTGATTTTTTTATGGCTTGTTTCATGGTCATTTGTAAGGTGCAAACCTGAGGTACATTTCATTACTGTCTGGACTTCTGACATACATGGCTGAATTTTTCCCTTACAACATTAACTGAGGATAAGAACACCCAACCATTTAGTTCTGTGTGTGGTGGGTTGGTACAGAGCAACTCAGAGTTCAGGATGCTACAGTACCATATGCTTCACCCTTCTTTAGGATGCCTTACAAACCAGAAAAAGTAAAATGGTGTTCATAAGCGTCTTGGGATGAAAAAAATGCATGCACGCACACATGTTTTAATGCATGTCTTTCTGCATATTTCTTACAACTGCATGTGGCTCTATAATTATCTCAAAGCAAAAGCTTAATTGAAAAAAAAACTTTTAAAATTCATGAAAATTTAGGAAGATATTTTCTTTTAAATAAATAAATTTCCAGATTCACACCCTGACTCTCAACAAAAGTCTAGAAGCTTAGAACATGATTATTTTTTATCAGTTTCAATATTCTGGGCAAGAACTGCCAAGTGGTGGGGTCTTTATCCTTAACCCCTCACTATTTGAAGAATCAGCTCTCAAACACTGCAATGTTAAGGCCAAAAGCAGGCTTCACAGTGCTGGTTTTTTAACAAAAATTGCCAAATATTTATTAAGGACCATAGCGATCTTGCTTGAAAGTTGGGCACCAGCTCTCATGTAAACAACCTGTAGTAGAAAAAAAATTAATATATTAAAGCTGCCAACAGCTTCTTCCCACTGCTCCAGATGAGGCTTCATTTTTGAAGCTAGGGAAGTGTCATTTTGGTAACCAAGTGGATTTTGCATCCTCAAGTTTAAGCTGGAATTGGTCCTTGGGCAGGTCTTCCCTTTCTTCTTTCTATGGTGACCTTTTTAGGCATGCAGACAGAGATAAAGCAATTTCTAACCCTTTTTTTCTGCAAACATCCCTGAACTAGTCAGGGCTTCAGATGTTAAGTGTTCTGTTCACTAATAAAAATTTGGTTTATATTTTAGCAGGACTGTGCCCTTACAAATAAATTATTTTAAAATATAAATTTAAACTCCTGTCTCTGAAAATTATTGCTTGTTCATGAGAGATCTTTCCTTTTTTATCTATCTCCAGTGTTTTGGTTTTTTGTCCCAGTAGATTGCCAGACCAGCTCATGCCAGAGAAACATCAGGCATGATGGTCTTCTCACAGTGAGGAAAGCAGACCTGGGCTGAGCTTGGCAACTGCTCCCAGTCTAGCCAGTTCGAAGCCTACAGCTGGGGCTCTGCCCCTGCTGCTATTGCAGCCTCTTTCCCAAAGGCCCCTGGCCCTGAAACAATCCAGCCATCAGGAGCACAGGTCTGGGTTTGAACCCCAATTCCACCACTGTACCCCTGTGTGACTTTGGGCAACTCACTTTAACCTCTCCTGACTCAGTTTCTTCATTTTCACAATGTAAGAAAAGGAAGACCTACTAGTTTCCTCCCCCTGCCCCCCACCCTGGATTGGAGGAGGGTGCTCTGCCATTCTGTACATAGAAGCTGAAATCCACTTGGCCAAAGGGGATGAACAAGAGAAATGATCCCTCCTACCCCACCTCCCCCTGGGTACACCAGCAGAACCAGTTCTCTGCAACAGCCACCTAGAAACTGCTAAGTGTGGGGAGAGCCTCAAAGGATCCACAGCAGAGGGATTTCGCACTGTGTCTGGAACCTGGTTTGTCTGACTTCCCAGCAATTCACCTCTCCTCCTAGGTGCACAGAATTACAGCTGACTCCAAAGCTCTGCTACAAGTCGTGTGTATATGCATACATATGCATATTCATGTGGGATCAGGAGAACAGCTATGTTGGCGTGGAAGTACATTAAGTATATAGGTGTATTCTGGGGGACAAGTGTATTTGCCTGTATTTATATGTGTGTATAGATATGTGTGTGTGTGTTTCTGCCCACAAATGTGGATGTAGCTGAGGAGTGTGTGTGTATACCAATATGTGTGCATATAAGACGTGGTAAGGGTATGTGTACATATTTGTGCACTTGTGTCTAGCTCTCCTCCTGGGTGGGGGGGTTACAAGCAGAAGTAATTTGAAACATCTGAACATCTCCACAGCCATCAGAGCCCACATCCTTCTAACAGGCAAGCAAACAGCTGGGTCTTGAGTCCTTTGAAATGTCCAGAAACACAGCCTCTGTTCTCAGTTAAGCAAACATCAGATCCACTTCCACACAAAGCCCACTGACACATCAGTGAAAGACTTGGGGAAGAGGGGAATCCTGCGGTAAATGAAACATGGACCCCTAGGACTGATGACACCTACTGTATTTGACTACTTTCAGTACAACTGGGTGCCTGGGAAGCTAGGTCCACCCCTACACCCTCCCGAAGGGCTTGACATACCATTTCCCACTTAGTTTTGTAAACCTAAGCAAGTTTCTCATCCTCTCTGTGCCTTAGCTCCCTCATCTGAAAATGAGGAGAATGGCAGCATCATTAGGTAATAATAGTATTCTTACTGTACTCATTTATTATGGCTTCCAGAACAACATACCACAAACTAGGTAGCTTGATTATCTCTGGAAAGACCCTATCTCCAAATAATAGGAAGTCTAAACCCTAACATTTACCTTATAAGGTTGTTATGAGGTTAAGATGAGTTAGTTTTTGGAAAGTGCTTAGCTCAGTGCCTGGCATATAGTAAGCCCAGTGATACATTTTGCTATAATAATGATGATGAATTATATCAACTTCAAAACTTCTGTGCCCTGTAATAATAAGATGTAAAAGTGGCTGCATAATGGTTGTGAGATAAAATAAAAAGCTTTATAATACACAAAAAGTGAAAGAAAAAACAAAATTCATCGGAAAGAGTGTACTCTGGTTACTATGAAACCAATTCCCAACAGTTTTTGGAGTATTTGAGCCTAGTTTTTGTGCCACAAAACTGAACTTTCCAGGGTGGGCACTGGAAACTCTTAAAACAAATGTTTGTACTATCACCACTACAAGGTACACTTTCCCACAGCTGCTCAAGGTAAACAAAATCAACCCCAACTGAAAATCATCAGTAAAGGGACAGAAAAAAGGTCCTTGCCTCAAGACATCTCTTTTTTTTTTTTCATTAAAAATGTTTCATTTTTTATAGCCCTGAGATCACAGAACCCAAGAGAAAAGAGAAGAGATCTTTGACTTCATTGTTGAGTTTCAGGCTCAGGGGAGCTTCCCGGATAAATACTATAATGGTATGTTATGGTATGTTCATAATGTGTGGGCTGATCAGGAAGCCCTATCTCCACTGCTGGCCATAAGGAAATGGAAATTACTTCTTCCAAGACCCCTGGCAGGAACACAACGGCTAGGCTTGCTGAATGAACCACAGTGGTGTCTGGTGGAAGATCCCTGAGCTGAATTCCAGTGTGCATCATCCCCAGCTCCACTTCCAATCACTGAGCAGCACTTGTAATTTGCCCCTGTGGACCTGAGGTGGTGCCTGCACCCACAGGCCAGGCCTGGCAGTCATTGTTGCCTCAGCCATCCAGCTACTGCTCCAAAAAAGCTGGGTGAATGTAAATGCAGTTATTTAACTGAATACAGTTATTAATGTAAACAGGTTATTTAAGACTTGGATAAATATTGCATCAGATGTATCTAACTGATTCAAACAAATACAGGCAATTATTTTTTGCTAACAAGAAAATGGAGAAAAAGGTGATTGTGGAGTTGGCTTGGCAATCTAATGATGCCATCAAGGAACCAAGAATATCTGTTTTTCCACACTCCCGTCTTTGGCTTGTTTGGCTTTTGGCTTTCATGCTTACAGCCCGACAGTTGCAAGATGACTGTCCCTGGTAACACCACCTCCTCCCTCTGTCTCTCCAACCAAGGAGTGGGAGCAGCTTCCTGCTATTGCTCATTTCTGGGTTGTTTCTTTCATCCACTGCTTGTCTTTTCAACAACTCAACCTGTTGCTGAAAAAATTACCTGCATTATATTCTTTCTGTTGCAATGACACAAGTGATTTTGTCTTCTCAATTAAAACTTGACTGCTCAGGTAGTTAACACAGTAACAAACTCATATTTCTAAGAAACAACGCTTTAAAACTACACACTTACGGAGAAAAATGAAGACAGTCTTTAGTAAAAGCTAACGAAACTCAGAGTAGGCAATAAGATAGTAATATTGACAATGAGGCACGTAATCATCTGACCATGGTAATAACCTCAACAAGTGAGAAGGTGAAAGAGGCCAGCACCCCTTCTAGCTCATTCCATACAGGGCACTGGGACAAGCAAGGAAGGAGCATGGCTCAAACACAGCACATGCTTCATTCACTGCTCTATGCCCCCCACATGGGGCTCTTCTCCCAAGGAAAGGGTACTTTTTTATACCTTGCACAAAAGTTTCCCTAATTTTCACTGGTTAGCCTTGGTGCTCTCCAGAGTTGCCAAAACTATGGTCAGCAGGACAAGGAAGAGGAACACAAGACATATCAACAGAGCATACATAAAACAAGGCCCAACTGAACCCTAAAGAGCTTTGTTTAAGGTTTTTAGTGTTCTAAAGAACACAAGGAGAGGGGGCTTTTAAGAAGGAAGCTCCCCGTCCAGAGGCAAGACTGGGGTATTAAAATGTGTAAAGCCCATCCTCTGGAGGAGCAGAGAGAGGCAGTGACCATGCCCTGCTGGAAGACACCTTGTTAAATAAAAAGAGATGCACACTTTCAATAAGTTGGCCGTTCTCCAGAGCTGCAGCCTTCTTTTCCTTTCTGTCATTTGAGAGGGTGACATCAGCACTTAGAAAATCAACTTTGACCGCAGATGGCCTTAATAATTCCCCCTATAAAACAACAGGACTCCAGAGACTGGGACAGACCTAAAGCACACACAGTTATTTGTGGGCATCCTCAAGTGGAGCCTGCCAGGTACTTGTAAGTTGGTTTAAGCAGCTGCCAAGGAGCATCAGCCCTCCTTTCCTCTGGACCCCACATCTCATTTGTCCATTTCCCCTTGCCCACAAGGTTGCTTTCAGGAGCGTCACCTCTGCCGGCCCATGGGGGAATGCCTCCATCCATGCCACCGGGGCTCTAACAGGTGATCCCATAGTGGGGAAATGGGCTCCTCCCAGCTCTATGCTTCTCCTTATCACCTGGGTCCTACAGCAGCTCTGTCAGCACTCAAGATCTCACCAAGTGGCCCCCTCAACTCCTAGAACACCTCCACCCTCACCCCCGGGGCCTGGGCAACTTGGAGGAGTCTGGGCACCAGCAGGGACTTCTCTATCCCTCACCAAAGGGTCCCTCACTCTCAGCCCACAGGGCCTCATGCCTAACTCACTGAGCTGAACTTTGAGCAGACACCAGACCACCCACCCAGTCTCCTCCTCTTGCTTTTTACATCTCCTGCTACCAAAACAAAACAAAACAAAACAAAACAAAACAAAACAAAACAGAACTCCATGTTCTTCCAGTTACAGAGCAAAAATTTCCAGATACTGACATGTCTGAGAAAGAGACAGAGAATGCTGTCTACGTCAGCAGCTGACAGAAGACACTCTGGTATACTTGGGAGAAGTATACCAGGGAGGTCTTTCCTCAGCAGGGGAGGGCATTAAGCAGGGGCTATGCAAAGCTAAAAGAAATACTGGCATTTACTGTCTCTTGTTTGACCTGCAGGCCTGTAGGCATTGCAGCATATGCAATAACCTGTCTCTGGCAGGTGGCAGAGAGGCAGACAGCCTCTACAGAGAATGGAGTCTGGGAGGTGGTATCCAGCTCCCTCCCCTTTCTGCTCCTGTCTCTCTTCTCTTTCTCCCTCCTCCTTTCCTCTGCATTCATTTTCACCTGTCCCGTCCAGTCCCCACCCCCTCACCCCCCCCACCCCCCCGACCCACGACTTCCTGCTCCTTAGCTTCTCTACCTCCCTTCTCATTCCCCCTTCTCTCAAGTTCCCCTGCTGGACAGAGCAATTTTCTTGTTGATGTTGAAAGTGAAAAAGAATTATAAGACACTGGTCCCACTCTTAGGAGTTAGCAAGATTAGCAAAGGGGGAAAATTTCTGCTTACAGTGCCAAGCAAAAGGGTAGGACTGGGTCAAAAATGGCTTTGGCCCTCTGCAGTGTTTCTTCGGCATTCACCTGTTAAGACAGACTTGGGGGAAGACATGGCCAAAAGAGATAGCGTAGGACCCTTCTGGATCAGTTCAGCAGACAAAAGAATTTTAGAACACTAGTTGATATCTGCTTAGTGACACAACTGATCTAAGAAAAAAGATGGCTAAGAATTATCTATAAGGGACTCATCTATTTCTTTTTTTAAAATATTAGTGTCCTGTTTGAATGTTTTTAAAGAAACGTTTTTCTTATTTATTTTTTAAGAAAAATCTTTTTAAAAGCTTCACCCACCTCACTGTCAAATATAAGGCCAAAAAACTATAAGGAAGACCACAAATATTATAAATAGGAGTTTAAAAATTCATTCAACAAATGTGATAAACTTAAGTTTTATATTCAGACAGAAGGCAGCTAGATATTAGGAAATTACTCCTTTCTAACTGGGAAAGGTCCATCCTAAGGATTTCTGAGGTCAGTGTAGAGGAGTACTTCTCTTTTGTGCCAGGGAAGACAGATTCAGGCCTACAGAGCATAGAGTTATTTTCTCCCTTATACGAAGAGGCAGGGATCTGGGCTCTTAGGGAAACCTAAGCCCTGGCTGACAGCATGAAACTTCCCAAGCTGTCTAAATGCTATAGACCAATGTTTTGTCACATCCTAGACAAAGCAAGCAAGAGTCAATATCATCTATTCCAATCTGGGGGTTGGGGGGAGAACCAGGAATGGGTAAACAGAAGCACGTTGGTTCTTCCTATATTTTTGTGTTTCTTTAAATCCTACCCTAAATATGGTAGTCTAACATACATATGTCATATTAATAGGAGTTAACTCTATAGGGTTTCTGGATTTAATGCAGCTTCGGAAAAGGAAACTAAATTCTCTTTCAGCTTCCCATGGCTATGGGAAGCCCAGCTGTGGACACCTGCAACCCCCAGTGTGTAGCTGAACTGGAAGCACCCAGCTTACGAGGATGCCTAGAATTGCCTAACCTAAAAGTTAATAGCAAATAACACAACTTCTGTCTAATCAAGGCATGGGGGGCGGTGTCAATTAAACAGCTGCCTAATGGGACTAATGACTTAGACAAAGGAGAGGGGGAATGGACAGCAGCACACGTTTTCCTGTGGATAACCCATAGCTGCTTCCACCACGCCTTTGGATTAAGAATGATGGACAGGAGAACTACCTTCTGCCAATTAATTCCAGAGTATAATTTGTAGCCTGGGCCCATCCTGGAAGATCCTAGGCTGCTAACAAACCATGACACTGCTTTAATTTCTCCTTTGCCCCCACACTTTATTAAAACCTGGAGTGGGTTCCATCAAACATCCCTTCAAGGGAAAAACAGAGAGAGGCAGAGAAATGGAGCAACATTTGTCTCAATGCAATATGAAAGATTAGAGTTTGCTGGATAAAGAGGGAGAAGGGAGGGGGTAGGAATTCTTGTGAAAAACACGCACGCACAGGGACACACACACACACACACACACACACAATATTTCTCTTTTGCAATGACCTCCTTATGCCCCATCCATCAGCCTGGGGTTGGCTTATTCTAACTAGCAGATTCCTTTATTCTGTATAACAGGCCCATCAGACACAATCTGCATGCCAATTACTGGCACAGACCCCTTGATACCAAAAAATGGAAATTAGCTGTCAAGGAAAGGCTTCAGCCGGCCAGGTCTCTTTCTTGCTCTCTATTTCCAGCTCATATACACACTCACTCTGCTCCGCGCCTGGCTCTCACTAGGGAGTCCCCAGTGGAAAAAGTCATCTAAAAAATACAAACATATTTTATTGTTATTAGTATTAGTTGCTGACTTTCTCAGTACAATGTGAAATTCACTAGTGGGCAAAAGCTGCTTAGGGCAGAAATGGGTGAGAGAGGTTGATTTCTGATAATTGCATTTCTTTGGGAGCAGATCAAGGCGTCCCATGAAAGGACATTCAAAGAAATGTGAGGATAAGGGCAAAAGAAAACAGACAAGGAATGGGATTCTCTAACCAAGATAACAATCGGAACTTTCACACTTAGGAATGGGCCTAGACAGAGTTGAGAGGACAGAGGTGAGACAAGCTCCATGAACAAGCCTGCATGACTGCTTTGCATCCTAATAAGCTCTCACAAAGCCAGGCTGCGGCCAACCTAGAGGGCTTCCTATGGACACAGAATCACTCCGGTGTGCTTTCAACCCAACCTAAGCATGCTGCCCACAAGGTTTCTGTCCTTATGTTCCCAGAATCTCCAAAAGAGCAAATTTTATTATAATTCCTCTTCTCTTTTTTTCCAAAGTGAGTCACAGAGGGAAGGAGTTTCTTTTCCACTGTCAAAGGTCAGGGGTCCATGTAGAATCTCATTTGGTAGGACAATGGAATCCATCTGGATCCTGTGACCTCAGCATAATGGCCTGGAAAATTCAGGGCACCCCCTTCATTCAAGGACACATCCAACCTATCCATAAAAATTTTAGTGAGGGGTATCTCTGTATTGAAAGTCTAATTGTATGGATCCATCCAACAACAATACTATGTTTCATTACATATTTTCGTTATCAAATTTGCTCAAAATCTGGATTCCTTCATTGGCAATTAGAAACTATCTTTACTTCTAAACAAATTGTCTCTCCCTCCCATGTATTTTGGGAGCTGAAATTGTCACCCGGGACAATCTGGAGTTTTTTTTTTTAATGCATAATTTTCAGAACAGGATGTAAAAACAGCTTAATTTGTCCAATTTAATTCCTACAATGTTCTTCACATCTGCGTGTACTATGATTTGTGAAAACAATGAAGGAATGAATGCCAGGAACTCAGGTATACACTGTAAATAGGTTGGTGAAGACACATATCTTGACCTTGAGGAGCTCAAGATCAGACCTAGCTGAAATTCCTCATCACTCATTTCCTGTCCCCACACGTATTTTGTAGGTGGTGTTAACAAATGAGTTTCCAAAAAAAACAAAAAAAAAACAAAAAAACAAATGAGTTTCCTTGGCTTCCACCAGAGGATGGCTTATATGTTGCCTCACCCAAATGCTCTTCTTCAAGCTCCCAGTTTTGAGTTACCAGATTTACAAAAAGCTATTTACATTTTTATTACCCAGAGTGCTCTTGACATTGAAACAAAAGCAATTTGGCTTAGGATCTGATGACATTTAATGCTTCTAACCACTTCACTTCAAGGATGCTTCAGGATGCATTTCTAGTTTTCCTTCTACTTCTTTGACTGCTCCTTATCATCTTCTTTTGAAGATTCTTCCATTTATTAAATACTGGTATACCTCTGGGTCTGCCCCAGGTTCTCCTCATGTATTCAGACCCTAGGACAACAGAAAAGGCAAGAAGAGGGGCGCCTGGGTGGCTCACTCAGTTAAATGGCCAACTCTTGATTTTGGCTTATGTCATGATCTCAGGGTCCTGGGATAGAGCCCCACAGTGTCTGTCTCCATGATCAGTAGGGAACCTGCTTCAGGATTCTCTCTTCCTCTGCCCCTCCCCTCACGTGCACACTCTCTCTCAAAAAAAAAATAAATAAATAATTTAAAAAGAAAGGAAGAAGGAAAGAAAAGAAAGAATAGAAAGAAAGGAAGAGAAAGGGGGGACAAGGCTACCTGGGTGTCTCAGAAAGAAAAGGCAAGGAGAGTCAGAGTCAAAGCAGATCCCTAGATTTTTGGCTTTAGCAACTAGACAAACACAAATCCTTCTAGTTAGGCATCTTTAGTTGCAAGGAACAGAAATCCATGCAAACTAGCTCAAGAAAAGGATTTTTTTGAGGACACAAAGCATCTCAGAGAAATGCAGAAAAGGAAAGGTGAAACCAAGGCCATTACAAATCTCATTCACCTCCTCTCCCATTAGTGGCTTCTCAGCTTTTCTGAATACCTCCATTCCCTTCCTGTCCTGTAATCAGCTACCTCTAAGTTGCCCCCTTCCCAAGCTTCATCTAGTCCTTTATTGCCACTCCATATGCAACCCTCCTGCAGTCTTTCTGCTCTAGTGTCTACCATGAACTAAAAACTTCCTTGGTATCACTTAGATTCCCCTGAGTGGCATCTAAGCAGCCCAAGTCACCTTTTGTGTTCCAGACAAGCTTATCAGTTAGCTCCTCCTTAGAAGAGGTGCATCTCCCTGCATCCCTGTGCCAATCAGCTATGACTGGGGCAGTGTCAGATGGCCTACTGTCTATGTAGCAGAGACTGTGGGTGGAGGAAGTTTCTCTAAGAAGAGAGTGTTAGTGAGACAGTTATCCCCAAATGTGCCAAATACAGTGGTACCATTAAACAGAGAGACTAATTCTACAAATATTCATTGTGAAAATGCTAAATGCACAGCTAAATAAGATGGTTAAGGCTTATAGCTCTACCATTTTGGAGGGGATAGACTCAACAGAACCAGCAGAAGAAACAGAAGTTTCCATTGAGGGAAAAGAGAGTTTTGAGAAGTATATTGGTTTTTTACTGATGCTGTAACAAATTACCAAGCACTTAGCGGCTTAAAACAATGCAAATTTATTCTCATACAGTCCTAGAAGTCAGAAGTCTGAAATGGGTCTTATGGAGCTAAAACTAAGCTATTTGCAGAACTGTGTTCCTTTTGAAGGATCTACCAAAAAACTCCATCCCTTGCCTTTTCTAGCTTCTGGAGGCTGCCAGCATTCCTTGGCTCATGACTGGACATTACTCTGGCCTCTTGTTCCATCATTACAGCTCCTTCCCTGAATTAGATTCTCCTGTCTCCTTATAAGGACCTCGTAATTACATTGGGACCACCCAGATAACCCAGGATAATCTCCCCCATCTCAAGATCCTTAATCACCATTCACAAAGTCCCTTTTGCCATGTAAGGTAATATATTTAAGGTTCCAAGGATTAGGACATGGGATATCTCTGGAAGGTCGTTATTCTGTCTACCACACGAAGGATATGATGGTCACAGAGAACCAACCCTGCCACTAGTCTGAGGAAAAGCCACTGAGTCTAGATACAGCCTCATCTGTATCCTTCAAAAAACTGGTTTTCACAAAATAGAAGGAATGGAAATTAAATGTGAAGAGATTAGAGGTGTGCAGATGTTAGAGAAAAGGAGGTAGAAGTGCTATTCACTCTTCAGAAAAGTCCAGCAATGGAAGATGAAGAGAGAACTATTGTCTGAGGGAGAATCAGGCCAAAAGAGGATAAGGAATGACAGAGTAATTGAAATATGAAAGTTGCAAGCAAAGACCCTTCTGAGTCATGGGGACACAGAAACAGACTAAGCCTTCAGGTGTCCAGACTCAAAGGCACCTCCACAGAAATGCCATGGACGAGCCCCAAGAGGAAGAGAAGTTCAACAGGATTCTTAGCATATCCACCTGAGATGAGATGTTGACTCAACCTCCTTGATTCTCATGAAAAGGCCCAGAGTTCTGGTTAAGGAACAAGAAAGTAAACAGTAGAGATGGTTGGGTTGGAGGCTTGGCAGGATGGTTTCATCTGGAAAGTGAACAATGCAGGACTGCTAGAGAACAAGGGTAGAAAAGGCAGAGAAGTGAAGGAAGGCTGGGGAATAGAGAACTGAAGTGAGGGGGGAGATAGCAGCCTATATAAGGGTTCCATCAACACTCATTAAGTGATGGAATGCATGGAGGAATGAACAGTCAATCCATAGTCACAAAGCAGCTAGTCTGCTGAGTGTGAGGTAGGACATGGGGCTGAAGAGGTGGCTATGATTAGATGAGGGAGGCTGGAGATGAACAGTGTCACATCACTAGTCATGCCACATCCCTAAGGCACACATAGTTGCACGGATGAAAGTTACTGGCTTTCTTGAATGATCTATTTGCTTACCAAAGTTTAATGGGCCCCTGGACTCCAGGAAAGAAAGAACTCAAGGTTATCTCATCAGCTTCAATCAAGTTTTCTAACATTATTTAGCCCTATATCTTTCTTTGTTGGGGCGGAGGGTGACTATAAAAGACATCTTGAATGATTAAATTCAAGAAAACCTAAAATACACTATCTCCTCTTACCATGCAAATGTTTATCCAGGCCTGTCAGATGGACGTTGGCAGAAAGCACACTTCTTCCCCAGAGAAAAGAAAGATGTCACTAAAATTATCTTGGACTCCATAGGTGACATTAGTACAGCCAGACTGCAGAGCATCAAGTGCCAATTTACATGTTAGCTTCTGTTGTGCTAAATGAAAGAAATTGTACCCTTGTTGTGTCAATTATGTAGGTGAGAAAACTCCCCCTGCCGTGGGCCTGGCGCTGGGCTGCACGTGGGCCCAGGGGCCACTTATCTGCTTGTGTAGGTGGATTCTTTGCTGCTTGGCTCTAGAGGAAAATGCATCTTACATAAGGTGCTGCTCCATAGATAAGTCTGTTGTTAATATGCCTCAGACTGCCTTTGCCATGGCTATTATCATGGATACATACGACGTACATCTTTTTTATCGGTGTGCATTGTACTTGTGGTAAAAAAAATAAATAAATAAAAAAGGAAAAGAGACCACAGGATGTCATTTGTTATTTTTAAAAAAAGAAAAAAAATTTTGCTACAGATTCAACCCATACCACATATTATCCCCGATGAATAAAACTGGAACATCAAACATGAATTAATCAAATTTGTGGGTTTTTCAGAATGGACTTCTCCGCAGTTTAGTGTGATTCAGCAGGTACTTGTAGGGCATTATGCCCAAGTTGAATGAACTTGTTAAATGCTACCTGTTTATGATTTTGCCTCCTCATTACTGTTTTAAAATGTGCAGAATAATTTCCTCCCCTCTGCCAAAGAATAATTAATTAAATAAAATAAAATTTGGCAATGTATTCTTTTTTCTTTTTTTTCTAAGATTGATTATTTATTTGAGAGAGAGAGAACTAGCGTGGCCATGTCCATGCAAGCAAGTGAGGTTGGGGGCAGGAGCAGCACAGAAGGAGAGAAAGAATCCTTAAGCAGACTCCCAGACACATGGGGCTCAATCCCAGGATCCTGGGATCATTACCTGAGCCAAAATCAAGAATTGGCTGTTTAACCTACTGAGCTACCCAGGTGCCCCTAATAATGCACTCTTAACTGAGAGAATGGAGGAAGAGAAATGGGGGCTCAGTGTGAAATCTGGGCCATTTCTTTTTAACATCCAAGAACTGATCAGTCTAAAGAAACTGAGGCAGCTCAACCTGACATTTGTTCAAATAGAAGCCAACTCTACAGCAGAATGAGCCCCAACTGCATTATTAGGGAACTCCTAACCCTCCTCTGAAGATCCTAACCTGCCTGGGGGGGGAGGGGGGGTTCAGAGTTGTGGGAAACTGTTTGAGGGTGTTCAGGCAATCATAAGCATAGAAGCTCCAAAAAGTTGGTTCTGAGGACAAGGGTAGAGACTGGAGAGTCAGGCCTCCAAACGGAATGTGAATCTTCAGTGTAGAATGGCTGAGAATTTTGCTCATCACTTGCGCAAGAGGGTGGGCACTGATGGCTCCAGTTTCAAACATGCACAAGGGCTGAGGGAGGACATGTGGAGGGGACACTCTCAATGCTCCGCCCAGATCCTGTAGGATCTCTTTCACCATTTCTGTGTACCTCTCTCCTGGTTTCACTATGCTTTTGCCCTAATGGGCAGCATTGTACTTCTAGAATTCAGACCCTTCAAATGAACATCAGTCTACAAGTCCTAGACAGGACTGAATGCTAGGAAAGAGTCTTAGGTATTTTCCAGAGCTGGATCCAGACCACCAGGACACTCTCTAGTCTATAACTTGTGTATTCCCAGCAATCTCTAACCCCCTCACCTCTTTGGTGATACCATCGCCCAACTGACTGCCAATCAGTGAACCATATTTATGTTGCCTTCTGCATAACACTGAACACAAAATGGTTAAATCAGGAACCCCAATATCCCCACCACCAGCCACACACACACACACACACACACACACACACACACGCCCTCTTCCTTACCCTCAACTGCCAGCGCCAGGCAGAGGCATATTTAATGGTGTCTCTCACACAGAAAGTGCCATGGTACCTGTGTTTTGTTCCAGACCAAGAGGAAAACTCTAACCAATGTAATTAAAATGTCCCTCCCATCACAGATTGTAGCAGCAAAGAACAGTAAGCAGGGCAAGGTACCCAGTATCCAGACACCAGAAACAGGCTGAGTGCTCATTTAAGGGGAGAGGCCATGAATGAGAGAAAGCACAAAAATGAGAGCATGGGAGTGAGCAAGGCACACACATCCCCTCCACTCACCACTCCTGTCAGGCTGGCAACCATTCATTCCACTGTGTCTAGAAGCAAGAATCCTGCATTCGCTCATTTGAAAATAGGGTAATTGCTTATGAGCCTATCCATAGAAATCAACAAATAAAGTGTCAATATTTACAGATTTGAGTATCTACAAAGAAGTTTTCTGTAAAAAAAAAAAAAAAAAAAAAGTTTTCTGTCAACAATAAAAGTAACGAGGTCCAAAGTGAGTCCAAAATTGGACAAATTATACCAACTGCCTCTTAGTCCACCAGGTAAGGATAGCAAGTCACCTTGGGGCCCTAGAGGGCCCCTTCTTAGTTAGCAAATTAAGGCTTTATATAATATAATATTTTATATTTGGGAAGAAGATGCTAAGGCCCCATAGGGATATAAGATATAAAGTGTAAGGGGGCACCTGGGTGGCTCAGTGAGTTAAGTGCCTGCCTTTGGCTCAGGTCCTGATCCCAGGGTCCTGGGATGGAGATCCACATTGGGCATCCTGCTCAGTGGGGAGCCTGCTTCTCCCTCTCCTTCTGCCACTCCCTTTGCTTGTGCTCTCCCTCTATCAAATAAATAAAATCTTTTAAAAAAAAAAAAAAAGATATAAGGTATATAGTGCCTGATGCCCCAAAGGAGAATAACAGGGCTGTATGGTGCAATGAAGACACGTCTCCGCTAAAGACCACTAGATCTGCAGTGCTCAGAAGGAAGATGGACCCACCAGGATAGGTAGACACATTAAAGCAAGAGGATTAAATTTTTATTTCAAGATGGTAATCGGGCTCAAACATAAGAATCTTAAAATTAAAAAAAAAAAATCAACATTTCAGTCTAAATAGGATGGACCGCGAAAGAGGCTTGGCACAAGCTGGAGGAGAAAAGAAAGACTATTTTATTGGCAACCCTTGCGGGGGGGCAGGGCTCTCTACCGGTTCCCTGGAGCGCTTCCTCCCTGGCGCCACCGCGTAGAGGTCACCTGCAGAGGAGCCGCCTGGGGGCGGCATTGCCGCGGGCCAGCCCGCTGCTCCATTTGCTCTTGTCACTGGCATCAAGTCCTGGATCTAAGAGCTCCCCTAAGTAAGTTTAGCAGATTCAGCCAAGATTCTGCAGGAGTCGCGTCGCAAGCACTTGCAGCCCCTCGGCCCCCACTGACTTGCCGCAGGACCGAGGAGAGATGCTTCTCCAGGCAGGCGGGGAGGCCCAGGCCGGGGCTGCTGAGAACGCGGGGAGAGGTTGCCCCCCCACCCCCGCCGGGCCCCCAGCTCCGCAGCCGGCGCCCGAACCGCGCCCAGCATCCCTCGGTCTGCATTAGCTCTCCGTAATAATCTCATATATCAAAGCTGGGAGAGACCCCGGCTCTGCCTGTGAGCGACGCTGAATATCATTATCCCAGCCCCCTCGCTCCCTCGGCTTCGTCTGCAAACTCCCGAGCTCCCCGGGGCCCTTCCCGAGGAAAGTGCCCTGCTCCACGGACATTTGTTATTTTGCGGGTGAGGACTCGAGGCTCCACCGAGACCCAAGCAAATTAGCGCAGCCGCCGGTCGGCCGCAACCAAGACCTACATTGACACCTCGTGGCCGCTCTGGGAACTACAGCCACTCTGGCGGGTTGCCCCGAACGCTCCGCAAGGCCCCTGGTCTAGATACTAACATCCAGGAAGAAGCCTGAATGGGAAACAAATAGTCCCTTTCAACACCTCTTTGGTGACACACAGACCCACACTTCACCTTTAAATATCCTAATTCGGCAAGGAGAGGGAGAAATTGAAGCCATAACTCCCTCAACCCATCTCAGGAGAAAGCCAGGTCACTGAAAAAGAGAAACTGAGGAATTCAACACATAAGTGGAATCCAACCTTATGTCACATATCCCTCTGACTTAGGAATCTGCCCTACATATAGTTACACAAATGTGTAAAGATAATGGTTGCAGCAGTGTTGGCATTTTAAAAAAGAAAAGAGAGAACAGAATCTAAAAAGGCCATACATATATATACATAACAATATGTATGTAACAACACTCTGAAGTCAGACATATATATATGCATATGTGTATATGTGTGTATATATTTACAGTATACATGACATGACTTTTTTTAATTTTTATTTATTTATGATAGCCACACAGAGAGAGAGAGAGAGAGAGAGGCAGAGACATAGGCTGAGGGAGAAGCAGGCTCCATGCACCGGGAGCCCGACGTGGGATTTGATCCCGGGTCTCCAGGATCGCGCCCTGGGCCAAAGGCAGGCGCCAAACCGCTGCGCCACCCAGGGATCCCCGACATGACTTTTTTGTTATTGTTACACACATAACTTTTTTGTTATTGTTTTGTTATTTGGAGTCTCTTTTCCTCCCGATGGCAGAAAATATAATTATGGTCTGCCCCGGATGAAGTCAGGCATTTTATATTTACACTTAGTCAATGCATAAGTTTTCTTGCCTTACCTTGACCCTTAGGTTTAGGGGCCTATCTCATCACATTTTAAGGAGGAGGTGTCTGCTCACCAAGTCTCCAAATGAAAGTTTATCACTGACCTCTCAGTTCCTGAGCCCTCAAACTTTATCTAGAGAGTTCTATAACACCCTCATATGTGATATCTAATCCCCCAGGGGAGGGCACAGAAGACCTCCTTTTTAAAGCCTGATTTTCTGTTACTTCCTCCCCATCTTCCCTCTATCTCCTCCTCAGCTTGATCTAGTCTGGGGGTGGGAAAAGGAGGGAAAACTGCTAATACGTAATCTGATTAATCTTTTCCTTTTTTTTAAGATTGTATTTATTTATTCATGAGAGACACAGAGAGAGAGAGGCAGAGGGAGAAGCAGGCTCCATGCAGGGAGCTCCACGTGGGACTCAATCCTGGGTCTTCAGGATTAGGCCCTGGGCGGAAGGCAGGCGCCAAACCACTGAACCACGCAGGGATCCCCTGATTAATCCTTCTCTATTTTATATCTGAGATGAGAACTTTTTAGCTTAAAACCCAAGAATTTGGCATAATTCGTCTCTAATTCCACCATGACAGCTTCCTTAAAGCATTGAGTATTTCCCATCTACCTTCCCAAATTGTGAATGGAGGAGGGATCCAGATAAAGGGAGTGTGGGGTCAAAGAACTATAACTGGTGATACTTCTCATATCATCCCATCTCAGAGAGGGAGAAGGATCTTGGAAGCAGAAACCAAAATTAGCAGAACCTCACTGCCTCTTCTAGAAGACTTGAATCAGTGGGGTCCAAATCACAGAGCCAGATTGCAACACTTAGAAAAACCCCTGGAATGAGCCCCTTCTGTGTACAGCACCATGCCCCTGAGCCCTAAATAACAAGTGCCTTGAGCTTATCACAAGCTATCTGCGGACCAGAAGCAGCAAAAGTCTTGCCCCTCCCCACTCCCCACCATGGGGAAAGAAAGACCTATTAAACAGTTTGCAGAGAAAGAAGGAAGTTGTAGGAAGTCAGGAAGACTCCAGTCACATGTCCCCTATTCTCCTACCCTGGGCCAAGGAAGACAAGAGACACTCACACTCATGACAGATGTTTCCTTTGGTAGGAATGTAATCAGGTGCAACACTGTCTCACAACTTCACTGGTTCTGGATCTCCTTTTCCTGTTCCCAGTGGGTCATGGTGGTGCTTGGGAGGATTGTTTGGGGTTTTTTTATTACTTTACCCTCATCGCAACCCATGTACTTTTCTAAGCTGGAATTTTATCACAATTATGGAAATTTTTCAGCCATTTACTCCTCTATGTTCTCTTTAGTTTTGTTTTCTCATTCAGGAACTCCTCTTGAATGTGTGTTGGAATCTCTCAACTATCTTCCATGATTCTCAACATCTCATTCATATTTTTCATTTCTTCATCTTTTGGTGCTGTCTTATGTAATTTTTTTCTATCTTTTGATTGACTCATCTTTCATTAGCTATTCTACTTGGGTTTTTTTTAAGATTTTATTTACTTATTCATGAGAGACATAGAGAGAGAAAGAGAGAGAGAGAGAGAGACATAGGCAGAGAGAGAAGCAGGCTTCATGCAGGGAGCCCGACGTGGGTCTTAATCTCAGGACTCCAGGATCATGCCTTGGGCTGAAGGCAGGCGCTCAACCGCTGAGCCACTCAGGTCTACTTGGTTATTGATGCTATTTGTCAGTCTTTTTATTTCCAATAGCATTATTTTTCATAATTACCTATTGATGTTTAATCATCTCTTGGTCTCATTACAAAGATGCTATTCCCTTCTTACCTCTTCAATCTGTAACATGATGTTAAATTTAAAAGTAATAGGGAAGGACCATATGGGAAGAAAGGGAAATAGAATGGGGAATATCTCCAAATAAAGATAATAACAAAATCATAATGCCACCCAACATGATATATCCTACATACAATTAAAACCACACTCTTTCCCCAGAAGAGGTAAAATCCTTGAGTAATGTTTACTTCTCTTTGATATCCCATAACTTAAATTATATGATGTTAAGTTAACAATTCTTAAATATTAGGATATAAAGTCAATATATCTCATGTTGCATGATAAAGGAAGAAAACAAAGATATTTGCTTTATACACACACCTATAAACATATTCATAACACAGTAAGGAGGAATGCTTGTGACAGACTCCTCATTTCTGTATCTGGTCATGTGGTATTTATAACCATCTTCTTCCGCTACTCATTTCCTTTGCCTGCAACAAGCACCTCAGCTAGTTCTTTACCTGCTGACGTGACTCAAATCCTCATTCTTGAAAGGTCTGGGCCATTAGTGGTCCTGCCTGGATTGGACTGTTGTGGTTTTCCATTGAGCTTAATCACAGCACATTTTAATAGTAGGAGAAACCCTAAGGGATCTCCTGTATTATATACACCTTGTTATCTTCACTGTGGAACAGGAGTCCAATATCCCTTGGTAGTCAAGATTAATCACCTCTGCTAGCACACTAACTCCTTTCTTTGCCTGTTGACTCAGAGACATGAAGACTCTAAAGTAGCCAAATGGTAGTCTTAACTTCAATGGAATTGTGTCTCTTGGTGGAGGCTTTCCTCCTCTGTAACTAAGACCTCTAGGCCTACAGAGCATAAGGAAGAACAAGAAGCCAAAAATTTTGCTAGTGGGTAACTAGAGGTAATAATGAGTGGTGCCACTCCCATTTCCACCTCTTGATTCTTGGACCCATGAATTTTGGCTTAGGAGAAAGGGTACTACTTTATATCAGACACTGATTCAGAGCATAAATTTTCTTGTGAAGACTGATGCCCTAACCCAGCAAAGTTACTGCCATCTAGTTGGTACCATATAATTGAGTGTTCAAAAGATCACCCCATAGTTCCACCAAATCATATGCCTTGGGATGGTGTAGAACATTGTAAAATCAATGAAGTCTACATAAGCATGGGTTCATTGCAGCACTCCTTTTGCTGTGAAGTTCCTTAATCAAAAGCAATTCTGGGGGCCTCAAAGTTATTCAGTCAGTTAATCAAGAGCCAACTCTTGATTTCAGTTCAGATCATGATCTCAGAGAAGTGATATGGATCCCTAAGTAAGGCTCTACACTCAGCATGGAGTCTGCTTGAGATTCTCCCTCTCCCTCTGCTCCTCCCATGTTCATGATTGCTCTCTCTCTCTCTCTCTCCCTTAAATAAAGGAGCAGCAGCAGCAGCAACAGCACTGTGTAGAATACTATGACAGTGGATAAGGCATTCTGTAAGTCCATGGGTGGTGGTTTTGGCAGAAGCACTGTATACAGGGAAGGCAAATCCATATCCAGAATAAGTGTCTATTCCACTAGTTAACCTGCCATCAGGTCACAAGCTAATTACCCCAGGAATAGTGCCATATGGGGGACTCAATGTTGGTCTCTGCTGGAAGACTGAGCACTAGCAGTGGCCACAGCAAGGCTGACCTTGGTGAATGGAGATCCATGTTATTGAGTCTATACATAACCTCTATCCTGGCCACCATGGCCACCTCAAACATGGGTTCATTGAATGATGACAGAGGTGACTGGAGAAAGAGGCTGAATAGAATCCACAGAATGCATCATCCCATCAACTTGATTGTTAAAATACACCTCTTCTAAAGTCATCCTTTAGAAGAGGTGCATTCAACAGGACACAAATATTTGCCCATTCAGAGGAATCTATCCACACATTTCTTCCCCAAATTTTTTGCCACCAATTTTTCAGTCATGTTCCTTCCAAGTCCCTAAACTTCCAGCCAAACCACGGACCACAGCCCATGAATCAGCATATTCAGCATATCTGGTCACTTCTCCTCCCAAGTAAAGTCAACCACCAGGCATATTGTTCAAAGTTTTGCCCACTGGGAGGGTTTCTCTACACCACTGTCCATCAGGGATGTCCCAAAGAGGAGCTATTGTGCTACAGTAAAGCTGTCCACTTTTGGATAGTGCCTGTATAATTATAAACCAGGCTCAAGTCTTCTCTTCCTCTGTCTATTGATCATAGGAAACTCCCCATGAGACCAAAGGTGCAGGCTGAAAGGGAGAAGTCAATGTAGCAAAAGTGGGGATCCTGGACATTTGTGCTACTTCCTCACATAACTTAGTTGTTCCTTCAGGGCCTGTTTGGGCCCAATCACATATATATTCCACTTCCCTTTGATGATGGAGTGTTGCTATATCCAACTTTATGGTTTGATATATCAGATAACACCCAGTTCATGATTGGCAACTTGGTCATGTGGTAATTTTGTTGCCCACAGTTAAGCGTTCAGTCTCTACTAAAGCCCAGTAGCAGGCCGAGAGCTGTTTCTCAAAAAGAATGTAGTTATCTACTGAAGATTCCAGAGCTTTACTCCAAAATCCTAAGGGACTGTGCTATGATTTACCTACAGGGGTGTGTCAAAGGCTCCAAATATCATCTCTATCTGCCACTGACAGTTTAAGCCCCATTAGATTTGCTGAAGCATATGGCCTAAGCAGCAGAGCAGTTTGCACAGTAGACTGGACCTGTTGCAGAGCTTTCTCTTCTTTGGGCCCCACTCATAACTAGCAGCTTTTTAGGCCACTGTAAATGGACTAGAGTAACACACTCAAATGATGAATATGTTGCCTCCAAAGTCCAAAGAGGCCCATTAGGTATTATACCACATTTTTGGTTGTGGGACAGGCCAGATGCAACAGTGTATCCTTCCACCTTGGAAAAGATATCTCAATAGTCCCTACACACTGGACCCCTAGAAATTTTACTGAGATAGAAGGCCCTTGAATTTTAATCAGATTTGTTTCCCACCCTCTAATACACATATTTTTACCAATAAGTCTAAAGTAAATGCTACTTCTTGTTCACTAGATTCAATCAGCATAATGTCAACCATAAAATGGACCAACACCGTATCTTACAGAAGAGAAAGGTGATCAAGATCTCTGTAAATTAAATTATAACCCAGGGCTAGAGAGTTGATATACCCCTGAAGTAGGACAGTGAAGGTGTATTGCTGGCTTTCCTAGGCAAAAGCAAACTGCTTTGGTGATCCTGACTAACAGGTATTGAGAAAAAAGCAATGGGAAGATCAAAAGCTAGGTACCAGGGGATGGGTTGTTTTTCTCAAGCAACGAAACCATATCTGGTATAGTATCTGCAACTGGAGTCACCACTGGTTAAGTTTATGATAATCCATAATCCATTGCCATTCTCCAAGATCCATCTGTCTTCCAAACAGGTGAGTGAAATGGGGATATAGTTGGAATCACCACCCCTGCATCTTTTGTCCTTGACAGTAGCACTAACCTCTGCAATCCCTCCAGGTACTTGGTATTGCTTTTGATCTACTGTTTTCCTAAGTAGGAACAGTTCTACTTGGTCTTTCCCATCCTAATAGTCCTCATTCCACCAATTAGGGAACCAGCGTGGGGATTCTACTAGTCGCTAAGTATATCTATTCCAATTATTCATTCTAGAACAGGGAAATAACACAGGATGTGCTGAGGGACCCAATGGGCCCACTATAAGTCAAATCTAAATTAAAACTCCATTAATCACCTGACTTCCATAACACTCTACTCTTTTTTTCTTTTTTTTTTTTTTCTTCATAACACTCTATTCTTGACTGGTAAACCACAGTGACATTTTGGGTCTCCTGGAGTTAATGTCAATTCACAGACAGTGTCCAGTAGTCCCCAACACCTCTGATTATTTCCTTTTCCCCAATGGACAGTTGCCTTCCTAAAAGTTATAAGTCCCTTTGGGGAAGGCTGGGATGAAGATTAATAGTGTAAGTTTTTAGTTGTGTACCAGGGTCCCTCCTAAAGCGGATGTAGCCCCCCTCTCCATTCAAAGGGATCTGGGTTTATAAGCTGGCTCAAGTTTAGGAACTGATTGAGGAGCTCTGACTCCGTTTTTATGGTTCAGGTTAAACTTGTTCACTTGACTTAGAACTTTTCCTATACGGATCAAGTAAAATTTTAGTAGGCTTCCTACCTACTTTCACTTCTAGGAATACCATGAGCAACTAGCCAATGCCATAGGCCAGTCTGATTGCTGCATTGACTCTGGTGTCTACTACAGTAACTACACTCACCTTGCCTTTGGCAGTTGAGTGCCACCTCTTTACCCCTGCCACCCCAAGATCCAATTGTTCCCACTGTATTTTGGTTTCCCAGTTCAATGACTGCAGCTCCTCGCTATAAGGTCTGGTCTACAGAAAAGATGAATCATAGAGCTCTTCAAGTATATAGGGACTCTTCACAAATTTAGTTCTCACAGGAATAGTAAAATGTATGTCTTCTGTACCTCCCAGAGTGGGCAAATCTTAAATGATAAATCCATTCTAATATTCTAATCTCCCTAAGTCTTTGAATCCCGTCTTCTACATTAAACCAAGGCAGGTCAATCATTTCTAATTTGTTCACTGTGAGCCACCTTTTGGTCCATGTTTATGTTAACCAAACTGTTAGAGTCCTTCCGAACTCCTTGAGCTGCAGTATAAATGCAGAATCTGTTTAGTGAATCTATATCAATAATTTCAACATGATCCAAATTAACATCCTCTCCACTATTACCTCACATCCTCACATCCTATCTATTCCTACACATGTTCCCCAGATTTCTGTCCGCACAAATCAGAAAACTCAAATAGTCTTTTGGAATGTAGTACAGCTCCTTGGGGTAACATCTGATACCTCACCTTTAAGGACTGTTGGGATTTGAGTCTAGAAGCAAAGATAGCAAGTGGATGTGAGGCCTGAGGAAACTCACCATCGGCTTGCATGGTTACTGCCTCAGGGGTGTCCTTATAGCTTCTTCAGCCAATGCAGAGTTAATTCTCTCAGTAGGGAATCACTACCACTAGAGGTAGGAAGTCAGTTTCTACTGTGGGTAAGGAGGCCTCTTCCATGTGCAAAAAAAAAAATTCATCAAAATTAAGGGGCTCAAGGCCCTCAGCTTCATCAGGGACTTCCTACACACCTCCAATTGAACTTATAGAATCCCGTTCTTCCCCAATCTATGCCCTAACTCTAATACCCTGCAAGGCTGGATGTTTAATACACATTATATAATTCAGCCAATTGCAGGGTAAGAGTCTGCATTTGATTTTCAGCAATTTCAACTCTTCACCTATAGTAGATAACAGTCTCCTTCAGGGCACACATAGACACTTTTAGTTGATTCATGTGGCATTTGAACTGGGAATTCAAATCCCCAAGCTCATCCTTTTTTTGACACTTTGTCCAGAAGCATTAGAAGCAACCAGCCAACTTCATTTGTGATTTTTCAAAAAATGTTAGAAAATATTAAATACACAGTTACCCAACTCCTTGCTTATTGGTGGTTAATTAAGAATATCCAATAATGATATTTTGTACATTTTTATTGCCAAATTATACCATAGATTATCAATGTCCTCTTTACTAGAGGAAATAGAGTCATTAGCATGTTTAAATCTAATTAGAGGGAATCCCTGGGTGGCTCAGCAGTTTAGCACCTGCCATTGGCTCAGGGCATGATCCTGGAGTCCTGGGATCAAGTCCCACATCAGGCTTCCTGCATGGAGCCTGCTTCTCCCTCTGCCTCTCTCTCTCTCTCTCTCTCTCTCTCTCTCTCTGTCTCTCATAAATAAATAAATAAATAAATAAATAAATAAATAAATAAATAAAATCTTTTTAAAAATAAAATAAAATAAATCTAATTAGATTAGAGAATCAATTCCAGAAACCCCTGAACCAATTCAGAAAATTCATCCCTAAAATTCTGTTCTTCTAGAACCACTCTCAATAACCAAAATTTATATTAGTCTGGGAGTTAGAGATGGATAGATAGATAATAAGGAATTGGCTCATGTGATTATGAAGGCTAAGAAGTCCCAGGATCTGTACTTGGCAAACTAGAGACCCAGGAGAGCAATGATGTAAATTCTAGTCTGAGCCTGAAGGCAGGAGGAAACTGATATTCCAGCTTGAAAACAGTCAAGCAGAGAGAGACTTCTTTCTCATCCAGCCTTCTTACTCTATTCAGGACTTCAGTAGATTGGATAAGGCTCACCGACACTGGAGAGGGCAATCTGCTTTACTCACTCTACCTATTCAAATGTTAATCTCATCCAGAAAAATCCTCACACACACACCAAGAATAATGCTTATCCAAATATCTGGGCATTCTCATGTTCCAGTCAAGTTGACACATAAAAGTAACCATTAAAAACTGGAAGAATTAAATTAATTGCCTACATCATGGAATTACAGTCTGAGAATTTCAACAGAAAAGCTTATAAAGAGCCATGAAAGTGTCCATAGGAGAAGGAAATCTCAGCTAGTCCCAGGGAACCCAAATCCAGCTTTCAACTGTTCCAATCAGGTAAGTCCCTTCCTGAGCCCCCTTTCCATTCTATCCTTGAAATCCAATCTTAGATGGGTCCACCATGGCAGCAGGTGAAGGAGGAGGAGGTAAAAGAGAGATGGAAACAGACCACGCACTTCCCTGAAGTAAGGAAGCCAACCAACCTACTAAAGACAAAAGAAGTTTTCTCTCATAAGAGTTTAATGTTTTTATTACTATCTGGGAATAGGCAATTTTAATAACGAATTGAATTAAAGTGACTGAGTTAAAATAACTACAGAGTTTTCTATCACCTAAGAGTGACCCAAAAAGTCATCACTGACAAGGAAAAAACTGCTCCCACCAAGTAATTTTTAAGAGAGAGTGGGAGACCCCCCCCATGAGTCAGTAGATTTTCAAAGTATCCATTATTTCCATCTCTGTGTTATGAATTTTTCTGTTTGCTCAGTCTGAAATATGCCTCATAACGCATTTCATGTCTTTTGTCATTGTTTTTTTATAGCTCATTCTGCATGGTAGTGTTTTCCACAAACAAGTCCTTCTGTGGTAGATACTTTTGCCTTAGCCCATTCTTCCTAGTTTACACACTTAGGACTAGGTGTTAGAGATTTTCAAGTGTTTGCTCTAAGCCAACAAAATTCTCGATGCTGTACCCCTGTACAGGACCAGTCCAGACAAAAATGTCCCCTTTTCTTCCTGCACCATGGGCAAGCAGCACATTTCTGAGTGTTTTCAGACCTGGGTCACTAAATAGACAAGCCCCAACCCCAGCTTCGTGCAATGAGCATGGGTCTGCTCTCCTGCCAAACTTGGGGTACACTCATTTCCATTCCCACATGAGCTTTGAAGTCCAACCTATATATACCCAATTCCTTCTACCCTTGGGCTCTATTTCATCAGCTTACTCTTAACACTATTGACCATAAGGATTGTGTGTGTGTGTGTGTGTGTGTGTGTGTGTGTGTGTGTGAGAGAGAGAGAGAGAGAGAGAGAGAGAGAGAGAGAGATCTATCATTCCTCTGTGTTTGGAGAAGGTTACAGAGAGGGTTTGATGTGTGCTCACTCCATCATCTTGATCAGATGTCTTCCAGTCATGCCTCAGACACTACTGAGCTAGACGAGCAGGATATATGCCCCAGTCCCAAGTCACCTCAGTTTTGCAATAGAATGAACAAGTCTATTTTCCCTCAGTGATTGCTTATTACTAGCTTTGTAAGGGAAATCCCTCCCTCTATTGTCCTGCCTGCCCAGAAGAGTAGACACCACTCCATGAGAGCTGATGTAAGACAGACTATTCCACATTCTAGAGAGCCACAGTGTCAGGAGCTTCCCTAAGCCCTCCCTCTCACAATAAGAACTTCTAGTCTGAGCCTGAAGGCAGGAGGAAACTGATATTCCAGCTTGAAAACAGTCAAGCAGAGAGAGACTTCTTTCTCATCCAGCCTTCAGAGGTGACTCAGAGTTTTCAGATAAAATCTCAGGTGCAGATGCTGATATCACATAGTCAGCCTCCCACTCAAACAGGCTCAGAAGGCTCCAGGCCTCCAATGTGCTGCTCTCACCAGGATCCTATTCTTTCCTGGGACTGCATCATCAGCCCAGCCTGGCTGATCAGCCCAAGCCTTAAAGCTCCAACAACCAGTTAGGGTAAGAAAAGCCCAGCCCAAGCCTTAAAGCTCCAACAACCAGTTAGGGTAAGAAAAGCCCAGCCTGGCTGATCAGCCCAAGCCTTAAAGCTCCAACAACCAGTTAGGGTAAGAAAAACAAGAAGAGGGACCTAAGCACTCCCACTGGGGCTAGTGGAGAGTCTAGACCCAGAGAGGAAACATGGATGGCTCAGGAACTACATTTGTTTAGCATAGAAGCAGCCCCTATAGCCACACCCCTCAGACCTCAACAGCCATACATCACCTTCCCTGAGAGCTGAGCAAGTGGTCAATCAGCAAGAAGTTCAGCTGACTAGAATCACTGCATACCAACTGTACACCAGACACCACTAAAAACTTTACATACATTTTCTCATTTATTCATCTACCCATTCTGATGTAGGAAATAATGTCAGTTCCATTTTTCAGATGAGTAATTGAAGCTCAAAGAGGTTAAGTAATTTGCCAAAGATCACACAGCTGTTAAGTGACAGAGTCATAATTCAAACCCGGGGAGTCTAAAACCAAAAGAAGCACTATTGGTCCCTCCATTCTCACTGCCTCTGGCAATGGGGTTCTCCAGGCTGTTGAATTGGTTCACCCTACAGCAGCTCCCACAGAGAGGTATCCACCTTTCTGGGAGGGACAAGAAGAGCATGAACCTCAGTCTAGAATGAGGAGTGAAGGAAGGCTATACCATGAAAGAAAATAGCAATCCTCCAACCACACAGATCACAGCAAGAGGACCCTCAAGGATCCCATTTGGACCTACTGTCTGATGGTGTCCCAGGGTTTGCCTGCAATCAAAGCTCCCAGCTGTCTCTTACTGGAGGGTACCCCAACAGTCTCATAGAGTCCCACCCTGGAAAGGCAGTCCAGATGCCTCCAGCTCTGCCTTGAGGAAGAATATGGGCATTTGTGTCATTTAGGGATTGGAATTAGGCAGATGCCAAGTAACCCCAGTAGTGCACTTCCAGGACCCAGCTTCTCCTTATCGTTGCCTGGTTGCAGGTCTCGAGCTCCTCTGACCTGCACTGCTGGCATATGCACAGCTCGCACTGTGCCAGGCAGCCTTTGACTGCTGGAGCCTCCAGGCCTTTTGCATTCAGGCCAATCCCAGAAAGGGAGGTGATGTACAGCCTGGCCGTTGAGCCCTGAGGGGTGTGGCTGTATGGGCTGCTTCTATGCCAAGCAAATGTAGTTCCTGAGCCATCCATGTTTCAGAGAGTCAGCCACTCTCTGAAAATCTTTTCTAGGTAGTAGCCTTTACCAGCAACAGTCAGTCCCCACTCGGAATGGCTCCCTGATTGGTTCTAGGCTTCTCCAGAAAGCAAGGCTCCCAAGTATCCATCCGTGGAGGGTTCCCAACCAACCGGTGTGGGGCCCCACCCTGACCAAACAGCCCACTGGCCTTCAGCTCCACCTCCCAGGAAATATGCACATTTGAAGGTAGGTGTAGGTGAAGGCCTGGAACTAGGCAGCTGCTAGGTAGGTAGTCCCTGACATCTTTTCCTGTAAGCAGACCTGACTTGACATTGTTCTGTTCCAGGGCCCTGGCTCCCCCACATTGTCCCTACATACACAGTCCCAGTTCACACCCCACACCTTGTTAGCCGGCCTGGGGCTGCCGGGGACAACCCCAGGCCCCATGACTCTGATAGGATGCCACCAACTGAATGGAGAGCCCACATCCCAAAGATATTTCTGACATTGCATTTAAAGCTGGGGACTGCCAGTCCCTGCTTGGCCCAGCTGCCTCAGGGTGTCCTGGCCTCCTCCTCCAGGCAAGGCTCCCAGGTGTCTCTTGCTGGACGTTACTCTCACCCTCCCATGCAGCTCCATCCTGGCAAGGCAGCCCATACAGCTCCAGCTCTGCCTCTGGGGTAGCATGCACATTTGTGCAGGTGAGAGCTTGGAGCCTTGTACCCCCCATAGCAACTCGGTCAGGGCCTCTCCAGCCACTTGCCCTGTTCCAGGTCTCTGGCTCCCCTGACCTGCATGGCTCATGCATGCCCAGCACACACTCTGTCAGCCTTTCCAGGGCACCTCAAGCCCTCCAGGCCTGTGGCTTCAGGCCGGTCCCAATCCTCCTGCACAGCTTCCTGGATGAAGGGAGCCCAACCCTCCAAAATTTCTCTGAGGCGGCTACTCTAAAGCGGTGACATCAGTCCCCCCTGGCTGCCTGCTAGAGTCCCCGGCTTACCCATCATCGAGGCTCCCAGGTGTCTCTTGGGGAATGGTACCCGGCAGCCCACCAAGCCTCGTCCTGGCCAGGCAGTCCAGATTCCTCCAGCTTCACTTTCAAGAGAAACATGTGCATTTCTGTAGCTAAGGCTTGGAACCAGGCAGATGTCGGGTAACCCCAGTGGCTCCCCCCCGGAACCTAACCGCTTCTTACAGCTGCTGAGTTTCCAGGGCGGGCTCCGCAGGCCTGCGCGGCTCCCGCATGCGCAGTACACACCCCATCAACCCACCCAGTGTCCGGGGCCCTTCAGGCCTGTGGAGCCCAGGCAGGTCCCAAACCACCTGCACAGCCTCCTTCGTGGAGGGATGTCACCCCCCCCCCCCCCAATATCTTTCAGAGGCAGCAGCCTTAAACTTGCAACAGTCAGACCCCATTTGGACAGCCTGATGAGGCCCAGGGGTTTGCCCACATTCAAGGCTTCTTCTTGTTGGAGGGCACCCCAAGTGTCCAGCACAGCCTCACCCCAGCAAGACGGTCCAGATGCCTCCGGCTCTGCCTTCAGGGGTATATGCACATTTATGTAGATTAAGGCTTGGAATGAGTACCTGCTCCTGTGATCCAGCCTCTCCCTACAGCTGCCCTGTGCCAGGTGATTGGCTCCCCTGCCCTGCAGGGCCTCACATGTTCATTCCCACCCATCAGCCTTGGGTAGGCTGGGCACTCCAGGCCTGTCCTACATTAGGACAAAAATGCATCTCTAAACAGGAGCAGCTCAGCTCAGTGTTCTGAATCCTAGCCACCTTCTGAATAAGTGCAGTGTTTTGTTCTCATTTTCTTGTGTTGTTGTTTGTTTGTTTGTTTGTTTTCTGAATACCAGATTACAACTTCTCCCCCTAACCTGCCCCTGGAGATCCCTCTTCAAACATTCCCCAAGTGACTCTGGCACACTGGGATCTGCTAACACCAGCCACTCCTAACCTGCTGTCCTTGAAACTTTCCTGCTATACCCACTCTTTTGGAAGAAGTAGGGTGCCTCTTCCACTCCTTCCAGTTCCCTTAAAAGCTTTGGCCAGTGGAACCCTCAGCCCCTGCATTTGACACAACCCTCCTGCCAAACTCAATGGCCTCTTCTCTCAATAGTATGGGATGCTGATTGTCACCCACCCCTTGCAGTTCAGCAAGCTCAAACTGACTTCAAGTTCTCTACCCACACCTCCCGACCTCCCTCTATACAGCCCCTCCCTCCTCAGCTTGCTCTGCAGTGATGGGTCCTGTGTCCTCCCACTGCTGCTCCCACTGCCTTCTGGACACGTGTCATCCCAAACCTCAAATATTCCAAAACAATCTTGTTATCCTTGCTCCAAGCACAAGCTACTACCCCTTCCCAGTCTGTCATTCTCCTAGTTTCTTAGCCCTGGACTCAGGAATCATTCCTACTTCCTCTGCCTCCTTCATCAGCTATGCACATTGACTATAAACAGGGTCAACTGCATAATGTTTGGGGCCCCTTGTGCATGAAGCAGAAAAATGTCATTAAAGGCACATAAAAAGCTTTTTCCTTTCTTCTGTGATCTTTTTCTACGCTTGTCATGGAGGTTTTTATTTGTTGTTTAATGTGTTCTAAGTAAAAAAGAAAAAATTAAAATTTTTAATTAGTACAAATTTTACTTCTCATTTTTGCAAAACAAATATCAGAGCATTTGGCTGTAGCTGTCACCAAAATTACATAATTCCTATTTCCTGCCTTGTCCCCAGAGGGTGCCACAAACTGGCCAGAAGAGGCAAACACAAGCCAAACACAGGATGTTTGGAAGGCCAGGATCCATTAAACCTTAACTCCTAAGCATCAATTTTATGGGTCTTCTTAATACCTGAGTATAATCAAAGACACTTCAATTGAATTTTGATATTTTTATGTGGCTTTGTCTGACTCGGGGTTACCACTTACACGGTTAATCCACTTATGTTCCCTTGAAACATAAAAATTCCTTCTGACTGAGGTATTCATGTTTACTAGTTTCTGTTTTCTTCATCTACGCGAAGGAGAAGACAGTAATCCAACAAAATACACTTTTTTTTAACCTTCTCGTAGTCTACATGATTTAGATGCACTCTGCATATCATCTTAGACCAATGACTTCAGATTTACTATACGTCACCTGACTTCAGCCCATGCTCTTATATCTGATGTTCAAGTTGTCTCAACTTTGCCAGTGGGCGCTCCTTTTAGATTACCTTCTAAGTCCTTTTGATTCCATTAATCTATTTAAAATCTCCTACTTCCTGATCTTGTTAGTTGTTCAGCTTCATCTTGAACTTTCAAAGTACAGAATCAAAGTACAAAATCTGCCATTTCTCCCCAAGTGTTTTCTGTGGGAAAAGAGAACTGTAGACCAGAATGTGCATGCCGAGATGCACCATCTGGTGACACATCTCCCTGGCCACTTCAACAAAGAAACAAAAGGTATATATTTTTAGTTTACTATTTTTGTTCTTTTTTTTAAGATTTTTTTAAATTTATTTATTCATAAGAGACACAGAGAGAAAGGCAGAGCCATAGGCAGAGGAGAAGCAGGCTGTCTGTGGGGACCCAGTGCAGGACTTGATCCTGGGACCCCAGGATCACAACCTGAGCCCAAGGCAGATACTCAACCACTGAGCCATGCTGGTGCCCCCTATTTTTGTTCTTTTAAAAGCATGAGTTAATAGCGATTTTTCCAGTTCCATTCTAACAATACAGTATTCCTATTCAAATCCTTGATTCTACAATTATGTTTCCTTTTCTTTTATGCTAAACAAAATCTAGATTCCTAACAAAATAAACATAATTGCTTATTTTCTTTGTCTGAAAAGAAAATAATTCTAAAATAGCTCTAAAACATAATGCAAACTAGTAGCAATGCAAACTAATAAAGTTCAATTTTTCTAATGCTTACTTTTTGTTTGTTTTTAGGCTGCATTCCACTAAAGATTTGCCAAAAAAAAAGAAAAGAAAAGAAAAGAAAAGAAAAGAAACAGAAACAGAAAAAGAAAACAAAAAAGAAAAAGAAAAAAAAGTCTTTGCTCTAGAGTCCTTTATAATCTCTCACTCTTGTCTCACTCTTGTGAATCCTTGTCTGGCATAGAGTTTTGATTCATCTGTTTTCCTTCATTTTCAAGCTGAGAGCCCTAGCATCAGAACAGCCAGGAGACCAAACCTCTTAGGAGGTAGAGACTAGGAGACACTAGGAGAAAGAAGGTCTTCTCCTCAAGATGATGGAGAGAACCCCAACAGTATAGTGGCCAAAATTCTGCATGACGGTTGCATTTCACCATTATCTGTCCATCTACAATGGCTTAACCTATAGGCACAATAATCAGGATTGGTACACATGATTTCTGGCTGAAAGAACCAATTCTGCCTCTTGTTAACTAACCTATCCAATCTATTTTACTGTCACACATTTGGTTGGTTTTTCTTTTCTTTTCTTTTCTTTTCTTTTTTTTTTTTTTTTTGTAAAGTCTTGTTCTAATCTTCTAAGCCTTTTCATTTATCTTGTTCCTTTTATGAACTATAAACTCTCCCTTCTTTTATAATGTTCAACATTCCCTTACCAGCCTAATATACTGTGTTACATGTTGTTCCTCAAGGTTTCAGTGAAGAATCAAAATCAATTAGCAGTATCTTAAGTCCAGATTTAGTCAAAGCTTTTAATTTTCTCACAAGGGGATCAAATTCTTTTTTTTTTTTTTTTTTTCATGAGAGACGCAGAGAGAGAGAGAGAGAGGCAGAGACACAGGCAGAGAGAGAAGCAGGCTCCATGCAGGGAGTCTGATGGGGGTCTCGATTCCGGGTCTCCAGGATCATGCCCTGGACCAAAGGCAGTGCTAAACCACTGAGCCACCCGGACTGCCTGGGGATCAAATTCTTTATGATTATCCAAGAACATTACCTCTAAATGCAGTACCTTAAGATTTTACTAGAAATACCTTTGACTTAAGGGTCAAAATTCAGGTTTGGCTTCATATATATTATACTGTCCTTATTTTAATTATTGACCAACAGAGACTAGAACTCCAAATTCTCTGAAGTCTTTGGAAAACACAGTTACCAATTACCTTCATTCTATATAAAACTCAAACTTGCCAAAGCCAAATAAGAAGGTCATAAAATGCAACATAGATATACTTCAATAAAGTTTAAATTAAAAATACATAACCAGGGATGCCTGGGTGGCACAGTTAACTGGCTGACTCTTGGTTTAGGCTCAGGTAATG
This sequence comes from Vulpes lagopus, assembly GCF_018345385.1. Classification (NCBI taxonomy): domain Eukaryota; kingdom Metazoa; phylum Chordata; class Mammalia; order Carnivora; family Canidae; genus Vulpes; species Vulpes lagopus. The sequence continues at coordinate 34,152,220 of NC_054842.1, read as the reverse complement.
ATCTCAGAGTTGGGAGATCCAGCCCTGTGCTTGGCTTTGAGCCTAGCATGGAGTCCACTTAGGACTCTCTCCTTCTGCCCTGCCCCTCTCAAATAAATAAATAAATCTTTTTAAAAAATAAAAATACATTACCAGATATATCAAATTATGTCACAATCTTTTCATTACTGAAAAAATGTTATCAGATTATTTCACCTCTAACCATTCTCAGAAAGTTCAAGTAGAAAATTTTACAAATTCATAAAATTTCCAGATTATTTTCTCATAGAACTTGTTCATAAAAGCTATCAGTGTTTAAAAATCATAGTACACTGCCTCATAGGACACAACTAGTTAATGTTATGGGAGACATCCAAATTCTGCCCCAGAATCAAATATATCATGCCCTAAATTCCTGACTTTGCATTCTGTTGTAGCTGCATTTATGACTTCAAGTAAGTCACAAAACCGCATTCTTTGAATTTAAGGTAAAACTATGCATTATCTGGTTTCAATTTTCAATATTGTTAATACCTTTTTAAAGTCTTAAATGGTATCTAATTCAGGCACCTGGGCAGCCCAGTCAGTTAAGTGTCTGCCTTCCAATCAGGTCACCGTCTCAGCAGCCTGGGATTGAGCCACATGGGGCTCCCTCCTCAGTAAGGAGTCTGCTTCTCCTACCCCTGCTCTTGTTCTTTCTCTCTCTCTCTCTCTCTCTCTCTCTCTCTCTCTCTCTCTCCCCCCTTCATTTTTTTTATTTTTTTCTCTCCCCCCTTCAAATAAATAAAAATCTTTTTTAAAAATGGTACCTAATTCAAAAACTCTGATTTTGTAATAAATGTTTTTGGAGGATGTGATTTTTTTTTAAATGAGTCATTAGCTAAAGGAAAGAGTGGGCCCCACCTCTGGCATACACCCTGCTGATAACACACATCTCTAGCACCTGCATGTTCAGAACCACACCTCAGGACCAAGCTCCTGCCTATCAGTTCTTCAACTCGTGCCTTGTCTTTGCCAACCCCAGATTAAACTTCTCCTTCAGAGTTTAAAACTTTGTTAGAAAAAAAAGAATAAAAGGAAGAAAGAGAGGGAGGAAGAAAAGGAAGGAAGGAAAGAAGGAAGAAATAAGGAAAAAAGACGAGGGAAAGGAAGGAAGGAGACAAATCCTTTTTCCTGACAGTTTTCTCTCCTGAACTGAAATGGAACTGCTTACAGTTACATGTATTTAAATTACAGCATCTGCTGTAATCTGCTGCCATCTGCTAACTTAAAACTCTTCATTTAAAATACAGTAATTCTTCGCCCCATTGGCAATCCTCCATAATCTAGGCTTAATCTGAGGAGAGGGAGCTATTCCATTTTGATCTATTCCCAGTAGCAAGACTCAAACGTGAAAGGAGAGAATGGAGAGTTAACTTCGTGACATGAGCTTCACCTGTGAAGGCCCTTTAGCCTTGGTACTGTCGGTGTGATGACATCAGAAGGCCCTAGTTCTGGGGTATGATTTCCTAAGGCTAGAAACCTAAGATGTCGTCTGTAGGCTTAATCCTATACCAAGGCACTTTAGTAGAGATATGCTGGCATCTCCAGGAAATGAGGAGGCATGGGGGCCACTTCATAGACAAGTGGCTTAAAGTACAGGAGCAAAATGTAGAAGTTACTAAGGTTTGTACAGACACTCATTTTTAACAGCCAGGACTTTTTAAGTAGTTTTTTTTTTTTTTAAGATTTTATTTATTTATTTATTCATGAGAGAGAGAGAGAGAAAGAGGCAGAGACACAGGCAGAGGGAGAAGCAGGCTCCATGCAGGGGGCAGGGATCACGCCCTGGGCTGAAGGCGGCACTAAACCGCTGCCACCCAGGGATCCCCCTTTTTAAGTAGTTTTTAAAATTTCCCAAAAGGAGTCCAATGGAGGAACCAGAGGCAAGTACCTCCTTCACAGTAAGAGGGTTTTTGCTTTTGCTCCTGGGGCTCTTTGCAGATACCCAAGAACACTCCTGCTCAGTTCTTCCTCCAGGATCCTTAATGGGGTTTTGCAACCCCTCTTGGGCTTGCAGCTTCTCACTGAGGGAGGCAAGAGGGGCTGCATCTTCCTTTTGGGAGTCTTCTGCTCCCACATGTGCATTCTCCCACTTCAGGCACGAATGGGTTTTTTTGTTGTTTTTGTTGTTGTTGTTGTTGTTGTTAGATGCATGAGAACATGAGGGTCCCTGGAACCCACAAGACAAAACTGTAATTGGGGTCAACTCTTGTATGCCAGTTTCAAATTTCACAGAGTAGGTGCCACAGTGGTTTAATATGACTACCCTCTCATGAACTACCCCCTCATATGGCCTGAGGAACACCCTAGAAAGTCAGTCTAGTCCAGGGATAGGCTAGAAATGACAGACAGGAAAAACAAAAATTCAAAAACTTTTTTTTTTAATAGATAAGGAAGGACAGCGCAGAGGAAAGCTGGACACAGGAAAAAGTGAGGCAGAGGCCAAGGGCCCAGTAGGGAGGCAGAGCCAGGCAGGCCCAAAGAAGCCCCTAATGATGCTGGAGACAGGGCCCGAGTGCGGATATGGCGGCCACTAAATTCTGAATCCACTAGTGGTAGTGGAGGTTTGTTAGGGGCCAAGCCCATGGAGATTTTGTAGTTGAGTTCTCATTCTAGGAAACTTGTCTGAATTTTCCTTTCTCCATCCAGGAAACTAAGATCGCTTGGCTCCGTGAGAACAGAAGGACCTTTTCCACCACTCAACACAAGGTGGCGCCAGACACCCGCGGACTTAATGAGGTCCCCCTTCCAAAGGGGCTCCAGAAGCTTTGGGAAAAGTTCCCTGAAGGGATCAATCAAGTCCGGCCAGATTCAAAGGAAACTGAGAGCTCTGCATCCACAGAGAATTAGCCTAAGGATTAAAAAAAAAAAAAAACGCATACAGAAAATATACATATATATGAGATGTATTATATATACACATACATATATATATATATAAGATGGGGAAGGGTAGCACAGAGGCTAGACACGCAAACTGAATCTACAAAAACTCTATAAAAAGAAAATAAAGGCACATCACTGGGAACCCCTGGCAGGACGGGAGATAGACAAGGAGTTAGGCAAGTGAGAAAGGACTGGAAGTAGAGGGCAACCAGTAAAGAGGCTGTTGCAGGTCTCCAAGGGTTGCTTCTTGGGCCAAGGACTGGTGGCAGTGGAGAAAGATGCCTTCTGATTGAGGTGTGTACATTCACTCTTCTTCATAGTATTCTTCATTGGTGTGGTGAGTCAATAAAGCCCAACATGACTGCATAACGAGACTGAGTTGAAATGCATTCTATTCATGTTTTCTGAGAATTCACTGTATTAGCTTTGCTCTTTTTATGTGTTGTTATGGATTCGTGACATTTCAAATGTACTAATGTCAGTCGATATTCTCATTTTGATGCTCTCACATTATCCCAACTTTTGGTGGTGGGGACCCTTTTAGATCTCAAATGCCCTGGTTATTTTAAGCTTTGCTTCTGGCCCAGTAAGGCGTTAGGTGTTATGAGATTGCCTCATACTCTTTTGCCCCAGACCAGACATGGAATCAGACATTGTTCCCAGAAACCCTGGCTCCTTTTGGGAGAAAAATAGCATTAGAAACCATAATGTAGGCATTAGGGTGCATTATATGCATTGAGGTAACGTTGCTACTGAGCCATTTAGATGGGGGGAAGCCAGAAAAGAAATATACTTTAAAGTAAATGTATTACAAAGGCATGACTTCATATTAATATGTTCAATTCAGTTCTAACAATACATGGCTCCTACTCAAATTTTTGAGTCCAATTGGCCTTCCCTTTCACTAATCCTGAAATCTAGGTTCCTATCAAAATAAACATAATTATTTACTTATTCTAACTGACAACTTAAGAGAACAGCTCCAAACCCTCCCCCCTCAAAAATACACTATCCATACAAACAGTACAAATACTAAATTAAGTTTTTGTTTTAGACTGTCAATTTTTTGCCAAATTCATCTGTTCTAGAGCCACTGGTAACCTCCCCACCCTGTGCAGCTATATAAGAATGTAACTGACATAGTTGTGGTCCAGTTGTTTATTTAGAGGAGGCTGCAACCTGCCCCCATCCCCATTTTCTGCTCTACCTTTTCATTTTTCATGGGTCTGATACACTCCTAATATACCAGATAATTCACTTACAAATAAGAATTACTACCATTATTTGATTTTGTATTATTTTGTTATTATTATTTTCCCTTTCCCCTGTGGAAATGTAAACCTCATAAAATAAGTGGTTTTGTTCACTAGACTCTGGCATTTGTTCCCTGAGGGCAGGGCTAAGGAAGCTGGGCTTGATTCTGGGGGTGAGGGCACTCTGTGGGGTTGAGTGCAAACATGGTTGGTCTTCCTGTTCTGTTGTAGTTACTAACTGGGCTCCTTTTCACTTCTTAAAGTGTTACAGTTTAAAGAGCTAGGTGATGGGGATAAAAGGAGAGAAGGCCCGAGGAGTCAAGATATAAGCACTCCAGCTACAGAGGTACCCCTCCTACTATGGGGAACAAGCTCAGTGTCTGATGCATGGCTGGACCTCAGTTAAATGCACGTGTGGGAACTGAGAAGACAACAGAATTATCCAGAGAAGTGTTTACAAACAAAAAATGCCAACAGGAATGGATGGGCTCTGGGACAAATTGTGAGAGGGACTCAAACAGAGGGAAACAAAGGGTGATTTCTGGGTTCTAGGTCTGGACAGGTGGCAAAAGGACAGCAGCCCCCACATGGAGCAGCAAGGAAATGGGACAAGGGAGAGTGACGACCAGTATAGTAGCATGGCCTTTATTTTTGCAAACTGAAAATGTTTCCAGTTCAGGCTAAATATAAAATTAACATATACTCTCCATAAAAGAGTCGAACAACACAGAAGCATACAAAATGGTACAAAGGAAAAAATTTTCAGCAATATCATCCTCCTGGAGAGTCCACACCATCTGGCTCCTTGAGGCCCCACTGGGTAGGGAGTGGGTGAAGACCCAAATCTTGTAGGAGAAACACATGGTTGAAGAAGTTAGATTGTCCCCAGCTCTGGGCTGGCTGGGAGGGGTCCAGGAAGTTGGTGGAGACAAACCAACTCAGAGGCTTCAAGGCTGGGGTCTGAAAAATGGAGGCAAAGGCCTTGCCCATCAATCCCTTCACTTCTCAAGAAATTTCTCTCTCCAACCCTGACTCTTCCTCACCTGGTAGGGAGAGGGGTGGGAAGAGGCTTCCAGAGGTGGATCCTGGATGAACATGCTAGAAGGGGCTGAGGACACCCTGAGTGAGCTGTCTTAAAGAGGAGAGGTACCCAAAGGGATTTCTTGTGGAGCAAGGCCTCTAGGAAGATCCAGGGGCACTCTGACCAGGTGAGGCTTTGACTACTGCATTGGTCAGGGTTCTCAGGAATCTGCCTGCCACTCTTTCCCTTCCCGATCCCCTACCTGGGGTCACCCAACAACTCCTGACCAATGGTGGCCTTCAGGAGCATCTTGGGACATACGGTTGATGATGTAACTAAAGACCACTTTTTTGGAAGAAACCAAAAAGCTTACTGAAGGTGACCCCTTTTTATTTTTCATTCTATACTTTAACAATGCTGCAGGTCAAAGGAACACAGCAAACACCACCTTTATTATTGACATCCTTCTGCATTCTCCTCTCCTCATACACATACATGTTACCTGCTGCCTTGAGTGTGCACACATTATTTCCCCTTTACAACATCTTATGTATGCACAGCATGTCCCATCTTCCATGAGCCTGTGGCCTCCTTCTAGGTCATGTATTGTAGAGCTGGCTGAGCCATTTGCCTCTGCACAGGCATTTTGGGTCGAAGTGAAGTCAACACTTTGTACCCATCCTTCCTTTCCTCATCAAGGTTTACTCTAGGGAAGTGGGGGTCTCCAAGCCAACTGGTGGAAAGTTTTTATCATTCTTGTTACAATTTATATACTGCTCTGCAGAAAAGTTGAACTAATAACAATATACAGTGCTGCCAGTTTCCCAAAGCTCTGCAAGAGCTGTATGTGTGTGTGTGTGTGTGTGTGTGTGTGTGTGTGTGTGTGTGTGTGGTGGTGGTGGTGGTGGTTTAACAGTTGTATGGTTAATTCTCCTATTTCATAGATGAGAAAACTGAAGACCAAAGAAACCAAGCCACTTTCTCCAGGGTCATTCAGTCGGTGAATGGCAGAGCAACCTAGTTCTAGAGGTCACATCTCCTGACCCCCCCCCCCCAACTCAGCACTCTGTCCACCAAACCACTCTGCCTCTGACAGTTGCTTCTAGACATGGACACAGCAGGCTCTTCTTCTTTTCTTGTCCTTTGTCCATGGAGGAAAACAGATACTGGGTCTTTCCCCTCACAGCTTCTGTGCCGTGCCAACTGGATTCTCAGTTTCAACTGGGCCCTCTCCCAGCCTGCTAGATCCAGGACCTGAAAGGCTCCTCAGAAGACAGCACAGCTGTGGCACAGGCTTCCACCTCTTCCTTTCTGCAGCTGATTAACTTCTGGGGTGAATTGGTTATTTTCTGAAAAAATAATTTTCATTAAAATTCATTAGAGGAATGGTAGTAGCAGTAAAGTAGTAGTCACAATTACAGAGAATGTTGCAGAAATCCCAGCTACTTGATTAACTTTCAAGCATCGGGGTGGGGGGGTGGGGGGATGATTCTAACCACTGGTTCAGGAGCTTCCAATATTTACTCTAATTATTCTCCAGTTTACTGACCAGCAGATCTCTGGGGGCTGTGCTATATCAGTTACCCCACAAAAGCCCAGAATTTAATTCTGTCCAAAAGTCTAACCTTCCAGCAGAGAACTCTGAAAATAATGACCTGCAATGAGATGCTCAGTGTATAGCACATGGAAGGGGGCCCAGTCCAGAGGTGACACGCCACAAACAGGAGCCCCTTCCCACTCATATTCATGTTCCTACCGTCTTCTCCCAACAATGGCAATATGTAACCCTAACTGACTATAAAAATGCAGGTGTCAGCATTTCAGAGGGACTCTCCCCACTGTTACTAGCCTGCCCACTTCCACCAAACTCATTAGGTTCTTATTTTCCATGGCCCTTCCTGTCAATTCTCCAAAGAGGGGCACATGGACACAGCAAATAGGCCCAACGGGTTCTCCACCTCAGTCCTGGGAGATATTAGTTAGCTTCATGGAGCCAGGTGCCCTTGTTCCCTGTTTGTAAAGAGGCAACTCTGGTGTTCATGAGCAAGTAACAGGGGAGGACAATGTACATGCAGGGGTCACTAATGGGGAGTTTCAGTGGGGAGCCGACCACCAATTCATTGCTGCTGGTCCAGTCAGGTTCTTAGGATACTAGCTACCTAAATCTGCAGTGTTTATATTTGATTTTTTTTTTAACTCTAGAGAAATGCTGTCCAGTGGAAACATAATTTGAGCTCTATAGATGATTTAAAATTCTCCAGTAGTACATTTTAAAAAGTAAAAAGAAACAGGTGAAATTAATTTTAATAATGTAGTTTATTATTAAAATATTATTTTAGGGGCACCTGGATGGCTCAGTCCATTAAGAATCTGCCTTCAGCTCGGGTCGTGATCCCGGGGTGCTGGGAGCCCCGCATCTGGCTCTCTGCTCAGCAAGGAGCCTGCTTCTCCCTCTCCCTCCCCCTGCTTGTGCACGCTTTCTCTCTCTCTGCCAAATAAATAAATAGAATATTTTTAAAAAGTAAATAAAGTAAAATAAAAAATAAAAATAAAAAAAGTAAATAAAGTATTATTGTAACTTACAATATATATAAAAATATTAATGAAATGAGTTTTTCAAAATCCATTGCATATTTTATATTTACAGTACATCTCAATTTGGACTAGCTACATTTCAAGTGCTTAATAGTCACATATGGATAGTGGCTACCATATTAGACAGTGTAGTTTTAGAACATGAAAGTAAAATATATAATCTCAGAAGTTCAGAAGGTATAAAACTGCTACCCCATAGGTTAGAATAAACTTTCAAGCAAGATTCAATTGATTTTTTTTATTTGAATTACTTTTCAACATTTAAAAATCAGTAGATTTCACATAAACATTTGGATCTCTGGTTTCTCATTTAAAAGGTGGAGATCTTGGGATGCCTAGTGGCTCAGTGATTGAATGTCTGCCTTTGGCTCAGGTCATGGTCCTGGGGTCCTGGGATCGAGTCCCATGTCAGGCTCTCTGCAGGGAGCCTGCTTCTCCTTCTGCCTATGTCTCTGCCTCTCTCTGTGTGTCTCTCATGAATCAATCAATAAATAAAATCTTTTAAAAAAATAAACTTAAAAAAATAAATAAAATAAAAATAAAATGTGGAGATGTGGTGGGGCACCTAGATGGCTCAGTCAGTTGGGAATCTGGCTCTTGATTTTGGCTCAGGTCATGATCTTGGAGTTGTGAGATCAGGCCCCATGCCAGGCTCTGCAGTCAGTGGGAAGTCTGCTTGGCATTCTCTCTCTCTCCCTTACCCCACCCCCACCCCCACCATGCACATGCACTCTCTTCCACTCTCTCTAAAATAAATAGATAAATCTCTTTAAAAAAAAAACTTATGAATCTAGGATTTATGAATCACCTCTGATTTTAGACTCTACACTACCGTACGCAATCATGGCCAGATATTGCAGGTGATTCAGGCAATTCATCTAGTTGTAATTATAATAAAACTTTCTTTTTTAAAAAAGAAAAAAAAAACTTGGAGCTCTAGTAGCATTGGCTCACATTACCTCTCAGCAACAACATGCTAGAGCCAAAAAACAACTGCCTTCTTTAGCTATAACATGTTTGCCATGGTCCCTACCATCTCTCCCTATGGAATTATATTCACTGTGGCGCACACTTTTTCTTTTGGTACCTGTCTGGGCCCCAGATTTATCTGAGCTCACAAACTCTACTTTCTTAGGAAGTATACAAAGCCAAACTTGGGATGATGCATTGAAGAATGACTAACTTGGGGCCATCTTTATGCTTGCTACCTACATTACAGTGGAATGTGACAGCAAAAAGAGAAAGAATAAAGTGAGTCACAGAAAATAAAGGAAGACCCTTTAGCAGCAAAGCCTCCATTCCCATAAAGCAATTATGGATAAAAGACAAGGAAAAGAAATAACACTTTAAAATAGGGACTGTACACTGAGCATTCTTGATATAATTTTCTTTGCATATATATTTTTGCTTTAGACTGTTACTTGGTGATATAAATTTGAATGGAAAGAAAATCTTAATGGTGTATTTCTGAGTGCAACCATCACCGACCGTGAAATTATAGATGTAGACATGAAATGTTTAATCCAAACAGATAAATTAAACACTTATGAACTCAATAGGGATTTTTGAAGAATTGTCAAGGATTTCTACTTGGTAATTTTCCATGGTTTAATTGGAAAGATGCGTGGGTCTTGCAAGGATGGCTAGAAGTTGCTTTTTAATACTTTAGAGGATTATCTATAACTAAGACAAACATTGAAGTGCAGCTAGGCTGAGCTAAAGCCAAGGCTGAGGCGGAGTAGAGGGCAGTGGTAACATATAGTTCCAGAATCTGTGTGGGATTTAATGGACACTAGTGATCAATTTCTCGTACAGCACTATGGGAAATGCATATACTCAGAGAAATTGTCCACTTTAAAAAATCGAGGGAGAAATAATAAAAATTTAAAACCTTATGGAAAGAAATGTACATAGGAAAGACACTACAACAATGTAGGGAGGAGGGTAAGGAGAACAGAGAAGCAAAAGATAGTCAAGGGTAGTTGTACCAATCTTCCATGGATGAAAGTGGTCATACTGTTACAGAATATCCCTGTTTCTAGTCTCCTTTAAAGTTGTCTGGTTTTCTCCAAGAGCTATGTTTAGAGTGTGGCTCATAATGCATTAGGATCCTTAGGAGTTCTTGCCATTTGAGGACTCTTCTGTGCACTTGAAATTCTATAAGTAACGGACACTTTATATGGTTCTCTCCCTGGCCCTTAGCCGTCACTCACTACAGGTCCTGGCAGGGTCCTAGTGCCCCTGATCCTGACATAGGGAAGAACTTCTACTGGGCTGCTGAATGTAGACCCAGAAGAAGAAAAATGAAAGAGGGTTAGAAATGGAATACCCTGTGAGTAGAAGGTAAGCATGAGTAACAGAATGGAGAGGAATAGCACAAAAGGTGACTAATTTGATGGAGTTCAGTTGAGGAAGGCTGAATTTTTTTACCACGTGTGGAAAAGAGCTTGTGACCATCTCAGCCAGGGATGCTTCCCTACCGTTATCATTTTGGATTGGTCCAGGACATCTTTTATTGCAAGGTGCTGCTTCTGCTTATGGTGGAGGAGCACCAATCAGGCCAATCCTCCTACAGATAACAACTTTAAAAAGTGATCAAAATATAAGTTGATTTTATATATATAAAATATATATATATAAATATATAGTATGAAATCAACTTCCCTAAGTCACTGGTAAGCAACCAAAAGTTGACACTTGGAAGAAGGTAACATCACTGGTGAGTTTCACAGCTCCTTGTCTGAGGGCAAGTCTCTCTTGGTGCCACAAACAGTGACAGATATGGGTACAAACACAAAAGTTAGAAAGTGAGAGTTTCAGGGTTAAGTGTTAATGGACTAAACATTCCAATTAAATGGCAGACATTATTGGAATGGATTTTTAAATTTTAAGACCAACATATACAGCTATAAGAGACATACTTTAAATATGAGGACACAGGGGAAACCTGGGAAGCTCAGCAGTTGAGCGCCTGCCTTGGGCTCAGGGAGTGATCCCAGGATCTGGGATCGAGTCCCATATCGGGCTTCTTGCAAGGAAACTGCTTCTCCCTCTGGCCTCTGTCTCTGCCTCTCTCTGTGTGTCTCTCATGAATAAATAAATAAAATCTTTAAAATAAATAAATACGAGGACACAGATATGTGTAAAGTAAAAATATGGAAGATATGCCGTACAAACAGTAAACGATGAAGAGCAATATTGTTATCAGGATAAGGAATATTGCTAGAGATAAAGAGGGATATTTCGTGATGATAAAGGACTCAATTACTGAAGAAGACATGTCAAATATGTAGGCAACTGAAACAGAGCATCAAAATATATGAAGGAAAAATTGACAAACATAGAAACAGACACATCCACACTCCTAGTTGGAGATTTTGTTGTCTTGCCTCAATAACTAATAAAACTACACCAAAATATCTGAACAGGATTATCAAACATTTTGACACAACTGATATTTATAAAACACTACTCCAACAAATGCAGAATACGCATCCTTTAATGGTCCTGGCAACTCTGAACCCCTCAGGTTCTTGCTGAAGGGGAAAGGCCTGCCATACCCCCGGTGTTCACCACACCACGGTGCCTTCATGGTTAACTATTTAGTCATTCAGAGTGGGCTAGCAGGGTGCTGATGAAACGCACATGGGTAAGCAATTATGGAAGAGGGAAAATGAAATGAGTCAATATACATAAAGCCTTAGATCAGTGCCTGTTGTTTAACTCTGCACTAGTGTCAGATAAAGTTAGAACTATGTAGAAGTGCTGGAAAGATAAAGAGAGCTAGTGTTAGGATAACAAGGTGAAGGGGTGTCCTGGAGAGTGGGTCACAGGGAGGATTACTTCCCTGTGTAGGGAGAACATAGCCCGTACTCTCAGAGCCATGCAGATATCACAAGAGTGACTCCAGCCTGATAAGGAACTACAGGCAGTTCTGGTTCTAGTTGCCTTAGAGAAACTGACTGCTAACTCCCTCTTCCCAGGAGAGAACTGTGAGAAATCCCTGAGGTGACAAGGATGGGTTTGTTTTCATTTGTTGTCGTTTTGCTTTGTTTTGTTTTGTGCTGCCTTGTGTTTTGAGGTCTGGGGTGGATGGAGGGCCCAGGAGGTAGAAAAATAGAACAAAGGTAGCTGCTGGAGGCCTGCTTTTGCTTTTCTCCCACCCTGGGATGGGCATAGGACCTACGTGACCTGGAGACTCAAACCTGTGGCCTAGTGTCCACTGTCCATGCTTCACACACATGTACTTTGCCCTGAGAACCAATGATGCTCCTGGCACATGAACTGAATATGTTGGGTTGGGACATATTATTGGATGTAGCTGCTGTTTTAATTACGGCAAGGGACCAAGAATCCTTGCAGGCCAGTCTAGAAGAGTAAGACTGTGCATGACTCTTGAAATGCCGAACATCCTGAGTGGTGTAACACACCTGCTCTCTTGCCTGTGCCAGGTCCTAAGGGCAAGCATCAGTGGCCTGACGGGAGCCTGAGGAAGGGTACCACTCCCCAGAGAAAGGGGTTCTCTCTCAGCCCCTCTAATTAGAAGTGATTCCTATGACTCCTCTTCTCTTTGTGCAAATGCTTATAAAGCCATAGAATGTGTACCCATGCCAGGCTAAGGCTCAAAGTACATCTGGTAAGTGTCATGCTGAATGGAGAAAAAAATAGCATTACCAAGGTGTCAGGGAGCACCACCACGGGGCAACAGGAGTACCGGAGTAGCCGGCCCATTTTCCAGACGGAAAGGGGCATAATCACAAGCATCAGCGTGAAGCCAAAAAATGCAAACAGGGCCAGTGCCAGAGGGAGGGTCTCTCCTGGAAATGAAAATATAAGGACAAGCTTAGGAGACAACAGTGAAGATGAAATCACAATTCTGGCCTCTCTTGCTTCCCTGGTGTTGGCTTTGCACGTTGGCCAAGACGGCAGATGCCAACATCCTGAGATTTGATGTATGCCTTAGTGACTAAAATTACCACCATTAAAATCATTCTTTTTAGAGTCCAGATTACGGCATTGTTTCCAGAAAGCCTCAGGGAAGATTAAAATCTTTTTCTTGGGAAGGGAAAGGGAGGAGCCTCATGTGTTAAGCCACTAGCTATGTTAGCACGTACCTCGGTGCAGCTGCCAGGAGGAAGGCAGAGTGCCAGGACCCTGGCAGGATGAGGGGGAGGTGCCGGAAGAGAACAGCACAGAAGGGATCTGGGTGGTAACTGGAAACAAAATGTGTTTCACAATTTGCTCTTGGCATTGGCTCACATTATGGAGGAAAGTACTGACTTCAGAAAACAGTCACATTATAATTGCGATATATTGAGTCCCTGCTAGCGTTCTGTAACTTACCCCAGTTCACACAGTAGGGCTGGCTCCAAAGCCCAGGGCCATTCTATGAAGTAAATGTATCAGAAAGTGCCAAGTGTGAGCATCTGGAGATGTAGAAGGGGTAATAGGTTCTGTTCCCCTCTTTCTGTTCTATGTAATGTAGAGCAACTCATGTACCCCTCTAGGTCAGACAACTCGCCCATCTTGTGAAGGGCAGCACAGCCAATGAGGCTGCAGGGAAAATGGTGGTCTCACATATGTGGCTGTGGAAACTGTACTTTGTTTCAAAGCTTTTGGAAAATACTTTGGCAGTACACCCTCAAGAGATAAACAAAACATTCATACCCTTTCATTTATTCCTCTGAATGGATTCCAAAAAATAATTTCAAGGAAGAAAACAATTATATACGTAAAACAGTTCATAGCAACATCTGGACTAGGGCAACAGCCTCATAATCAGTCTCTCTCTCTCTCTCTCTCTGTTTTTTAAAGATTTTATCTATTTATTCATGAGAGACCAGAGAGAGAGAGGCAGAGACGCAGGCAGAGGGAGAAGCAGGCTCCATGCAGAGAGCCCAACATGGGACTCCATCCCAGGTCTCCAGGATCACGCCCTGGGCTGAAGGTGGCACTAAACCGCTGAGCCACCCGGGCTGCCCCCAGCCTCTCTCTCCACCTAAAGTGACATACCTCCACCTCCATGTCCATGTATGCTCTAGTGTGCTTTGTTCATAACACATACCACCAAGTGAAAATATCTCATTTGTTTACTTGTTTATAGCCTGTCTCCCCAGCTAGAGGATATGCCTCTATGAGGACAAGGACTTCCCTGCTACATTCCAGCAATGAGACCAGTACTGGCACATAGTCAATGTTCAATAAGTATTCACTGAATGAATGAATGAATCAATGAACATCATCATCAAAAACAAATGGAAACAGCCTAAAAATAGAAATGATCTAATTACCCCAAAATAGGAGATGATTTAATATATTATAAGACATCAGCATGGTAGCTTAGGAATTCAGCTATTAAAATGGGAATTGGGATATACACAAATTTGTTCACTACAGCATGATTTGTAGTGGTAAGTCTGGAAAGCAAAGAATATATCTATTAGTAGGAGAATGGTTACATATATTTTGGCACATCAATAAATTCACTTATTATGCATCTTCTTTAAAAATGAAGTAGATCCCCATGTACTAATATGAAAAGATGTCTCAATATACTTCTCAGTGAAGACAAGCCACATGCAGAATGGTAAGCACAGTACAGTTCCATTGTGTCTCTGAGCATTGGTATCACACAATGACTAGAAGATTAAATGTCAAACCCGCCAGAGGAAACCTCCTGAGTGACATGGGTGAGAGCAGAGAACATGTACCTCTCACTTTACATATTTCTGGTTGTTTGAATTCTTTAACAAACTAGACTTAAATGATTTTTTTTATTTAAATGATTTTTAAAGTTGTATAAAACGGTAATCAGAAAATTCACATGGAAAACGTGCTGAATGTGATGTTCGTGGAAAGAGCAAGCACAGAGTGTGTGTGCAACACGACTACAAAGTGTGCCTACACATGCAAAGCGGTGGACCAGTCACACCACCTTCAGAGCAATTTGGGAATGGTGGTCCAAATTCTAATGTGTATGCCTCTGACAAAGCAGCTCTACTCCCAGGAATTTATCCTATAAATATATACACACCAGCAAAATGTTCATGTACAAGGTAATTAATTAAAGCATTGGCTATAAAAGTAAAATATTGGGAAAAAAACAAAATGCCCATCAATGAAAGACTAGTTAAATTTGCTATATTTACACACAACAACATACTATGAGGTTGTAAGGAAGGATGAGAAAGTTCTTTATCAAAATGGAAAAATCTGGGATCCCTGGATGGTGCAGCGGTTTGGCGCCTGCCTTTGGCCCAGGGCGTGATCCTGGAGACCCGGGATCAAATCCCACGTCGGGCTCCGGTGCATGGAGCCTGCTTCTCCCTCTGCCTATGTCTCTGCATCTCTCTCTCTCTCTCTGTGACTATCATAAATTTAAAAAAATAAAATTAAAAAAAATGGAAAAATCTATAAGATACATAAAGTAAAAAAGACAAGATCCAAAACAATGCATAGAGTATGCCACTATTTGTGCTAAAAAGAAGAGAAATATATATAAATATTCTCATTTACTTGTTATTCATTTTAAAATCTTTAGGATATACAAAAAACTAATACCTATGGGGGAGGGGCTAGAATTGCAAAGATGGGAAAGAATAGAAAGGAGAGTTTCCAATGTATCTTATACTTTTTGAATCATGTGAAAGTATTAAATTTTTAGAATAATTTTTTAAAATTATACACAAAAATGTCACTTAGTGGTATTTGAGCAGCAGAATTGTGGGATGTGGAGTTTTGTTCTGTTTCTTTTCAAAGGATTTCTTAACACTGTAGGGTTTTAGACTATAAAAAAAAATTCAAGGGATGGGGCACCTGGGTGGCTTAGTCAGTTGAGCATCTGAGGTCAGGTCATGATCTCAGGGTACTGGGATAGAGCCCCATGTCAGGCTCTGCTCTGAGTGCAGAGTCTGCTTAGGATTCTCTATCCCTTTCCCGCTGTCCCTCCCACTTGTGCGCTCTTTCTCTCTCTCTCTCTCTCTCTCTTTCTCTCTTTCTCTCAAATAAATAAATCTTATAAATAAATAAATAAAATTCAAGGGAGAAAAATTAAGTCAAACAGAAGAACTCAAAAAAAAAAAAAAAAAAAAACAGAAGAACTCTACATGCATTGGGTCCCTTCCAGCAGAAAGCAGCGATGATATACAGTGGTGTGGGGGAGCTTCTTGCAAGGACTGAGTCTCATACTCCAGGCTGCTTCTCTGGCACCCCAAGCCCACTCTGGTTCCCAGGCTATTGCCATCAGGGTAAGCCAGCCTTGCAACATTTGGCCTCAAGCCTAGGAGACTTTCAGGAAGAAAGTGTTCCACTCAGCTGCTCAAGTTACCCCAACCAGCCCTAGGGTGAACTCTTGCCTCTAGGGAAATTAGAGGAAAGCACAGATACGCACCCAGCTGGCAGGCAGGTCAGTGAAACCCAGGGGAAATTCAGAACCAGAGGAACCCAGCAGGCAGCCAGGCAGCCACCAGGAGGGGCTGTTGCCTGTGCAGGCAGGACTCCAGGGAAGAGGCAGGCCATCGTACCTTGCACCTTGACACACTCTGCCTGGCTGAAAGGGCTGTGCCGCCCGATGGCCTTCACAAACGTCCGGACTTTCACACAATATGCAGCACCTGGTTCCATGGTTTCCAGGTGCACCGGAATGCCCCTGCTCCTCACCACTTTGACGTGTTCCTTTAGGAAATCAGAAAACAGTTACAACCTGAGTGAGGGAAACAGGACAGGAAAGGGCAAGAGGAGCCAAGGAAGAAAAGTTCTAGATATTTCCTTTCTGGGATGCATATAGAAGGTTCCCTCTCATTCATTCATTCACTTTTTTTTAGGGTTTAAGGTTTTATTTATTTATTTATTTATTTATTTATTTATTTATTTATTTGACAGAGAGACGAAGAGCACAAGCAGGGGGAGAGGCAAAAGGAGAAGGAGAAGCAGACTCCTTGCTGAACAGGGAGCCCGACCTAGGGCTCAATCCCAGGGTCTTGGGATCCTGACTTGAGCTGAAGGCAGATGCTCAACTGACCGAGCTCACCCAGGCACCCCTTGTTCATTCATTCTTATTTCTTTATTAAGCACCTCCCACATGGCAGTTACTATTATAGGCCCTGAGATAGAGCACTGAACAAAACAAAGTCCTGCTCTCATGGAGCTCACGTCAGGGGACACAGACAATTGTGTGACACATGTCAGGTGGTGCAGGGGCTATGAAACAGAAGGAAGCAGAGCAAGGAGGTAGGATGATGAGTAGGCATGAAGCAGAGTGATTAAAACAAGTCCTCCCTGATAGGGTAACATTTACGCAGACACCTGAAGGTGAGAAATCTGACTGAGCCTGGGGGCTTGGCACGACCAGTGCTGCCAGGGGGATCAGCGCACAGGAGCAATGGAGCCAGTAGGATATGTCTCCTCACACATTCATCCATTTACCCATCTGTCCGTCCATCTGTGTACCTCTCTACCTCTACCCACCCACTGAACCCTGTGCTACACATTTGAACCTGTGGAGGCTTGTCTGGGCCAAGCCCCAGTGACTCAGGGTACCCGCTCCTCTCTCAGCACTGGCCCTGCCTGTTACCAAGGGTGGGGAGTGGGCTCCATCCCAAGGAATCTGAGGGAGCTGCATGCTCCCTTCTGCCCAGGTCCTGGTCTGTCCCCCATACTATGCCATCTGCCTGGCTGGCAATGTCATGTCCTACTTCTGGGCCCTCACCCAGCAGGAGTAAATACTGGAAGCCATTATTATTGCTTGCCCCACCTACACATACCACCTTTCAGGGGAAACTAGCCAAACTATAGCCCCTGTTCAATAGGTGATAGGACATGTGTTTTGCCCCTTAGATATTGCTGTGAGGTCAGAGGTAGCCTAGGCCAGCTCTGCCCATAAATCTGTGAAAACCCCTTACTGCATCCTATCCAGACTTACAATAAAGCTCATTTTCCTTGTGCTGACTGGAGTAGCCTTCACAAAGCATCTTGGACAGAGTCTCAGGGTCTGACTATCCCTCAGTTCCTGCTCAAGCTCCAGCTCTTCATTCACTCTGGGAGTGCTGACATCCCACCCAACCCACTCTGCAGTAACTATCCCACAGTAGGATGAGGCAGTGCCCCATCTAGGCATTCTGAATGGCCAACTGGCTGATAATTAGACAGGTTTATTCACAAGCCAGACCCTGGCTCTCTGCCCTGACTTCTGCACCCTACCCTGATACACACCCTTGAGAGGCTTGTGCCAGTTTCACATGCTTTTGAAATCATCTAGATGATCTGGAACACCCTGGTCTCCTGCACCTAAACATGCCAGGGAGAATGGCCGAAAAGACAGGCTGATGAGGAGGAAGAAAGGAATGCCCTGAAAGGTACTATGGATCATACTGTTTGAGTTTAGGGCAAAGAGGCAACCCCCCATATTTCAGCAAATCTGGCCTGAACTTGGGGTGGACCAAGGCAATTCTCTGAAGGGGAGGCTCTAGGATTGTCAGCTGTTCTCATTTCTCCTTTCCCACCCTGCACTCAGGACTGCTCATGCTCAGGCCACCCCTGGACAGGTGAACACTTCAAGGAACAGCTTTCCTTACCCACCCCTCAGTGGTCTGACTCCTTCCCTGAGGCCAGACTCCAAGGCCAAGGCTGGAAGTCTTACCTTGGCATCAGGCTCCCTCCTCCAGTAAGCCACAAGGAACTCAAATTGGGGTCCCAGGTCTTCCAGCTTAATAACCAGGTGGAAGCCATCCTTGGTGACCTCCATCACGGGTGCGGTGAGGATGGCTGTTGGCAAGATGAAGGGAGAATCAAAGCCAGTCCCAGGCAGGACTGGTTTCCGTCCTGAGAGACCAGAACCAAATTATCAGTAGAGACATGCTGGGGTTGTAGGGAAGGGGGGTGTGTAACTTCCCAGCATGCAGAAGCTGGACTGTCATCCCCCTTATCTGAGACTTTGCTTGCTGTGGTTTCAGTTACCTGTGATGGGGAGAGAAACAGATGATCCTCCCTCTGATATATGATCGGAAGGTCAATAGTAGCCTAACAATACCCAGTGCCTGTATCATTCCCCTCACTCCTCCCGAGGCATTTTATCATCTCACATCATCACAAGAAGAAGGAGGGCCAGTACAGCACAATAAGATAACTTTGAGAGAGGAGACCACATTCACATAAGTTTTATTACAGTATATTGTTATCATTGTTCTTCTATTATTGTTGTTGCTAATCTCTTACTGTGCCTAATTTATAAATTTGACTTTATCATAAGTATGTATGTATAAGAAAAAACTCAGTATATGTAGGATTTGGTACTATTCTCAGTTTCAGGCATCCACTGGGGGTCCTAGAACATATCCCCTACAAATAAGGGGGACTACTGTATACCAATACTTTCTTGTATTCAGCATACTCAGTAAATGCATTTTGAATGATGAGCAAATTGTTTTAAGTGACAAAGACTTAACTACAATTCTTTTTTCACTCCTCTCCTTGACCATGATAAAGTCCTCTGCTCCTTCTTCAGGAGGCACACACACTCAAGAAAAGTGACAGTACTCAGGTAAACCTCTCTGTTTTAAAATTTTATAGCCCAGTTCCTCTTTTTCTTTCTTTATTTATTTGGTGGAGGTGCAGAAAGTGCTCCTCACCTTGACTCATCTAAGTGAGCAGATGCCATTTCTTAATGCTTGCATGAGCTCAGGTCTATACAGAACAGTTGGGTCCATTCTTTGCTCATCAGGAATGAACATACCTGCAGGGGCATGTGTATCACTGTAGCTCAAAGAGTGATATATACTGGCTGCTGATGACTTTCAAGCATTAGGAAATCAGCAGCCTGTGAATGGGTTGGCCATTCTATTCTTGGTCCAAGAATTCTTCACTTCCTATTTTTAATGGGAATGTTGGAAAGTCAGAGGATTTTACAAATTCCAGTAGTCAACTCTAGAAATTACACCTTAAGCACAAACACCCATCTTTCACATTGTTGGATCCCAAACAGGGAGGCCAGCAGCCCCTGTGGATTCTTTCCCATCAGCAGACCAAGAACAGAAGGGCATACACAGGCAACCTCCAGTCCCTGGCTACAGATGATGGATCCACACTTGCCTGTCAGATCTAGACACTGCAGGACCAGAAGGGCCACCCCAATTGTTGGCCTTGGCTTGGGAAGTACAGTGGAGTGAGTTCTGAGCTAAATCCTGCACTGGGGTCAGTGGATACTCAGAGGAAAAGCAGTTCCTGGAGGAAGTTTTTGGAGAGCAAAGCATTTCCTGGCATTTGAAGAGCTACCTGGATAGGGGACAGGAGAAGTGAGGAAGTCAGGGACCAACTGTGCAAAACATAACCAGTTCAGAAGCTTCAGTTTTAAGTAAACATTATAAAATTGGATCCTCTCTTCTCCAAATTGATTGAGAATAGAATTAGAGAAAATGACCTAAAGTCATTTTAGTTCAGAGGAACATTCTTGACAGTGTTGGGACAGGAACCTCTGCCCTATGCATTCTATATACTTAGCTCATTTCATCCATCCAGCAAGCATAGGAAGACAAACATGATTCCTGTTGTTCAGATGATGTAACTGAGCCTCAGAGAAGCTACGTGACTTGTCACACAGTTAATGGCCAGAATTTGAGCCCATGTCTTTCCACATTTCTAGCCTCTGCTGGTGGGGTATTAGCCTCCCTATGAGTGGACCTCAAATCCAGCTATCCATGAGAACAACCTGAGGAAATCGTAAACTCCCAGGAACAGAACGCACATAGATCACTTAAATCAGACTCTCTGTGGATAGGCCCTGGACACATGGCTCTAAATCTCTGCCGTGACTGGAATGTGTCATCAAGGTTAAGAACCTCCGCTCTCAGGCAGCCCAAGTGGCTCAGCGGTTTAGCTTAGGGCATGATCCTGGTTACCTGGGATTGAGTCCCACGTTGGGCTCCCTGCATGGGGCCTGCTTCTCCTTCTGCCTGTGTCTCTGCCTCTCTCTCTCTCTCTCTCTCTCTCTCTCTCTCTCTCTCTCTGTGTGTCTCTCATGAATAAATAAGTAAAATCTTTAAAAAAAAGAACCTCTGCTCTCAACAAGGTGTCCCCTTAGGAGTAGGGGAACCTTTTCAGAAGAGCCTTAAAACAAGATTTTTCACATGCCTGGGGAGAAGTTGGGATGGCCTTTTTCAAAGGCAAACGAACAGATTTAATGTCCCTTTAAGAGTGACAATTCCATCCTCACTCTGTAGCTTACTCTACCTCCACAGGGATCACATGGGACGACATCTTTTACCTTCTGGTGCAGGTACAGAGGCTCCTTCCTGTTCCTCAGCTTCTCCAGCAGTAAGATCCTTTCCTGTTTATACTGGTCTTCTCAAGCACAAGTTGTTACTGCGCACCCCTACCCATGTAGTTTTATAAGCACTTGACCTCCATCTGACCTGTACCTTCCTTTCCAACAATAGCTGCCAGTCCTTAGCAATGGTCTTGGCTGGAGCCCCAGACTCTTAGATGCTGAAGAGAGGTAGTTCTGGGTCTTGCTTGGGCACTGCACCCTCCAGTGTCCCTCAGTCTCCTCCAGTGCCTCGCACTGGGATCACACTGAGTCTGCTGTATCCTCTCAGTGCCTGGGGAAAGAGTCCTGGGCAGAGAAACTCACATTTTGCACCAAAATTCTTATTGGTGTCCCATTCTGGTGGTCCCATTCTTGCCCCCACCTCTTCCGTACTCTGCTCTCTGGCTCTAAGCTCTAAGCATCCCTTGGGCAACAATAATATAACACTTACCAATAGCTGAGTGCTATGATAGGATGGCACTGCCCTGACTATTTACATATTTCATCTTATATAGTCCCCGTCACTCCCAGCCAGGCAAACTGTTGCCGTTTCTGCGGGTGAGGAGGCAGGCAGGGTGTCAGCTATCAATGGCTGAGCTGGGATTTGAATCATACCTGACTCTAGAGGGCCAAATTCCCCTTCAAATCTGTCTTAACCTTCCTCAGCCCCTTCCAGCTTGGGCCCCCTGATCTTCTAAATCCTCCTGATTTCTACCCAATCTTATACACTCCTCAGTAACCTTTGACTTATCCTATTGCTATAGATGCTGCCCTAAACCTTCTTTTGTCCTTACTCACAGCAGAGGATCTTCTGCTACATCAAGAAAGCAGAATTCACCAAAGGCCTTTCCCCTGCCTTTCCCATAGCTACAGCCTGGTCATATTATTGCCTTTGCCTGTTCTCAGGGGAGGAGCTCCCTTGCTCCTTCCCCGCCCCTCCACTCAATCCTTCACCTAGCAGCCTCATCACCATCCCAAATATTCCATGAAGCCATTTTCCCAAGGACCCATTTAGGGCCCTCCTTCAGGCTATCAGCAGCTCTTTTCCCTTCCAGGGCACTACCTGCCTGACCACCTATGGGTGCCCTTCCCTCTATTCACTTTTTAAACCCCAAGGCTTCCAGGATCCTGTCCTGGGTTCTCTTTGTCCTCATATCTTGTCCCTGGACAATCTCATTTGCTCCCAAGCCTTTAACTATTAATTCTGGGGTGCCTGGGTGGCTCAGCTGGTTAAGTGTCTGCCTTCGGCTCAGGTCATGATCCCAGGGTCCTGGGATGGAGCCCGGAACCTGGCTCCTTGCTCGATGGGGAGCCTGATCCTCCTTCTCCCTCTGCCTGTTGCTCCCCCTGCTTGTGCTCTCTCTCCTCTCTGTCAAATAAATAAATAAAATATTTAAGAAAAAATTTTGTGTTGTGCCTGAACTTGGCCTGTCTGAGCCCAAGGGCCTGATTTCTAGCTGCCAATCAGATATCTGTAGCATGCTATCTTGTAGGAGCCTCCATCTCAAAGAGCCCAAAGCCAGGAGTGTCTCCTGTTCCTCCTGGGTTCTCTGCCTTGGATGATGTTCTCATCAACCCCAACTGGAAGCTGGACACCGTCATTGTCTCTCCCCACTTCATCTTCCAATAACTCAAGCTCTGTCCTTTCTAACTCAGCCATGTCTCTGGAATGTGCCCTCTCCTTCCTGTCCCCTCACTCACTCCTGAGATCAAGACCAATTTTGGCTCAGCTGGAGTTACAACCCCCTTCTCACTCTTCCCCTGCCCTGCAGACTTGTCCTACTTCAGTTCACTTTCCACACAGCATTCAGAGTAATTAGTGTATAAGATAGACCTGGCCTACACCCTCTCTTCATCCATGACTCCCCTCTGCTGATTTCAACAGGTTTCATGGAAAGCCCTTTACCATGTGACCAGCCTTTGCTCCTGCTGTTCTCCAAACAAACACACCCTTTTTACACACTGGCCATTGTTTGCACTCTGCCATATTTGGCCACCCATCTGGATTTTTGCCATACTTTTTTCTCAACCATTTTCCGGTACTATCACTATAGAAAAGTTATTTATTTCCCAGTTACTGTTTCTGGTAAGTCTGATAAATCTATAGATCCTATTGCACAAAGAAGCTGCGTATGCAGGGAACAAATATCAGGTTAATGAGGTACTAGATGGGAAGCAATGTAAGATTTATTGAGGTGCTATCTAGACAGAAAGAAGCAATCCCAGCTCCATGTCCTCACTTCAGAACAGCTCTCCTTCCATGTTCCCCACCATCTGTAGACCCTGATGGAGACAGCCAGGAATGAGTTTAAAAGTCTCTTTCAGAATGAGAGGGCATGTGCGAAGTAGTTGGTAATTTTTGAAATGGGCCAGTTAGGACTGTTTTTGTTCATGGTGCTCTGGCTTTTCAAGTCTAGTTTGATGCTAACAAGAATCCTGAAAGTCTCAGTGAATGTGGTTCCTGAAGGTGAGGCCAATGGAAGTAGGGGAGTAAGGAGAGAAGTGCCTTACTTGAGTTTCGATTAAAGGGATGCTGCAGAGTGCTCCAGGCTGAGGTCTGTGAGCCTAAGGTGGCCCTGACATGGAGGTTGTATGGCACGGTGGCAGTGATGTCATCAGTGATGTCACATGCAGGACCTTCAGTGGGTGAGCACCAGCTGCTGGGAATCCAGATGTGGCTCATGTACAGGCTTTCATACTCCCTGGCCAAGGAGAGGAGGGCACAGTGTCATTCCAGCCCCTTTAACCCAGGCACAATGACAGGTGCAAGTAACTGCCTCATTCACCTACTTTGGGTCAGCAAAACAAGCATTTTCTCCACACTCCAGTTCCTTCACTCTATTTCCTCACCAACCATCCATTCTTTCTTAGTCCTTTTATCACTAAACAAGGGAAATGGAGGTGTAAACCCCAGTCTGTCCTGGCCTCTCCATCTCTACAGCAACCCCCCTCCCAGTCTCAGTTGCTGTCATCCCTGACCTTGCTGTGGTCTCCTGATTGATCTTCCAGCTTCCACTTCTGCTGTCCTTCAAACCATTCATCACTCAACAGATTGTGACATTTCTCTTCTTAATGGCTTCCAAAGTACTCAGAATGGAATCCAAACACTTCCCTGTGGTCTGTAAGACTCTCTGGCCTTCTCTCTCACTCTGTCCCTAAACATGATATTCCCTCTACACTGGCCTTCTTTTCAGTCTTCCCACATCCTGAGCTCTTGTTACCTTAGGATCTTTGACTACCTATTCACTGTGTCTCAAAAGTTGTATCCCACAATTCACATTGGTTGGCTCCTCCTATCCTTCAGATGGCAGCTTAAACATCACCTGCTCAGAAAGACCTCCCCTGACCACCTAATTAAAAGGCACCTCAGAGTCCACTCTCTATGGCATCA
Source organism: Vulpes lagopus (assembly GCF_018345385.1). NCBI lineage: Eukaryota > Metazoa > Chordata > Mammalia > Carnivora > Canidae > Vulpes > Vulpes lagopus. The sequence goes on along the minus strand of NC_054842.1, from coordinate 34,127,756 downwards.
GCCTTTCAGGTATCCTCCTAGCACAGAATACTATCTAAAGTCACCTAGAGCAGTGCTGCCCAATAGAACATGTTCTATACCAGTGTTGTTCATTATGGTAGTCACTAGCCATATATGGCTATCAAGAACTTGATTTGTGACTAGTATGACTGAAAAACAGACACTTTAGTGTAATTTTAATTAATTTCAATTTAAATAGCTATCTGTGTCTAGTGCTACCACACTGGACAATGTAGACCCAGTATATTTATTTATTTACCTTTTTACTGTCTGTCTCCTCTTCTAAATATGTTTCCCATATCTAGAAACCCTGTCAACTGTACCCCAAGCCTAGAAGAATGTCTACACACATAAGTGCTCAGTTTGTATTTACTGTTAATGAAACAGACTGAGTGCCTTCTATGTCCCTGTCCCTCCTCAACAACTCTCAGAACCTGGACACCTGGAGAAAAGCAGACCTGCTTGACTCCAGGTCCAGCTGACCTTTAGGGTCATGATTTATTTTGGCTCCTGTGGGCATGCCCAGAGTCAGGAAAACTGAGGTCTCCTCTCACTTCCAAAGGATATGCATCTCCAATGATTAATCCACCTTAGATCAGAGTCAAATACATTTCTTAAGATTTACTTTAGTATTGGACAGTTGGCTCATTGTTGAAAAGAAGCTCTACCAAAATGTGTTTATATACATTTACATTCCCAGACAGTTCACTGTCAAATCCACAGGACTATTTCCTTTGCTTCTTCAACTGTCCTGATGTCCATGCAGACAGAGGAGGCAGATCATGGGAAATAATCTATCCCTGGGCTCACAAAGTCTCCTTAAGCTTTGGAATGAAGACTCTACCTCCAGGAATCAAATACTCATTAAAGGAAGAAAAATTAGAAACAAAAAAACTCACCCCTGGTACTCAACAAAATAGTATATTATTTCTCCAGGCACAATCACTGGGCTCCATGTCAAGAGATGCTTCATGTTGGTTGATTGTACAGAGAGGTTCTGAGGGGCAGGCAGGACAGCCACTCCATCTGGAATTGAGGCATTTAGACGGGCTGACATTTGGACTCGTATCAGAGGAATGTCACAACTTCAAATTAGTTTCTAATGAAAGGCCTTACGTGTTAATGAACCACAAACAATTCTAATGTCATCATACTTGTGTTGACGCTAAATTTTTGCTGCCATAATTGTAATTCTGCCTTTCATGATAAATGGCATATTAACATTAATAATAATAATAATGGCTAGTATTGTGAGTACTCACTGTGTTCTATCTAGGCCATGTGTTAGATTATTACCTGATTATCTCATGAAATCCTCATGATCATACTGGGATGTACAGACCATTGGTTTCTCCATTGTACAAATGAGAAAACTGAAGCACATTATTTACAGCTTTTATGTCTGATCCACTTAGATGTAGGCCTTGACTCTGCCACTTGCTAACCATGTGACCAAACCCATGCAGACCCCTGCCACTTTCTCCTCCTGCTTTGCCATCATCGGGTGCCAAAACATATTCCTTCACATCCCCCAAGAAGCCAAATGGGGTATCAGCTCCCTGCTGGGAAGTGCAGGCTTAGGCCTGCTGTGGAAGGAATACAATCCCAAAGGGCACCAAGCCAAGTTAGAGATTCTACCCCAGGCAGACCGCAGACCCCTGAGCCAGTTGGGATCCAAGTAACTCCCACATAGGTGTGTGTGGTGTGCCCAGAGTGTGCACACAGTGGATCCGTGGTTTTCATGCAGAATCAAAGAGACCTGTGAAACTGAACCTATACTAAGGAGATGGGCAGTCCTGGGGCTCATCTTTGCATGCAGCCCAGGGTGCAGCCTGGATCTTCTTCTATGGTCCTTTTCCTCCCACTTTTACACACTTCTGTTTTAATGCCTAACACCTGCCTCCTTTGCTGTTACAACTGCAGTGATAACATCGGTAGCACAGTGGGGGAGGAACTGGGGCCCTCATCCAGAGCCTTTTCATCTCTGTGCCTGTCTCCAGATTGGCACCTGTTGTTCATTATCAAGCCTTGTGACCACAAGGGGATGAGGGGCTGCTGGGGATATCCCGCCTATGCCCTTCCTTCTCTGATGTAGAACCCTGGTGATCTATGTCCATCTCATTCACAGTATCCCCAGCCAGCCCTGCAAGGAAACACCTGGGTTACCCACAGGGAAGCTTCCTGCCTGCCTCACTCAACTTTGTAATCACCCAAAGGATGAAAAGGAAAAGAGCCAGATACAGGGGGGATGGCTCAGGGGAGTGGGGCATGATCCTCTCCAACATCTTTCCTCTGGTAAAGTATACAACACATTTCTATAGTTAGAAATGTGGGTATTACATAGCTATGTAAATATACAACTATAATTAGTAATTTTTTAAATCTTAAGAATGAAATCTTCAGGCCCAGATGGTTTCATTGAAGAATGCCACCAGATATTAAAAAAAAAAATTAACACCAATTTTATACAATCTCTTCAAAAAAATAGAAGAGAAAAATTCTCCAATTTATCTTATGAAGCCAATATTACCCTGAAATCATAATCAGACAAAGATAGTACATATTTTTAAAACAAAAACAAAATCCAACAAAATAATATATCTCATGCATTTAGATGCAAAAATCTTCAACAAAATGCTAGCAATCCAAATTCAGTAATATATAAAAAAGATCATACACCACGACCAAGTAGGATTTATTCCAGGTGCAAGGTTAGTTCAACATTTGAAAATCAATTAATGCAATCCACCATATCAATAAATGAAAAAAAAAATCAGTCATATCAACTGACACAGAAAAAGTACCTATAAAATCTAACACTCATTCTTAACGTAAAAAAGAAAACATCTCTCTTCAAGTTAAGAACAGCAGGTAGTTATCTCATTTTGATAAAAACCATTTACAAAAACCCTAGAGCCAGTATCTTAATGACAAAAGACTAAATGCTTTCCCCCTAAAACCAGGAACAAGGCAAGGATGTTCACTCTCACCACTTTTATTCAACATAGTACTGCAAGTCCTAGCAACTGCCATAAGGCAAACAAAAGAAGTAAAAGGCATTACAGATTGGATGAAGTAATGAAACTTGTGTCTGCAGGTGACATGATAGGGTATACAGAAAATCACATGAAATTGGGGCACCTGGCTGACTCAGTCAGTAGATCATGCAACTCTCAATCTCAGGATTGTGAGTTTGAGCCCCACATTGGGTGTAGAGAATACTTAAAAAATTCAAATCTTTAAAAAAGAAAGAAAGAAAATCCCATTGAATCTACAAAAAACCAAATCAAACAAAAACCTCCTAAAACTAATAAATGAGTTCAGCAAGTTCATAGCATACAAGAGAAACAAAAAAAAAAAATTGTACTTCTACATATTAGCAATGAACACTTATATACCAAAATTTAAAATACTATTTACAATCACTGAAAAAAAAATTCTTAGGCATAAACCTAGCAAAACACATCTAGGATTTATATGGTGAAAACTCTACAGTGCTAGTAAAAGATTTCAAAGGAAATCTAAAAAAATGGAGATACATACTGAGTTAATGCATTGGACAATTCAACATAATTAAAATGGTAATTTTCCCCAAATTGGTATACAGATTTAATGTAATTCCTATCAAAGCCCATCAAGGGTTTTTTATAGATATAGACAAGTTTTTTCTAAAATATATAAGAAAAAGTAAAGGAACTAGAATAACTAAGACAACTTTGAAAAATAACAAAATGAGAGGAATAAATCTACCCAATTTCAAGACTTATAGTAATTGGGAAAAACTAAAAAGACTAAACTAAAAAGACACAGATTAACGAAACAGAATAGAGATCCCAGAAATAGACCCACACAAATATGTTCAACTGATTTTTGACTAAGGTACAAAAGCAATTCAGTAGAGGAAGGGATAGCTTTTCAACAAACAGTACTAGAGCAGTAGGACATCTGCAAGACAATAATAATAAATCTCAGCCTAAATTCCTCACTCAAAGTAGATCATAGACTTAATGTAAAATTCTAAGACTTTTAAGAAAAAAACATTTAAAAAATCTTCAGGTCTAAGCAAAGAGTAAACACCAAAAGCAAGATTCATAAAAAGAAAAGTTTATAATTGAGGGGATCCCTCGGTGGCTCAGCAGTTTGGAGTCTGCCTTCAGCCCAGGGCATGATCCTGGAGTCCCGGGATCAAGTCCCATGTCGGGCTCCCTGCATGGAGCCTGCTTCTCCCTCTGCCTATGTCTCTGCCTCTCTGTGTGTGTCTATCATGAATAAATAAATAAAATCTTTAATAAAAAAAAAAGAAAAGTTTATAATTGAACATCATCAAAATTAACCCTTTGCTCTGCTAAAGAACCTATTTAAAAAAGAGAAGACAAGCTACAGAATGGGAGAAAATATTTGCAAGCTGTGTATCTTCACAAAGGACTCATGTCTAGAACGATAAAGAACTCTCAAAATTCAATAGTATAAAAGCAGAATTAGAAAATAGGCAAAAGACATGAAGAGACATTTCACCTAGAGCACATACAGATGGCAAAAAAGTACATGAACAGATGTTTAACATCATTAGCTATTAGGAAAACGCAAATTAAAACCACAATAAAAATAGCACTACACAGCTATCAGAATGGCTAAAATCTTTAAAAACAACAAAACCAAATCCTGGTGAGGATGCAGAGAAACTAAATCATTCATACATCGCAGGCAGGAATGTAAAATGGTATTAGCCACTCTAGAAAATATATTTGCAGTTTCATGTAAAACTAAACTTGTAATTACTATATAACCCAGCAATTTCACTCTTGGGCATTTATCCCAAAGAAATGAAAACTTATATCACAAAAGATCTGCACATGAATATCCACAGACAAACTGGAATCAGCCCATATGTCCTTCAAGAATTAAATGGTTAAGGATACCACCTCACACTAGTGAGAATGGCTAAAATTAATAAGACAAGAAACAACAAATACTGGAGACGATGTGGAGTAAGGAGAACCCTCTTGCACTGTTGGTGGGAATGCAAACTGGTACAGCCACTCTAGAAAACAGTGCAGAAGTTCCTCAAGAAGTTAAAAATAGAGCTACCTTATGACCCAGCGATTGCACTACTGGGTATTTACCCCCAAAGATACTGATGTAGTGAAACATTAGAACACCTGCACCCCAATATTCATAGCAGCAAAGTCCACAATAACCAAATTGTTGAAGGAGCCATGACGTCCTTCAACAAATGAATGGATAAAGAAGATGTGAGATATATATATATATATATATATATATATATATATATATATATACACAATGGAGTATTACTCAGCAATCAGAAAGGACAAATACCTAACATTTGCCTCGATGTGGATGAAACTGGAGGGTATTATGCTGAGTGAAATACATCAGTCAGAAAAAGAGCAATCATCATATGGTTTCATTCATATGTGGGATATAAGAAATAGTGAAAGGGACCATAAGGGAAGGGGGGGAAATTCAGTGGGGAAAAATTAAAGAAGACAAACCATGAGAGACTCCTAATCGTGAAACAAACAAAGGATTGCAGAAGGGGAGTAGGGTGGGGGGGATGGGGTGACTGGGTGACAGGCACTAAGGAGGGCACTTGATGGGATGAGCACTGGGCATTATACTATATGTTGGCAAATTGAATTTAATTTTTTTTTTTTAAAGAGCTAAATGCTTAAACAAACTATGCTATATCCACCCATGGAATACTATTCAGCAATAAAAAGGAACAAACTAATGATACACAAAATAATTTAGGAAATCTCAGGGAACTTTGCTGACTGAAAAAAGTCAATCCCAAAAAGTTACATATTATATGATTCTATTTATATAACATTTTTGAAATGATAAAAGTTTGCAAATGGAGAACAGATTAGTGATTGCTAGGGGTTAGAAACAGAAGGGAAGGGAGGGAGTAAGAGGAAGGAGGTATAGTTATAAAAGGCAATAGGAGGTATCATTGTGATGTTGGGATAGTTCAGTATCTTGACTGTGGTAAAAATACACAAAGATACACACATTTGTGCACATGCACATACATACACAAATGAGTACAAGTAAATCTGGAGAAATCAGAATAAGATGGGATTGTATCAATGATGTCAAAATTCTGGTTGTGATATTGTGCTATCCTTCTGCAAAATGCCACTTGAGGGGAACCTGGGATCCCTGTATTATTTCTTATAATTGCATGTGAATCTAGAATTTCCTCAACAAATTTTCAGTTAAAAAAATACAACTATGAGGGATCCCTGGGTGGCGCAGCGGTTTAGCGCCTGCCTTTGGCCCAGGGCGCCATCCTGGAGACCCCTGATGGAATCCCACGTCGGGCTCCCGGTGCATGGAGCCTGCTTCTCCCTCTGCCTGTGTCTCTGCTTCTCTCTCTCTCTCTCTCTCTCTCTCTCTCTCTCTCTATCATAAATAAATTTAAAAAAAATACAACTATGATGTCATCATACCTAAAAAATATAGCATTAATTCTGATTATCTGAATGATGGGATACATTTTATTTTTATGATAGTCACACAGAGAGAGAGAGGCAGAGACACAGGCAGAGGGAGAGGGAGAAGCAGGCTCCATGCACCGGGATCCCGACGCGGGACTCGATCCGGGGTCTCCAGGATCGCGCCCTGGGCCAAAGGCAGGCGCCAAACCGCTGCGCCACCCAGGAATCCCAGTGGGATACATTTTAAAAGATCATGATGAGGACGCCTGGGTGGCTCAGTCGTTGAGCATCTGTCTTTGGCCCAGGGAGTGATCCCGAGTCCTGAGATCGAGTACCGCACTGGGCTTCCTGCATGGAGCCGACTTCTCCCTCTGCCTGTGTCTCTGCCTCTCTCTGTGTCTCTCATTAATAAATAAATAAAATATTTTAAAAAATAGAATAAATTAAAGATCATGATGAGATAAACTCAGTATGAAAATGAACCTAGGAAAAATGTAAAGTTCTACAATTAGATCTAGTCAATTAAATCAGTGAAAGAGACCTGTTTAGGGAGGGTGATTTGATGATTAGGGCACTCAGGATTTAAGCAACACACCCTGAGGTTGAATTACTGGGTATATCTTTCTTCATGAGGGGGCACCTAGGCAGGAAAACAGCAAAAGATGTCCCAACCTTTAAGTGGCTCCATTATGTTAGTGCAATAATTTGCACTTGTGTGAATCCCTTCTACTTGTGAATTTCCAAATCTAATTTGATTATGAACACAAAACACTCAGTGTCATTACTGTATCAAGATGAAAACTGCTGCTTCTTGGGGCACCTGGGCAGCTCTATCAGTTAAGCATCTGCCTTCAACTCTTGATCCCGGATTCCAGGGATCCAGCCCAGAGTCAGGCTCCCTGCTCAGTGGGGAGTCTGCTTGCCCCTACTCCTACCCCATCCTCTCCCTTCCCCCTATCTCCTCCCTTCTCCCTATCCTCTCTCCAACTCCTCCCGTCCCCCTTGCTTGTGGGCTCTCTCTCTCTCTCTCAAACAAATAAATAGATAAAATCTTAAAAGAAAAAACTACTGCTTTTTTCTGAGCCCTAAAGGCAACATCCTTAATATCCTGTTATTTCTATAGTGTATTCTAAATTTCATCTTTGTTTTACTCATGTTTATGTAGCACATATACACTGGGTATGAGATGGAAAAACAATAATGCCCATGAACTACTGATGCCATTTAAAAGAGTTACCTAGGAAGTATCATGGCACTGCATGAGGAAGGATTTGTTTTCTGCTAGGACACGAAATAGGATATAGGAAATGACTCTATGAAATGGGAACTCAAGCTGGTAGTGACTCTTTCTACTGTCAAAGGGCTAAAAAAATCCTGTCCCACTGTTACAGAATGCTGACTCTGGACTTGAGAAGACAAAGAGAGAAAAAAAAAAACACAAAACTTTGTTATCCACACAGCATTCTCATTAACAAGAAGTGTCATCAATCAGCCAGGAGCAATGTGTATTGAAGTCTCTGAAGAAACCAGTTAATAAAGACTCTACCTGATGTAAATTGGCAAATGCAAAAACGAAGAATACAACTGATCCTTGAACAAGGGGTTGAACTCTGCAGATCCACTTACCCACAGATCTTTTTTTTTTTTTTTATAAATACAGTACTATAAATGTGTTATCTCTTCCTTATGATTTTCTTTTGTTTTTTAAGATATTTATTTATTTATTTATTTATTTATTTATTTATTTATTCATGAGAGACACAGAGAGAGAGGCAGAGAGAGAGGCAAAGGAAGAAGCAGACTCCCCATGGGGAGCCTGATGCAGGACTCAATCCCAGAACCGCAGGATCACGACCTAAGCCAAAGGCAGATGCTCAACCACTGAGCCACCCAGGTGGCCTTCCATTTGATTTTCTTAACATTTTCTTTTCTGTAGCTTACTTTATTAAAATAATAGAGTATAATATATATAGCATACAAATTATGTTAATGATAATGTTTGGTAAGACTTCTGGTCAATAGGGGATCCCTGGGTGGCTCAGCGGTTTGGCACCTGTCTTTGGCCCAGGGCGCAATCCTGGAGTTCTGGGATTGAGCCCACGTTGGGCCCCGGCAAGGAGCCTGCTTCTCCTTCCTTTGCCTCTTTCTCTCTCTGTGTGTGTCTATTATAAATAAATAAATCTTAAAAAAAAAAAAAAAAAGACTTCTGGTCAATAGTAGCCTATTAGTAATTAAATTTTGGAGAAGTCAAAAGTTATATGGGGGCTGGGGCGCGTGGGTGGCTCATTGGTTAAGCATTAGACTCCTGATTTGGGCTTAGATCATGATCTCAGGGTGGTGAGATCAAGCCCTGAGTTGGGCTTCACGCTCAGCAGGGAGTCTGCTTCTCTCATCTCTGCTTCTACCCCCTCTCATGCTCTCTTTCTAAAATAAATAAAGTGTTTTTAAACAAAATCTAAAAAAATGAAAAGTTTTACTGGGTTTTCTACTGCATTGGGACTGGTGTGTTGTTTAATGCTCAACTGTATAGTCAAGGGGCCAGAGGCGAGTAAATTTGAGGTGTGGACAGGTGTGTGACAGATTAGCCACAGTGAGGAGGGTGCAAAATCTGAAAGAATTGTATCTTCAGCCATGTTGGATGAGGGTTCTCACCATAGTTGGGGAGAGATGCTGAAACTCCCTGTATCATCTTTTGATTCCTTGTAAATATTTATGCTTTTATTTCTATAGAAAATTTATTGTTCTCATTCTAGCAGTCTCACTCAAGTATCTTAAGAAAGACCACTGGGTGGAGCCTCTTTGGTGATGTTTCCAATAGAGTCTTGAGCCTGGTGACCATGACCTGACTATTAAGATTCAGAATGGGCAAAACTAAGCAACATATTTTGCACAGAGCTTCATTCACAATGCTGATCCCTCTCTCTCTCTCTCTCTCTCTCTCTCAGCCTATTAAGTGTTCTATTGCTTTTGTAACAAATTACTACAAATTTAGCATCTTGTAAAACAACACAGATTTATTATATTGCAGTTCTGTAGATCAGAAGTCTCCAGGGGAAAAAAAAAAAAAAAAAAAAAAAGAAGTCTCCAGGGGCCTGTGAGTTGGCAGGACTGCATTTGTTCTAGAAGCTTCAGTGGAGAATCTGTTTCTTTGCCATTCCAGCTTCTAGAGGCTGCCTACATTCTGCTCAAGGCTCCCTTTCTCCATCTTCAAAATCAACAATGGTTAATTAAGTCCCTTTCATGCTTCAAATTTCTCCTGCCTTCTCTTCTGTCTTCCCATCTCTCTCTCTCATTGAATCCAGAAAAGATTCTCAGTTTTTAAGGAATCTTGTATTGGGCCTATCCTAAAAATCCAGGATCATCTCCCAATCTCAAGGTCCCACACATAATATTAATCACATCTTTAAATTCCTTTTTTCCAGTGTTGCCTGGGTGACTCAATGGGTTAGGCATCTGCCTTCAGCTCAGGTCACGATCTCAGGGTCCTGGGATCGAGACCCACATCAGGCTCCCTGTTCAGCGGGTCCTCCTTTTCCCTTACCCTCTATGCACCACCACCGCCATCCTCCTCAACCCACCACAGCTTGTGCTCTCTTTCTCAATAAAGTTCCTTTTTCCATTGAAGGTAACATATCACAGGTTCCAGTAATTAGAACGTGTATATCTTTGGAGGACCTTTTTTTTTTTTGCCTACATCATGGGGCTTGCCCTATAAAGGATATAGGCATAATAAACTGATACTATGCTCTAAAATTCCTCCCTCAAATTTAGTCAATTATTGTAAGAGAATTACTTTGTATGTGACAAGAAGAAGAAAAGACCAATGCTGAGCTAGGACATGGCTAAGCAGGCTGCTGGCATCACTTGCTGCTTGAGTAACCAGTGCCTATATCCCAGCTTCAAAAGGTATGTAAATAAATTCATGCCTCAGGAAAGTGATAAATTACTTCATCTATCACTTTGGATCTTCTATCACTGTGGATCATCTTTGGATCAGCAGCATCACATTACACAAAGACTTATAAGAAATGCAAAGTCTCAGGTTGCCTGGGTGGCACAGTGCATAAACCAACCTCACTCTTAGTTTCAGCTAAGGTCATGATCTCAGGGTTGTGAGATCAAGCCCTGTGCCCAGCCCCAAGTCGAGCTCCATGCTCAGCGGGGAGTCTGCTTCTCTCCCTTTCCCTCTGCCCCTCTCATCCTCTCAATTAAATAAATCTTAAAGAGAAAAGAAAAGAAATACAGGCGGCAACCAATGTCTTACTGAACCAGAATCTGCATTTAACAAGATCCTCAGGTAATTCACCTGCACATTAAAGTTTGAGAAACATGGGTCTAGGGGTCATTCTTAATCTTGGCTGCCCATTACAATCACTAAGGAAATGGTTTTGTTTGTTTGTTAAATTTTATTTTTTTAAAGCCTTTATTTATTTATTTTGAGAGAGAGTAAGCAGGGTGAGGGACAGAGGCAGAGAGAAAATCTCAAGAAGACCCCACACTGAGTGTGGAGCTCCATGAGTGGCTCAATCCCAGGACCCCAAGATCATGACCAGAGGTAAAATTAAGAGTCGGTTGCTTAATAGACTGAGCCACCCAGGTGCCCCTGTTAGGATTAATTTTAAAATAATTTCAGATTTAGGGGCACCTAGGTGGCTCAGTTGGTTGGGCATCTGGCTCTTGATTTCAACTCGGGTCATGATCTCTGTGTAGTGGCATGGAGCCTCATAATGGGCTCCCTGCTCAGCGGAGGAGTCTGCTTAAAGATTCTTTCCCTCTGCCCCTCCCCCCACTCACTCATGTGTGTTCTCTCTCTCATAAATAAATCTCAAAAAAGAATAATTTCAGGATGACTGGGTGGCTCAGTGGTTGAGTGTCTGCCTTCTGCTCAGAGCATGATCCGAGGGTCCTGGGATTGAGTCTTGCATCAGGCTCCCTGCAGGGAGCCTGCTTCTCCCTCTGCCTAGGTCTCTGTCTCTGTGTCTCTCGTGAATAAATGAATAAAATCTTTAAAAAAATAACTTCAGACTTGGAGTTGTAAAAATAGTACAGAGAGCTCCCATAGCCCTCTACTTTAGCCTTCCATATGTACATAATCATAGTATAACTATGAAAATTAAGATATTAACATTGGTACAATATCATTAATGAAGCTTTGGCCTTTATTGAAATGTGGCCAATTTTTCCCCCATATCCTTTCTTTTTTCCCAGGTACTAACCCAGGATCCCACATTTAGTTACCATATCTAGTCTCTTTCAATCTGTTCTGTCTTTACGATCTTATCTTTTTTTAAGAGTACTAGCCAGTTATTTTGTATAATATTCCTCAGTTTGAGTTTATCTGATGTTTTCCCATAATTTCACTGGGGCAATACATTTTTGGCATGTATTCACAGGGAGTACATGATGTTAGTGTCTTATTTCCAGTGATGTTAAACTTGGTCACTTGGTTAAGGGTTAATTTTTTTTTTTTTTTTTTTTTTTTTTTTAGTGATTGTACTGATTTTATTACTTTTACTAAGCCATTTATCTTCCTCACACTCAATGCAAAGAAATAAAACAATATAAAGAAAAATATGTCCTCATTATTATTCACAATAAAAAGGGTCTGCTTCATTCTGCAGGCCTGGGCATATTATATAATAGGTAGCACTTAATGGCTCAAGTGGATCAAAGTATCATTTTGATTCTGATCCAATGAATAGAATCTCATGCATATCTGTGACTGGACTAACTCCATGGGAGCTGTGATGTAATGAACCGTTTCTGTGGTCTTTACTATAAAGGTACCATTTTCCCCTTTATAATCTTTTTTAAAAGATTTTTTATTTATTTTTGAGAGACAGCAAAAGTAAGCAAGCACAAGCTGGGAGAGGGGCAGAAAATGAAGGAGAAGCAGGCTCCCCACTGAACAGGGAGCCCACTGAGCAGGGACCCCACCAAAGGGTTTGATCCCAGGACCCCAGGATCATGACCTGAGCTGAAGGCAGACACTCAACCAACTGAGCCACCAGGTGCTCCTCCTCTCTGTAATTAATAAATAACCTAGGACATACTTTGACACCATGTGAATATTCTGCTTCTCAAACTTTCATCCATTAATTTTAGCACTTACTAGTTGCTATTATTTGCAACAATTATTGCTGTGATATTCTAATTAACAGTGATTTTCAGTTTATTAATTGGAATTCTGCAAGGAAGAGCTGTTCCTTCTCCACCATTCATTCATTCATTCATTTAACTATTTATATTAGTATGGAGTCATGAATATTTATTTTAACCTATTGCTACTTTGTTACTTAAATTATTCCAACTCTGGCCATTGGGAGCTCCTTCAGATTGGTTCTTGTCTCCTTTTTTACTTACTCCCACTTCTCACTCTCTTTTTTCATGTTATTTTTATTTTTGTAATAATTTTAGATTTACGAATAAACTGCAGACAAGTTTCTACATATCCTTCACCCAGCTTCCTCTAATACTAACATCATACATTATTTGTGTTTGTATTTGTCAAAACTAAGAAACCAACATTGGTATGTTACCATTAACTAAACTCTACACTTATTTGAATTTTGTCTGTTTTCCCATCAATGTTCTTTTTTCCAATCCAGGATCCAATCCAGGATACTCATTTCATTTAGGACTCCATCCTTCTTTGAGTACTTTCTTACTTACACAAATGCTTTAGACTTGTATAATTACTCTGCCCAGTTCTGGAATACACAACTTCTGGAGCCCCGCTAGGGAGTTTTGAAAAATTCCAGTGTCCAGGAAACACCCTAGATTAATTAAATCAGAATCTCAGGCCATGAAATCCAGGTATTTATAGCTTTAAGAGCTTCCCAGGTGATTGCAATGTGATTTGAGACTGAGTACCACTAATGCAGACCTTCCCTCTCATTGCCAAAGAATAGTTGAAACTATAAATTCCCAAATGCCAAAGACTTAAATGTATTTCCCGGAAGGCTCTTATGTTCTCTGAAGACAAGGGACTCCAATTTGTTCTTCTATAATCAGCATCTAGCCCAGAACCTAATACATGGAAGATACCAGAAATGTCAAATGAATGAAAACTAAGTGAACCAGGCCTTGGCTCCCTTAGTGAAATTAGCCTCAGCTTGATTTCCTTTTTCCTAATCCCCTATCTTACATCAGATCTTTTTGCTGCTAAGAAAAGGCTGCCCACCCCAAAGCCCTTGGGCAAAATTTCCAGACAGAAATCCTCGTATTTCCTCCCTAGAATGATGCCTTGCTGGCTTCCTCTCTCTGGGTCTACTGTCAGCTCCCCTCATTTGGGTCCCTTTCTGCGACTTTTCCAACAGCCCTTATAGCAAGCAAATGCTCAGAAAAGGTAGCACCATCTTCTTTATTCCCTTTACTTCATCTGTCTTCCCTTTTCCTAGGCTTCAGTGTCTCAGCTTCTTCTGCAGAGAGGTACAGAGGGCATAGACTCTGGAACCAGCCAAACCAGAATCAAATCCCAATTTTCTCACTTACTAGATGTATATACTTGGGCAAATTACTGAACTTCTCTGAATCTCTGTTTCATGGTATGTATAAAATGAGGATAATACCACTACTTTGCAGGATTGATGTAAGAAGTCAAGAGAACATTTTTGCTAATTTAGAGCAGTGTGAGCTCAGAAATGGCCGCCGTGATTGTTGTTGCTGTTATTGTCATTGTTGCTGTTGGTAGTAGTAGTGGTGGTGGTGGTAGTAGTAGTAGCAGCAGTGGGAATGGTGGTGGTGGTAGTAGTAGTAGTAGTAGTAGTAGTATGATCAGTTTCGTGAATCACACACTATTATTTGGAAGGGACAGGGCAAGGCAAATGAATTCTATAAAAGTGAGCAATAACTTCTACCCATCTATCCAGAGATCTCAAGTAACTAATAGAAGTTCGTTTAGAATTTGCAGAATTAATTGCAATTACCTACACCATCCAGAGGAAGTGGTCAAACTTGCATAAAAGCAACCTCAGCTAAAACAATGATTTTCTGACAACACTATCTGTTTATGTAACATACAGATAATAATAATTAACATAGGGGGTGGCACACAGTGATGTTTTCAGAATGGTTTTGTTTGCATCATCTCATTTAATTAAAACACCTCCCAATCTCAAGGAGGCTTTTTTTTTTTTTTCCATTTTACTGATGAGGAAAATGAAGTTATATGATATAGTCAATGAGCTAGCAAGTGATGGAGTCAAAACCCACACAGGACTCTCTGGCTCTGACATCCTTGTTGTTTCCACTACTGGTCTGTTTTTGTTTTTTTCTGTATGTTTATAGGTGGCAGAAGAATACACTCACTTCCAGGTCTTTTGAAACTAGTTTTCAGGAAAGGCTTGAAAGATTGGACTGCCTAACTGAAGAAAATACTGAATTTAAAAATGGGTGAAAGGAGTCAAAAGGTACACATTTCCAGTTTTAAGTGTGATAGGTAAGTCCTGGGGAATGTAATGTATAGCATGGTGACTATAGTTAATAACACTGTATTGCATATTTAAAAGTCATCACAAGAAAAAAATGTGTAACTCTCATCAGCTAGATTCCAATACCTGACATTTACTGCCCATATGCTTATGCTCACTAACCTTTGTCTTATATTTTTCCTTAAGCTCTCTTTCTGGCTTACCTCTTTTTTTTTTTTTTTCTGGCTTACCTCTTAATTCAGGCAAACGAAAACCAAAATTATTCCCAGATCATGGTGACCGCCCTGACAACACCTCCCATTGCCCCAGACCACCCAGACAATTTGAACTAAATGCCAGGCTAGCTAGGGGCAGTCCAGGTGGCTCAGGGGTTTAGTGCCACCTTCGGCCCAGGGCCTGAGCCTGGAGACCTGGGATTGAGTCCCACGTCGGGCTCCCTGCATGGAGCCTGCTTCTCCCTCTGCCTGGGTCTCTGCCTCTCGAGATATCTCTCTCTCTCTCTCTCTCTCTCTCTCTCTCTGTGTCTCTCATGAATAAATAAATAAAAATCTTTAAAAAAAATGAAATAAATGCCAGGCTAGTGCTTGCACAGACGGACCATTGAGTGACTTCTGGAATGACGGGCAATTACCTTTACCTCATTATAATACTAAAATCTCCTCCTAAGGAGGAGCACAAGCCTCATTTACATAACATACAATGTGTGCCTAGGCATGCTGCCTTAAGGCATATATATGTGACCCTATGCCCACCTCTACATACTATAACAGAGCTTCCCTATCTAAAATATTCATCCTAACTCTAAATAAAAGGAACCTATCCACCCTCAGGGAGTTACCACTTTGGAAGCCATTCTCTGTGACCTCCTCATTTGCTGCAAATAAAAGTTTTCTTTGTGCAACAAATTAACGTGGTATACAGTTTCTGTCTCATCAAGGAGCCAACTCACATTGATTCAGTTACTTAACTATGTATGGTGATGGACGTTAACTACATTTATTATGGTTGTCATTTTGCAATATATATAAATACCAAATCGTTATGGTGTATACCTGAAAGTTATATAATGCTATATGTCGATTATACTTCAATAAAGGGAAAAGAATCTAGGAAAAAAGTGCTGAGCATTTCCCTTCTCAATTGGCCTCCCCATCTTCTCCCTCTGGCTTAATGGGGGCATGTTTTTCTGGCAACTTGTTCCATCAACTAATCACTCAGTTAACTAACCAAATAACTAACATGATTAGCCTATGCTGGGAGCTGTGAGGACACCAGAAAAGATGTCTAGGCCCATCCCTCAGAGCAGTGTAGGAAATAGAAGCAATCCACTTAAGCAGAGTATGTGAGGTCAAGGGTGAAAGGAGAGAGAAGGCTGGGGAGAAATCTGAAGAAGGGAATGATGATGGGAGCATAGGCTTGAGATGGGGAAAGGAACTGGAGATGGTGCTTCTGGTGGGAAATAACAATCATAAAAGCTGGGAGGAGGAAATGAGGGCATTACAAGCCAATTGTGAAGACAGCAGCTACCTGTGGTTTGTCTTTGTTGTCAAAGAACAGTGAGAAATAGAGTTGAGACCTGAATATGCTGGGTCATGAAACAAACAGCAGACTTGAACACCATGTGCTAAGTAAGCATTTGGGAGCTGCAAAGGTTTTTCAGCTAGGAAAAGACACCATGAATTTTATGTTAAAGCCAATTCTAAACATTTGCAAATCACTTTAGACTAATTTGTTGCCTGACTTAAACTAAAACAATTAGTTCTCAGTGGAATGAAAGAAAGAAAGAAAGAAAGAAAGAAAGAAAGAAAGAAAGAAGAGGAAAGAGGAAGAAAGAAAGAAGAAAGAAAGAAAGAAAGAAAGAAAGAAAGAAAGAAAGAAAAGGAAGAAAGAAAGAAAAGAAAAGAAAAGAAAAAGAAAGAACTCAAGGTTCCCACCAACACTGCAAAGTGTCAGTATTTTGGAGCATTAAAATTAGAAATTTCTCTTAAAGGTGTTTGGCATGAAGAAACATCAAAACTAAGGAAGCTTCAATTTTGGAACAACAAAGCATGTAGGTACAAGCAGCCAGGAGTGAAGCAGAGAAAATTATGTAATCTTACTGATAGGGAAAATGCCCCAAACCACACTTTCAAAAATGCTATGGAGTACCTAACTGCTTCTTTTTCTGCAGTGACCAGGAGAAAGCCATTTTAATAAGTCTTATACCCAATATTAAGGTTGCAAATTAAGCTTTTTTATTCATGTATATTTTCTCAGAATCTTTATTTTACAGTTAACATCTACAGTTAACATCTCGGAGGCACACACAGAATGCCTGAGATAACCATGTGGTGCCTTTTAAAATCAGATGAGAAAAATAATAAAATGCATGGAGCTCTGCTAACCTTTAGACTATTTGTTTTGATATTTTATCTTTCCAGATTGTTCTGTGATCATTAGGAAAGAGATTTCCAAACAGAATGCAGGCTTGCTTTGTGACGTGGGGATGAAGGTTTAGGAGGTGAGAAACCTTTTTAAAAACAGACATAAGATGTTCTACGCATCTATTGCAACTCCAAACTCTGCTAAAGTATTTTTCACCTTCTTAACCTATGTTTGAATCCAAGCTATTGGCTATACTCTAATCCATACTTACCTATGAGTAAACATGGAATCAAGGCGTAGAAAAACCACATGATAGGACTTGTCAAGATTTCTTCTAGAACCACAGAGAGGGTCTGTGTTTGGCGACTCAGCTCAACCTGGAACATTGTTTCCCTCCAGAATGACGCATTCTGTCCATATCAGCCATTCTTACTTCAGAATGCAGATGCTGGAGCTGGGGTCTGAGTTGCCGTGAAGACTGAGACTGAATTGTTTGAGAAAGACAAAGCCAGCCCAGACAGCTCAGAAGGGGCGGGCTGTGCAGCTCCCTCCTTTCTGTCCAAACCCAGATATTGCATCAGAGGGAGTGGCATAGGAGAGTTCCAGAGAAAAGGTAACTAACTCTGAGGAGCTTGAGAATCTTCCTAGGAGAGATATTTGACCACAGGCTCTGCTCTGTGGGTGGGACCCTGGATGTCCCTAGAGGCCTCACTGGTGGTGAGCAAGCAAGATTTTACCTTCTCAAATTTTACCTATCCTCTTCTAAGTCTCCATCTTGTGAGTTCATTCAAGCTGGGTACTTACTAGCTCCTTTTGGTACATACTCCAGAAAAAGTAAAGAAGTTAAAAAAAAAATTTAATATCTTTCAAAAAGTCAGAAGGTGAAGAATTTAGCTTTATATTTGCTTATATTTCCAAAAAAGAAAACCTGGAAGGAGATATAGAAACTAACAAAATTGGTTATGTTGGGGCAGAGAGAGTGAGAATTGGGAAGATGGAGGAGGAAAATTGGGACCAAGACTCCTTGAAATATATCTTTGTTTAGGGGCTTTTTTGAAATTTTTTTATTTTGGTAAAATACACATAAAATTTATCTTCTTAACCATTTAAAATTATTTTTACATTTAAATTCAATTTAATGAACATACACTGTATTATTGATTTCAGAAATAGAATTTAGTGATTCATCAGTTGCATATGACACTCAGGGCTCATTACTTCAAGTGCCCTCCCTAATACCCATCACCCAGTTACCACATCCCCCCACTCATCTTCTCTCCAGTAAACCTTAGTTTGTTTACTAGAGTTAAAAGTCTCTTATGGTTTGCTTCCCTCTCTGTTTTCATCTTATTTTATTTCTCTTTCCCTTACCCTATGTTCATCTGTTTTGTTTCTTAAATTCCACATAAGAGTGAAATCATAAGGTATTTGTCTTTATGACTGACTTCCTTCTTAACCTTTTTAAAATGTACAGTTCAGTGGTATTAATACATTTAAATTGTTGTGCAACCATCACCACCATCCATCCCTATAAATCTTTTCATCTTGTAAAACTGGAACTCCATACCAATTAAACAATTCCCCCCATTGTCTCCTCCCCATAGCTCCTGGTAACCACCATTATACTTTATGCCTTTATGCTTTTGACTACACTGAATATCTTATATTACTACACTTATATCAATGGAATCATGCAATTACTTGGCTTTCTGTGACTGATTTATTTCACTTAGCATAATGTCCTCAAGGTTCACCATGCTGTAGCATATTGCAGAATTTCCTTCTTTTCTAAAGCTAAATAATATTCCATTGTATGTACATACCACATTTTGCTTATCCATTCATTCATCTATCAATGAACATTTGAGTTGCTTCCACTTTTTAGCTAATATAAATAATGCTGCTATGAATATAGGTGTAAAAACATCTTGAGACCTTGCTTTCAATTCTTTTGGGTGCTATATATCTTTTTGCACTGTTTGGTGTAAGCATTAGTGGAATGCATGAATGGGAGAACATGGGTTTTAGGGGGCCACAGATTTTGGCTTTAGTTTCAGAAATTATTTGCATTATAACCTTGGAAAAAGTAATCATTCATTCATTCATTCATTCATTCATTCATTCACTAAGGGCCTACTGTATACTAGAATCTGGGAATTCAATAGCTCCTGCCCTAAACCAAGAACTTCTCAACTAGTGGAGAAGTTAGGTATGGGAATAATCATAAATCAATACTGAGGATAAAGTGACAGAAAGATCCACAAGGGAATATAGGAGCATTAAGGAGAAATATCTAACCTAGCCTCAGGGATTAGGGAAGGCTCCCTGGAAGAGGTGACTTTTAAGCTGTTAAATGCTGAAAAAAATTAGCCAGGCATGGTGTACTTAGGAAATCACAAGAAATTTTATTCAACTGGAGAGCAAGGTTGAGTGGCAAGAAATGAAGCTCTAAGGCAGACAGAACCAGGATTCCAGATAGCTTGGAATACTTAGCTGAGGACGTTAGACTTTATCCTGAGAGCAATGAAGGTCAAAGGAGGGGTTAAAAGCTCAAATCTGATATTATTCCCTGCATTGGTGCTTTCAAAAGTTTATGATTCGAATGGAGAAAACAGTGGAAAGAGCTAAACTGGAGGCAGGAGGGTAAGGAATAAACTATTGGTAAGTGAGGTAAGAGATATTGCTGGCTTCCATGAGGTTTTCCCAGGTCGGTAGAGAGAAGTGACTGAATTCAAAAGATGAAGGAGGCAGAACCCACAGCACTTAGAGTGGATTAGGAGGGTGGAGGAAGAGGAAAACATGACTTTCAGGTTCTTGGTTTGAGTAACTGGGTGGACTGTAGTGCCTCAATCAAAATAATGGAAAGGAGGAGGGAGAGGTGGGGTCAGGCTAGGCAGGGTTGGGGGTGGTATGGAAAAAGGTTGCGTGTGTTCACCTTGATACACTTCAATTTGAGATGGTTATGTGGGCAGCAGCTGTCTCTAGTATGTTTCTAATACGTATCTTCGTCTCAAATCTATGGATGTCAAATTATGACACCATTTCCCCTACCTTCAGCATTCCAGTAGTAGCAGAGACCAGGAAGTGGGTGAGAACATTCAAGGAAGAGTATGTACATTAAAGAGACATGTGGACGTGCACCTGGAGAAGACCTACATATAAGGACCAGCACCAGAAAAATAAGAGATAGAGGGAGAAAAAAATAGGTCAGAAAGATGACCCTGAAACAAACTGTGGTCCTGGAAATGCTGAAGGATGGATAACTCACCAAGGAGGAGTGTGGAAGAGTCATTGAGTTGATTATTGAAAAATGTCCCTTGGATTTAGCATCTCGAAAGCCATTAGTAATCTCAGTAAAAGGAGTTAGTGGAGAGCTTGAATCAGTAGATATTGTAAGTGGAGGATTGGATGGAAAAAATAGTACTCCTTTGATATGAATGGGAAGCAAGCAACTCCGTGAGCTTCATTTTTTCGTTTACAAAATAGATAATGTCTTACGTAATAGTTGTGGGATTAAAGAATACAGGCAAAGCACAATTAGCCCAGGGCCAGGAACACAGCAGTCTTCACAAATGCTATATTGACCATTTGTTATATTAATAATGTTAACAATAAATACAGGGGCACTTGGCTGGCTCAGTCAGTGGAGGATGCAACTCTTGATCTTGAGGTTGTGGGTTCAAGCCCCACACTGGGTGTAGAGATCACTTAAAAATAATTTTTTTTAAAGATTTTATTTATCCGACACACACACACAGAGAAAGCACAAAGAGGGGGAGCAGCAGAGGGTGAGGGAGAAACAGATTCCCTGCTGAGCAGGGAGCCTGATAGAGGGTTTGATCCAGGACTCTGATTAAAGCAAAGGCTTAAACTGCTGTGCCATCCAAGTACCCCAATACATTGGGGGATTACTCACTTTGGCTGCTCTTTCGCAGGCTCCCCATCTTATGGTTTGGCCCCTGGATCAGCAAAGAAAGGCTTCTAGTTGAAGATATCTATTAGAGGGTAGTTAAAAGAACGGGCTCTGGAGACTGCCTGGGCTGGCATCTGGGCTCTGCCACTTACTAGTTGTATTAGTTATATAGATTTTTTACTACATCATGGTCAAGAACACTTGCTGCATGCTCTCCTTGATCCCAGCACTGAGTGTGGCCACGTCTATGCCCTGACCTCTGGTCACCAGCTGCTTGTACCATCTCACTGCTCCCCTAGCGTCCGATCCTGGCCTCCTTTGCCTTTGGGTCTGGACGCACCTCAGCTTGGGAGTGTTTCATACATACTAGACTCAATACCTGTCCCCACTTTTACCTTTGTTCTCCCAGTCCTGGCTTCCTAATTCCTCTATCCTAAGTCCACTCTGCCCACAATTTCCACATGTTAAAAGTTAACAATATAAGTCAAAGTGTACTGGCTATCTACTACATGCCAGGAATTGTCCCTAAAGGCTTTCCATAATTATAAAGATTTCCATATATTGTATAACAGACTTACAAGGTAAGATTTGATTTCCAACTTTTCAGATGAGGACATAGGGCTCAGGAAAATTTATTACTGTAGATCACAGAGCTAGTCAGGGATGGAAACTGGAATTCCACCTGAAGTTTACCTAACTCCAAGTCCTTTTCACTTACCTTATTGCCTCGAGTGTCTGAAGAGCAGAGTGAGGTGAGTGATCTTGGAGATTAGCAAAGGTTTTAGAGAATTGACCAATCTCAGTATGGAATACTAAGGATCTATCAATTTAGATTTGGGTAGGAGAGATGCATTCAGTTTAGGATTCAACTGGGTGAGTGGCATGAGCCAGGCCCAAGGACCAAAAAGTTGAAGGGAATACACACTAAGGATAGAAAGGAAATGGTACGGAAACAGAAAATGATGGAACATTTACTCATGCTGTGGGAGAAGGAGAGTTGTTAGCAGAACTTGGGTCTTAAGATAGTTAGTTGTACTTGGGCATGAATTCCTGTCTCCTAAGGAGAGTCTCTCTCTTGGGCTCAGCACATCTCAAGGGACACTGAAGGGGTAATATTATCTGCCTGCCACAGCTTTTGAATGACAGTTCCTGTCAGGACTGCTTCATGACTCCAGGAATTCTTACCATTCACCTCCACTTGTGCCTGCCATTGGGTGAATACTTCTGGAGGGCTGTGCCTCACCTTCCACCTCCTACCCTTGCCTAGACATCCCCACTTTGATCTTGCCTTCGTCTTCTGGCTTTGAGGTATATCTTTGTAGCCTCTTGTCCATGCAACGTGCCCAAACCAAACTATCCCCTAATTTGTCTCCTGCACTTCTCAGGTCAATTTCTACCGCTTTCCAGAGTTGAAGGATCATCTATATCTGAAGATGAACTGCTAGGAGAATGAGTCTATTTCCTATTATAAGCAAGTACAGTCTAAAATAGGAGGTTTTTTTTTTTCATATTACACTATCTGCCATATAAGTATTTGATATTTAATTTTGCAAGAAAAAGCAAAGAGAGAAAAGGTTTTTGTGGATAAAGGTAAAGAGGCAGTGGGGAGGGATAAGGAGGTTGATGGTCAAAAAGACTGAGCTCTGTAAGACTGACACTAGAATGAAGCAAGGGGAGCAGACAGTAGGGCACAAAATTTGAGGCCACCACTCTTAGGGTTATGCAAGTGCAGGATAGGTCCTGGTGCCCTGCATGGACTACATGGTCAATTACTCTATTCCAATAACCACTCCTTGCCCTACTTAGATGACTTCCCTTTCCTTTACCAAGATTCCTAAATATCTATGTCCAATGTTTTTAGCACAGCTGACAGTTGTAATCCAGTCTCAGTTTCTTTCTCTTCTTTCCTCTTTCCCTCTTTCTTTTAGAAGTAAAAGTGGAATTAATTAAACAGTGAAATTCCCCTTGTCTTATATTCTTTGAATTCCTGCTTCCACTGAATCTGCTTCAGATATAATTTCCACACTTTCAAGCTCTAGTTTTCAGGGTTCTTGTAGCCCCTTTTCACCTCCTCTGAATATACTTTTCAATTTCCTCTGTAGTTTATTGTCTGGCCACCAGTGTAGAGCACCAGGAATTTAACCTTACTTAGGGTTAAATTTTTCCTTAGGGTGTGATCAATTAAAAACCTATGTCTGTCAAATAGTTCTTCTTCTGTAGTTATAACTGATTTTTTTCAATGTGACATGCCCCAACAACTCTTAAGGTGGAGAATCAAGCTTTATTCACAATAGCCCTTTGTAGTTAAAAGTTCTATGCTTAATAACATACTAGTTTATTCAATTTAAAAAAATGAAAACCAGAAACAATGCTCTGTAATAGTGAAGACTGTAATAGTCATCAGTGATTCTATTAATTGGAGCACACAATATACTCAACGGTCAATTTTTTAATTAGAGGCCTCCTTTGATCACCCAATATAAACAGTCTACTTCTCACTCTCACCCCCCTCAATCTGCTGCTGCTCTATTCTTTCTTTAGAGCACTTCTCCATTAGGCGTTTCACCAGTAGAAATATAAATTTTATGACAGCTTTTGGACACCTTTGTCTATTTTCTTCAGTATCATATTGCTAGCTCAGAACTCTGACACCTGGGCATTCAAATATTTGAGGTGAGTTGGTTGGATGGCTGGATGATGGATAAACATCTCCAAAAGCTAAACACAGACACACAATCATACACACACATATATAACAGTTCAAATATATTTTTTTTTCATTTTGGCACCAAGTGCTTAGCATATGCCCTGAGAAAATCAGGAAATCTGTTTTAACATCCCCCCTTATCTATAGTATAGAAAACATTTCAGAACAAGCAAAATATGGCATTACATGCTCCTAGACACAACACGCTTATTCAGGGATTACAAATTTCTTCCCTAAGAGCTCAAGAAAATCAATTCAATAATCATTCCTCTAAAATAGACAACACTTCAGTCTCATTCTGGAACTCAGGTCTTCACATGTCTCCAAAATTACCCAAAGCTATCTGCAACTTTTCCATGTAGGCTCAGATATAAATTTTCTTAGCCCAGAGATTTATTTAAAGCAACTAGTTATTTTTACTTTAGATGTCTATTGTTAATTGTCTATTTGTTTTCCTGTTTGAAAGTCATTATTATTCAAAAGCTACCAGGAAACGTGGAAAAAAGGAAATTGACTACTTTGTCTTCTGTAGTTATAACTACAAATGAAATTTCCATTATTCCAAAATACTGAGCCCAGGTTTACATAGCCTTAAAAATAGCTTAAAAAGTAATTTGAGTGAAATATTTAAAAATCAGCCAGACCAGCCAAATTAAGTATCTGTGCTAAGCCACTTTAGGCAACAGGTCAATTCTGAAATATTTGATAATGAAAGTGCTCTGGCCAGCAAACATATTCTTTAAAAGACACTTTGGTTTAAAAAATGTACCTTGGGGACCCTGGGTGGCTTAGCGGTTTAGTGCCTGCCTTCAGCTCAGGGCGTGATCCTGAGTCCTGGGATTGAGTCCCACATCAGGCTCCTGGCATGGAGACTGCTTCTCCCTCTGCCTATGTCTCTGCCTCTCTCTCTGTCTTTCATGAATGAATAAATAAAAAATCTTAAAATAAAATAAAATTAAATAAATAAAATTAAAAAAAATGTACCTCTATGTGGCCAATTATAACTGAAACTCCTGTTCATCAAAACCTCACAACACTCAATTTAGGTTCTACCCATTAAACAAAAAAGTCTTGGCAAACTGTATACTTTCAGATCAAGAAACACGTTGCTGGCAAACTAGAAAGATATATTTCGGTTGCTCAGTCACTTGGTTTAGGTCATGTAACAGCAAGAAATTAGGGTGTGGATTAGGCATAGTATGCTGGTCTGCACGTGTTTAGAGGATGACAGAGTTGAGTCATATAAACTTGCTAAACCAACAGAACCAGCTTATCAGAAGAGAGAGCTTCCTACCTTGCTTCACAGTAGAATAAAATAATGGTTTTCCCCAGCAGTAATGTTGCATTTTTAAAGAAGTCCACTGGATGCTGTTCAGAACATAAAATGGACATGTCATTTTGTATCAAATGTCCTTGAAGAAGGGACTACAGTTGTGAAGCCATTTGGAAAGTTAAAAGATTTCTCTCTATATATGTATCTATATACACAAAAATACAAAGGGCCCCCTTAGAGCAAAATATTAAAGTGGAAAGGTTAAAGTGTGTTATAATGCTACATTCCTAAATTTGTTGATTTGGACATTACATTCTGAGGTGTTTCTGAAAAATAATAGTTTTCAGATTCTAAACCAGAAACTCTATGTTATAGGAAAAATAGGGACTAACAAGTATATTTGGAGATGTGAACTATGGAGATAAGGGTTGGGAAGGGGACTTTTACAATTTTTTTTTTTTAACGATGTACTTTAATAAACATAAGGGGACTATTCAACTTAGATTCCATCCAATAGTCACCTTGTGGGAATTCAACTCCAGAACTGTCATATTATTTACGGGAAACCAGAACTCTAAACTTTATGTGAAATTCCCCAATTTTAAAGTGTGAACAATTACTTTTTTTGTACTGTGTAGGCTGAGCTGTACTCTGAAGAAGGCACCTGGCCAAGATGTGGGAGAGAGGCATGGTGAAATTTGGACTTTTCTACAAGGAAAAAGGCTGGTCTTGAGTTGGGGCAAGGGGGGGTAGAAGGTAAAAGGTACCTGTTCCTAATTCTCACAAAAGTACCTACACTGACAGCAGTGCCCCTGCTTCTTTCAATCTCTGGATTAGAAGATAGGATGAGAGCATTAAAATGAGATAATTTATGTGCCATGTACCTACAAGGATGGCCTTTTCCAACCAACCCAAGTTGCTCATCTGCTAGGCCTTTTTATTCTTCCAGCAATAGCAATGGATTAGCTAGCCTTCCTGTTTTTAGTGATATATCTGTGACACTGTCTTTTATTGTGCTATACACCTGTGTTACTGTGTATAATAAAAGATACATTGTATGTGTTCATACATATTCTACTGAATCCTAAGGACCTATGACCAATTAACAAATATCGCAACAACAGCTTTTGATTATTGAACTTAGATGAAGTTCTCAAATAACTTCTTCCAAGATTTTGGAGAAGTTATTTACAGATGAGGATCGGGCAGTGTTATCTGTTTAAATTGATGGCTAAGTGTCCCCTCATATGTGGAAGAAAATTTCCGTTAAGATAGAACATTTCACCTATTTTTTTTTTAATGTAAGATTTATTTATTTATTTTAAGGAGTGCGAGAGAAAGAACAAGAGAGTAAGATGGAGAGAATCCCAAGCTGAGCACAGAGTCCAATGCACGGCTCGAGCCCATGACCCTGAGCTCACAACTTGAGCAGAAACCAAGAGTTAGATGCTCATTTGACTAAGCCACCCAGGCTACTCCCAGAACTCTTAGGCTAAAACAAACACACAGATGGCAGTGTGTCACCAAACAGAATGTACCAGGCTGGGAAAAAGGAAACTTGGTTTCTAATACAAGTCAGGCTACTAGCTAGCTATGTAGATGTTTTCTAAGGTTGTTCTAATTCTTAAGAAAATTGCTTCAAATAAAATTTATGCTTATAAAGACAGTCATTGATATAAGGATTGGCTTAAGACTTTTAAAAATTGATAAAATATTTAAGTACAAAATTCCATAGTTTCTAGTGAGGTTTTCATTCCAGAATAACAGCACACAATAGGTATTATTGGCTCATCAACTCCCTGGCATTTTGCAGCCCAGCTGTGCATGCATAGGAGAGGAACTAAAGGACTTGAGAAACTACAGGATACTTGAAAGAAGAAAAATGTGGCAACAGAAAAAGAAGAGAGCAGACTGGGTGGCTCAGCGGTTTAGCGCCGCCTTCAGCCCGGGGCCTGATCCTGGCGTCCTGGGATTGAGTCCCCTGTCAGGCTCCTTGCATGGAGCCTGCTTCTCCCTCTGCCTGTGTCTCTGCCTCTTGCTCTCTGTGTGTCTCTTATGAATGAATAAATAGAATCTTTTAAAAAAGAAAAAAAGAAAAAGACAAATGATGACACCTTTTACATTTGCACGGAATAGGTTTTCTCTTGTGTGATTTAACAAATGGAAGAGTTCTACAGCCTGGTTTGCCTGCCTCACCTCCTGGATGCTGTTCAAGCTTTGTTTTGTTGAACAATCAGATACCCAAGTCTTTTGCCTTGTGGAAGATGAGTATATGCAGTGCTTGTTATATGCAGGTGCAGGTCATGTGGCCTATCTGGGAACTCTCTAGTTATTATAAATCTAATTATGTCAGAGAATGTGCAATCTACTTCCAGTCTTCTCCATTCCTAGCTGCTTTCTCAAAATCCTTAACATAAGTTCAGTGGGGTTTGCTATAAATATAGCTCATGTGATACATGATTAATGCATCAATTACACTGTGATTACAAAGTATTAATTGCTTCTTTTTTTTTTTTTTAAGAAACATCTTTTTAAAAAGAACACTGGGGGGATAAACAAAAAATGGAGAAAAAGAAAGCATCATCAGCTGTTTAAAATCAAATAAAAAGATGTTTACTACCTAATCATATTTATAACACTTTGAAACTATTTTCTTCAACTTATATTCAAGTGATTTTACAGCAAAAACAGGTAAGCACATGACTTTTATTTCTATTACAATTGTCTACTAATAATCATCTCAATAAACAAAAAGAGACTGACAAAGATAATGAAATATGAACTAAAAGGCTTTAAAAGTAGATGGGGGTGAAAGTGAAAAATTGTACATCAATGCTTTAATTGTATTTGCTGACTCCTATTGCTTAGTGGGAGAAGCCAGGGCTGCCACCCAGTGGCAATGTAAGTCTTCAAATGATTTTAAGAGTTAAAGAATAAAAATTACTTAAAATAATTTAAAAAAATAATCCAAAAGCCTCATGAATTAGACAATTTCAATTTTAACATCAGTAATTTTGGTGTATTAAATACTTATCTATAACATATTAAAGAATAGAAACATTCATTTGCTTAGGCAGCACTGGGGAAATTTTTTAAAATACCATAAGATTTCCTAATACTGAAAGTAATTTTGCTTAAATTTAAATTCCAGAACGAATTCTGTCGGAGAGGATAGCTAAGACCACAAAATACAGCTGTTTTCTTCTGTGACCTGCAGAAGTAGATTCAATACTCCATAGTAGCCTCTCATTCATACACCCAAGCTTCTGTTTAGTAAACAAAAACAATAGAAACTCTCCAAAAGTAAGATTTCAAAAATAACTTTCTCTAACCATTTGGCACATCCCATCTTTTCCTCAGGTATAATCAATTTTAGTGTCTCAGTCAACAAAACTCAAAGCTGAAAGAAGGAAAAGAAAATAGCAGAAATACTATACCTAATACTGATAGACATGTTTGGGGAGGGGAGACAAGTATCTCACTGCCTCCTACTTCCCCAACATTTGGCTGCAGCTTTTTTCACACAGACACAGATACAACATGCCCCAATACAAGATGCTTTGTCAAAATAACACTAGGGGGAAAAAATATAACACTAGGGCATCCATCTATAGTTTAAAAAGCTAAATATCTTAGAGACTGCTTTATTCTCTTAAATAACCAGGTAAGAAGCAACCCCACAAAAAAAGTCCTAGAAGTTTAGAGATTTTTGTTTCCAACAGTTGCAAATTAAAAGTGTACAAGATACGTTTTCAAACCTATGTCCCATTTGTTTTGCTTTACAATGAAGACAATGAATAATTTTAAAAAATGGCAGACACAACATACTTGATATTTACAATGGCTTGCAACAAATACCTGAAAATAATTTCTAATTATCCATTTATTATTGCTATTTAGTCACAGAAAAGAACGTTGTCCAAGAAATTTATTTTAGCATATGCCATATACTGATATAATAATTTTATATGAAGAGAAACCATTGCAGAAGTGACCTAAATATGGTGCCCTTACAAGGAAATAAAGAAAAAAAACCAATAAATTCTTCCATGTAAAGACTTTCGATCTGCATCATCTTTAGAAAATATAAAACCTTAATATTAGAAGCAAAGAGAAAAACAGACAAGAAACAATAAAACAGAAGACCAAGGATAAGGAACTGCTTTATGCAGATGCTTTGCATATGTAGTATATATGTATGGGCTGAGTTATAATAAAAATACTTATGTATCATACTCAATTCTCATGTAGAGTCAGAAATCAATTTCCAATCAAATATGATTGGACTGACATTTTCTCAGTCTTCAATTACATGATGAGTTATAGCTGTATAGCAGTCACTTCTGGTCAGCATTATCATGACAAATGCTTGATAAGATACAGTTTTTCTCCTTGTTCACTTGTAAAAATTGGTGCCTTTTTGTAATGTTCTACAAGTTCTTCCATGGTGCTGAATTTACGCTGCCCAATGCAGTAGACAGTCTCTTTTAGTTGGACTTTAAAATGCTTGTTTTTCCCTTGTGCTTTTAGTGATACAGAGAAATCATTTGGCTAAAAGAGAAAAAAACACATAGGGTAAACATTTTGAAAGATATCTATTAGCATTTTTATATTACACTAATAATAATAAAGTGCTCAAATTTTAGCTAAGTACTAGGCACTATGCTATTTACATAGATTATCTCCTTTACACCTCTAAACAACCCCTTTTAGAGATGATAAAATCAAGGCCAAGAAAAGCTAAGTTGCTCAAAATCACCCATGTAGTTAACAAGACAGCCAGGATACAAACCCAAGCAGCCAGACTCCAAAGTCTCTTAAATAATATGCTCTAGGGATTTCTGGGTGGCGCAGCGGTTTGGCGCCTGCCTTTGGCCCAGGGCACGATCCTGGAGACCCGGGATCGAATCCCAAATCGGGCTCCCGGTGCATGGAGCCTGCTTCTCCCTCTGCCTATGTCTCTGCCTCTGTCTCTGTGTGACTATCATAAAAAAAAAAAATAATAATAATAATAATATGCTCTAACACCCATGGCAAATCCTTTAGTTTAACATCTGAAGCACAAGAGCTATCTTCTCTCCTTCAGACAACTGGAGAAACACATGAGAAAACATGAGTTAATGTGAGCTAACAGTAGCTATCTCATAGACTAGCTCAGACATTTGGCTGAATTCTTAAAGACAATAGACACTAATGAGAGGTCATAAACTCAAATGCCTACAAGGGTCAAAAGACATGTAAACAAAGACAGGGTGGACAGAGAGAAGGAACAGTGCATGGCCAATTTAAAGAAAGTGGCCACTTAGTGGTGATTGTTGTCTTGTAGAAATACAGGCAAGGTTGGCAGGCCTTCCAATTTTATTTATTTGTTTTTAAAAAAGATTTATTTATTTATTTATTCATTCATTCATTCATTCATTCATTCATTCAGGGGGAGGGGGGGAGAGAGAGAGAGAGACAGGGAGGGAGAGAGAGAGAGGGGGAGAGAGAGAGAGAGAGGCAGAGACACAGGCAGAGGGAGAAGCAGGCTCCATGCAGGAAGCCCGACAAGGGACTGGATCCCGGGTCTCCAGGATCACACCCTGTGCTGCAGGTGGCGCTAAACCGCTGCACCACGGGGGCTGCCCAGGTCTTCCAATTTTAAAAGGAAGTCTGTCACCTGACTTTTTATAGCAAATTTCCCAATATTTAAATACTGGTAACAAATTCAAATGTTTAAAAAACATTGTTCATGTCAAACAAAATATCCTGTTTGAGATCTTTACTTTAAAAATTCTAGGGATGCTTGGGTGGCTCAGTGGTTGAGCATCCCTTCAGCTTAGGGCCTGATTCTGGGGTCCCAGGACTGAGTCCTGCATTGGGCTCCCCGCAGGGAGCCTGCTTCTCCTTCTGCCAATGTCTCTGCCTCTCTCTGTCTCTCATGAATAAATAAAATCTTTAAAAAAAAAAAAAATCCTACTGCTAAAAATAATGGTGCCCGTTGGCTAATATCCATGCTCAATTACCCACCAAGAAAATAGTGTTTTGTAACCACGCTACTTTCTTTCTTTCTGTTGTTTTTTTTAACCTAAACACTTTTCTGAACAGTCTAAAAGTTTTATATAGTTACTGACAAAGTTTCAAATAGTGGGCTTCTTGGAAACATCCTATACCTATGGTTACTCTTACCCCCCACTCTAAGGTCACTCATTTCCTAACGCTTCTTGCTCACTGCTTGTCCTAGAAAGATAGATCAAGTCAGGCATCTAACAGAAAACAAATCCCACCACGGTTCCCTATCATTGATCCTGCTCTTCCTGAGAGGTTATGTACAGGCCTCATTTCCTGAACTTCATATCAAGCAGTTGAATTACTTCTCTTTTCTTCCCTCCCTTTTATAAACATATACGTGCTATATGCAAGTGCACATACACACACCAGATAAGTTTTCTTCTGACTTTAAATCTTTTCCACAATCACACATTCACATTTATAGAACTACATACACAGAAATACTAATGATCTGAAAACTGGAAAAGTAGTGGTATCCTTTTAAAAGGAAAAATAAAGACCAGTTAAATGAATAGGATCAAATTCTAATATTCTAAACAGTAATCAAAAGAGCCTACATAACTATTATTCCATTTTTATGGTTTCATAGTTTTACTAATATTAGAAAAAATATCTTTTACTGCAAATACATTTCAAAAACAGTGAGTATTAAAATAGGTTTCTGAGGTAAATAATAAAAGTGTATTCCGGGGGATCCCTGGGTGGCGCAGCGGTTTGGCGCCTGCCTTTGGCCCAGGGCGCGATCCTGGAGACCCGGGATCGAATCCCACGTCGGGCTCCCAGTGCATGGAGCCTGCTTCTCTCTCTGCCTATGTCTCTGCCTCTCTCTCTATCTCTCTCTCTATGACTATCATAAATAAATAATAAAAAAAAATTAAAATAAAATAAAAGTGTATTCCAACTTCCAAACAACCAATCTATGAACAAACTTAAATCTCAATTTCTTTAATTTAGGGATTTCCTTTTATAAGGATGACAGCACATCCAATATGCAATTTAAAAAATGTTTTCTCAGGTGCACCTAGGTGGCTCAGTCAGTCAATCTTCTGACTCTCGATTTCAGCTCAGGTCATGATATCATGGTCGTGAGATTGAGCCCCAAGTCAGGCGCTGCACTGAGTGTGGGACCTGCTTGAGATTCTCTCTTTTCTCCTCTGCCCCTCCCCACACACATGTGGGTGCACATACTCTCTTCCTCTCAAGAAAAAAAAAATTTTTTCCCCCAGTTTAGTCCATTGCATTGTTTTAACTCTGAACAGAGAAGTCACAGTTCAGTTTTCTTCATTTTTCAGTGTAATGCAACAGAAGATATTTCAGAAATGCAAGACCAAAAGAATTTCAAAAGGCCAAATAATCCAGCATAGTTTAATCACTGCTAGGGCTGTATTTTATTCAAAATAAATATGATTGGAAAGAACATTGACTTTAGCTTCAGAAAATGTAAGTATACATCCCAACTTATCACCTGATTAATTTTAGAGAAGCAACTTACTCTTTCCAATCTTCTATTTATTTTTTTTTAATACTCAGAGCTCTATTTCTATTTATGTGAAAATCAACTTACCGAAGATTCACTATCACGAATGAGGAAATCACCTTCATGCCCTCTTTCATTTAATGCCATTTCTGCTTGATGCCTGGTGACTTTCCCATAATACCATGGATTGCCAGCAAACTTTCCAGTGAGTGAAGGCCTAATGTAATCACACTGAGGAGGTGATGGTTCCAAACCTGAGGTTAATGGATTGTTCTGCATAATGGTAACATAGTTTTTTGGCACCAGACCAACCATTCCATTGATCTTCCTGCATTTCCACCATTCAGGGTCATTTTCAGGCTTTTCAATAACATCCATTACATCTCCTTTCTCAAAATTAAGTTCTTCATCATTGGACGAACTGAATGGGTAAAGAGCCTGTACCACATGCAACACTTGGCCAGTATTTAGGTTATTGACAACTGCTGCTAATTTTTCTGACAGAGAACCCACATGGTCACCCAAAGGACTGTCACCTTCCTCAGTTACATAGTTTGAAGGGAACCATCCAACTTGTCCATTGTAGCTACCTCGCCACCACCCATCACTGCATTTCTCCATGACGATCACCTTTGTCCCTTTTATCAATGACAATTCATCCTCTCTCTCTGCCATGTAGTTAAATTTTACATAAGCAGGCATGTTGAGATCATACAGACGTTCCCCTGGGTCAACAAAGCTATCATCAGCAGGTGATGCAGAATCTGGCACACTGTGTTTTCTTTTCACTTTTCCAATGCCTGTTCACATAAAAAAGAGTAATAAAAGAATATAAGATAATGATAACCAAAAAATACAATTTTTCATTATTAAAAAAGGATCTTTACCTCTGTAGTTTTTTTAAGCCTTTAAATTTAGATAACAAATTTCTTTCTTCTTTTTTCCTTTCTTTACATCTTCATGACTTGTTTATTTTATAACTGGAAGTTTGTACCTTTTGACTTCCTTCACAAATTCTTTTCACAACCAAACATATAAGTCAGTTATTATATGACAGTTTATCCTCTCATCTTTTTTCAAAGGTGCTGAAATAATTGTATAACATAATGACAATTTCCCTAAATTTAACAAAATTTCTTCCAAATATAGATTATTTCTCTTATACCTACAACCTAAGTACATAAAGCCTTCACCAAACCCCTATGCTTGTCTTACTTTACCAATCTAAATTCTATAATTAGCTGTATAAAAATAAAACAACAAATTACAACTTGATATGCAATATAAAGTTGTAGGTCTGTCTGGGTAATCCTTTCATTTGCTTTCTTAGTTCCCATATCCATGCTGCTCTATTTACCTCATTATGTTTATTTTATTTTTAAAGATTGTATTTATTTATTCATCAGAGAAAGAGAGAGAGAGAGAGACAGAGAGAGAGACAGAGAGAGTCAGAGACAAAGGCAGAGGGAGAAGCAGGCTCCATGCAGGGAGCCCGACGTGGGACTTGATCCCGGGGCCTCCAGGATCACGCCCTGGGCCGAAGGTGGTGCTAAACCGCTGAGCCACCCGGGCTGCCTTGTTTATTTTAAAGTAATACATTATTTTCTTGTTTTTCTCCCCTCACCCTCTTCACATGCAAGCTCCAGAAGAGCAGGGATTTTTGTTGACTTTGTACACAGATACAAAACCAAAAATCTCAGACAGTGGTAGTACACAGTAGATGCTTAATACATATTTGTTGAAAGAAATGAGAAAAGCACCACATGGTACTACCATCATAAATGTATGCTATGTCAACTTTGATCATGTGTTTTCACTGCTGATCATTTCTTAGCACATGATTTTATGTTCTGCTTTTAATGAGAAAATGGAGGCACTCCTAGATAAAACTCCTCAAAACCTTCTCACTATCTCAAAACTCCTTATTACCCTCAATCTTTTTCTTCATGCAAATTTTCAATCTCTGATCCTCCCGGGATTTTAAATACCATTTTTCCTGCCTCTTTTGGGACTCTTGGCCATCCCTGTTTCCCTCCTACTCAGATCCTTCTACTGTCTAAAAACATACTCAGATCATTTCCATTCCAAAATAAAGTTACTTCAATCCTGCTAC
Organism: Vulpes lagopus; assembly: GCF_018345385.1. Taxonomy (NCBI): domain Eukaryota; kingdom Metazoa; phylum Chordata; class Mammalia; order Carnivora; family Canidae; genus Vulpes; species Vulpes lagopus. The sequence continues at coordinate 34,092,962 of NC_054842.1, read as the reverse complement.
TCCTTTTGAACTATACCATTCTTTAAACATGGTAAAAAGACTCTTTTTCCCCTTCAACTTCTTCACCATTCACTCACTCATTCCTAACTTCTTATGATCTGATCCTTTAATCTCTACCATTCTACCAAACTACTCAATTAAACCATTCTTATAAAAATTGTGTCATCTCTTTACTGCCAATCAATAACTTTTAGAGCCCTCATTCTTTTCAAACTCTCAAGGCAGCAACTAAGATCACAGATTATTCTATTGTTTTCTCCTTTAACTTCCCTGAGAGTCTCCTGTCTTACCTACTGACCTGTTTAAATATTTTTATTTATCTCTGTCTGGACTCCCCTAAACCTTGTTATAAAAATCGTACTGTATTTATTTTCTGTCTTCCTTCTTTAATACAAGTTTCCTGAAGGCAGGAAACTGGTTCTTAATACCTTTGTATTTTCAGCACCCACATAATAGGAACAAAATAAATATTTGCTGAATGAAAAAGTGAAGAAATTCCTCAGTTAAAAGCACGTCCCAAAATATGATGCCTGAACTTCCTCTCTACTTCAAGGATATCTTATACTTTTGTTTTTTGTAACTTCTGTATAGAAGGTTCTAAGGTCTCTCTGCAGGTCTAAGCTCTGTCTGGAATTCAAGAACTATGATTCCAACCATCACTAGACACCTACAGATTGTAGATATTTGCACTTCAAATACAACAAATACAAGACTTATCTCTAAATAAAAATAACCTCTCCCATGCCAATAAATCAGTTCCCTGCCTCTTAGCTTCTTTACTTGTAGTTAATATCATCCCGAAAAATCCCCACATCAGGAATTTCTGGCAGAGTAGGGAATTCTATGGCTCCATTTGCCCAGAAAGGCAACTAATGAGCTGACAGATAATGTCAAAATCAACTTTTGCAGAATTCTGGAATCTAGTAATAAATTTTTTTTAGGTCAAAGATTAGTGAAAAAAGAAGCTGCTGCTTTGTAGTAAGAATGCTGTGGCATTTTAAATCACTTGCCTATCATCTTTTACATCCCAAATCAGTAGTGGCTTTGAGGACAGTAACTGGCACTCCTAATGCCAGAGGGAGCAATACAGATCTTATTCTCAAAGAATTATGACTGTGGGTTTCAAGCTGTTTGGTGGCCATGTGAAGGATAGGCATAAAAGCTTGCCTTGGTTTTACTGGACCTGGAACATTCTCATTCTTTTCCTGAAATCATTTAATTGATGTAGCAGCCTGGAGAAAGGGGCAAAAACTGGGACAAGGCACAGACTGAAAACCCCAGCAAGGAAAAGACAGAACACCAACTTCAGAGGCCACACAGGACAAAGAATATAGACTTTACAAAAATAGTTTAGAAAACTCACTAAACAAGTAAACAACCTATAATAAGAAGCAACAACAAACCATAGCGGGGGTAGAATCTGATGATAGAAGAAAAAAACTGTCAATCAAGAATTCTATACCCAGCAATATCGTCCTTCAAATTTGAAGGAAAAATTAAGACACTCCTAGGTAAACAGAAACTGAAGGAGTTTGTCACACTAGGTTCATGCTAAATAAATGCTAAAGAAAGTCCTCTAGGCTGAAATGAAAGGACACTAAACAGTAACTTAAAGCCATATGAGGAAATAATAGTAAAGGTAGCTTCGTTCATAAATATAAAAGCCAGTATTATTATTTTTTTGGTTCGTAAATCCTTTTTTTTTCCTATATGATTAAGATACAAATTTATAAAACAGTAATTTCAAATCGAGGTTAATGGGCAAACAATGTATAAAAACAGAACTTTATGGGGCAGTTGGTTAAGCTTCAGACTCTTTGGTTTCATAAGTTTCAGACTCTCAGGATCGTAAGATGGAGCCCTATGTCGGGCTCTCTGCTCAGCAGGGAGTCTGTTTCTCCCTCTCCCTCTGTGCTCGCTCATGCACTCTCTCTCTCAAATAAATAAAATCTTAAAAAAATTTTTTTCAAAAAAAAAAAACCTCTCTCCTTCTCCCTCCATCTCTACCCCACTTTCTAAAATAAAATAATCTTAAAAAAAAAAAAAAGATGAAACTGTAAAGGAGTTTTGTATGCCAGCTAAATTTGCATCATTTCAAAAATGACTGTTAAAAAGTTAAAATGTTAATTATAATCCTCTGGGTAATCACTAAGGAAAAGCTAAAAACATGAAAGAAATGAGAAGGGAAAATGGTACATCAGGAGAAAAATCAATTACAAAAGAAGTCAGTAGTAGAAGAGTTGAGGGGAGAAAAGGCATGCAACATACAGGAAACAAATAGCAAAACAGTAGGCATGGGGCGCCTGGGTGGCTCAGCGGTTGAGTGCCTGCCTTCAGCCCAGGGTGTGATCCTGGAGTCCCTGGATCGAATCCCACATCAGGCTCCCCGCATGGAGCCGGCTTCTCTCTCTGCCTATGTCTCTGACCGCCCCCCCTCGCTCTCGCTCTGTCTCTCATGAATAAATAAAATCTTAAAAAAAAAAAAAGAAAAGAAACAGTAGGCAGCCTTCCTTACCTGTAATTACTTTAAATATAAGTGAATTAAAATAATGGACTAAAGGGACAAAGGTTGGCAGAATGGATTTAAAAACAAGATCCAACTCCATGCTATCTATAAGCACTCACTTGAGATCCAGAGATACAAACAGGTAAAGTAAAAGGACAGAACAACATATTCCATGAAAATAGTAACCAAAAGAGAATGGTTGTATTAATATCAGACAACACAGTCCTCAAGACACAGGTTGTTAAAGGAGACAAAAGACATTATTATGTATTGATAAAAGAGTCAATCCATCAAGAGGATACAAACATTATACACACCTAGTAAGAGAGCTTCAGGACATATAAAGCAAAACTGACAATTAAAGGGAGAAACTGACAGTTCTACAATATAGTTAGAGACTTTAATACTTTTCAATAATGAGTAGAACTAGACAAAAATTTATTAAGGAAATAGAGGACCTGAAAAATACTATAAGTTAATTAGACCTAACAGACATATAGAACACTGATAAACAACAGCAGAATATACAGTTTTCTCCAGTGCACACAGAACACTCTCCAAGATAAACCATATGTTAGGCCACAAGACAAATCTAAATACATTTAAAGAGACTGAAATCATAAAAAATATCTTCTCTGACCATAATGGAATGAAACTAAAAATTAACAGAAAGGAAAACTGGAAAATTCACAAATATATGTAAATTAACACACTAAAACAACTGGTAGGTCAAAGAAAAAAATTACAGGTGAGATTTAAAAATACCCTGAGACATATGGCAATGAAAACACAACATACCAAAATCTACAAGCTGCAGCAAAAGCAGTGCTCAGAAGGAAATTTTTTTTAAATTTTATTTATTTATTCATGAGAAACACAGAGAGAGGCAGAGACATAAGCAGAAGGAGAAACAGGCTTGATCCAGGGATCACGAAAGGCAGATGCTCAACCACTGAGCTACCCAGGTGCCCCTCAGAAGGAAATTTATAGCTCTAAAAGCTTATGATAAAAAAGGAAAATTTTTTTAAAGAAGAAATTGATCTCACTCAAATCAATAACCTAACTTTAACCCTTAGAGAACTAGAGAAAGATCAAACTAACCCAAAGCAGAAGAAGAAAAAAAAAATAATAAAGATCAGAGCAGAGATAAACACAAGAATACAAAAGGAGAATACAAAAACAAAGAGTCAATGAAACTACATGAAATACAAAACAATGAAAAAGTTGTTTTTGCAAATAGCAAAATTGACAAGACTCAAATTACTAAAATCAGAAATAAAGTGGGATTCACTAGAAACCTAACAGAAATAAAATAAGAAAAAAAATAACACTATGAACACTTGTACACTAATAAATTAGATAACCTAGATGAAAAGAACAAATTGCTAAACACACAAACTCAAGAACCAATAGAAAAATTGGACAGATCTGTCACAAGTAAAAGAGTAAATCAGTAACCAAAAACTTCACAATAAGGAAAAGTCCAGGACTGAGTAACTTATCAATTCTACCAAACATTTCCTTCTCAAATTTCTACAAAAGAGATAGAAGGAAACATTTTGTAACTCATTCTATTGAGGTCAGCACTACCCTGGTATCAAAGCCAGATAAAGTTATCACAAGAAAAGTATTGACCAATATACCTTATGAATATAGATTGAAAATTCTCAGGGTGCCTGGGTGGCTCAGTCTGTTAAGCATCTGCCTTTAGCTTGGGTCATGATCCCAAGGGTCCTGGGATCAAGCTTTCCCACACTGGGTTCTCTGCCTGGTGGAAAGCCTCCTTCTCCCTCTCCCTCTGCCTGCCCCTCTCCCTGCTTGTGCTCTCTGTCAAGTAAATAAAAATTTTTTTTAAATTCCTCAACAAAATAATCAATTCTTGCTATTCGTGGTAGTTACATTCAATAAAGTTACCATGAAATACCTACAAACCTCTCTGTTCACAACATTTGTATCAACCAAGCAATATATAACCTTGCTTCACACTTTATTTAATGTAAAATATTAACAGTGAACTTTGGCCCACATCACTGTAACTCATACCTAAATGAAGCTTACCTAACACATATTTTTTCCATGAGGCAAATCACATCTTTCTTGCACTTAGGAATACTAGGCAATACTTTAGGGCTGTGCTTGGGGGAGGGGGGCATTTTAAACAGCAAAATCATAAACAAACCAAAAAAAGGGTAACAATGGGCAGCCCGGGTGGCTCAGTGGTTTAGTGCCACCTTCAGCCCAGAGTGTGGCCCTGGAGACCCGGGATCGAGTCCCATGTCAGGCTCCCAGCATGGAGTCTGCTTTTCCCTCTCCTGTGTCTCTGCCTCTCTCTCTCTCTCTCTCATGAATAAATAAACAAAATCTTTAAAAAAAAAAAAAAAAGGATAACAATGAGAAAGTCATGGCACTAAATAGACTGCTTATTCACAATATGAGAGCTGAAACAAAAAGGCAGGCCATCACCTTGTTCAACCTCAGCTGGCAATATGTGCATCAGACAACTCAAAATTTATGCTACTCTGCACATGTCCACAAAAGCATCCCAATGATCAATTTGGGACTTCCAAATAAAATTTTAGCGAGTAGGCAAATTCACAAATATGGAATTTGCTAAAAACAGGGATTATCTATACTAGCAAACAATATAGCAACATATTAATAGGAATGTACATCATGATAAAGGGATATTTGTCCCAGGAATAGAAGAGTAATTCAATAGTTAACAATATGAAAATCAGTATTATTACATACCACATTAATATAAAGAAAAAACCCCAAATTATCTCAACTGATGCAGAAAAAGCACAGGATAAAACCTAATATCATTTCATGATAAAAGTACCAGCCAACTAGGAATATAAAGGAATTTCCTCAACATCATAAAGAGCATTTACTAAAAACAACAACAACAACCTGCAGTTACCATCACATTCAAAAGTAAAAGACTGAAAGCTAAGATCAGGAACAAGACATGGATGCCCTTTCACCCACTTCTATTCAACAATGTACTGGAAGCAGTAGCTAGGACAATTACGTAAGAAAAAGAAAAGAGATCCAAACAAGAAAGGAAGAAGTAAAATAATCTTTATTTGCAGATGACATGATCATAAATACAGAAAATTTTTATTTCTGTATGTGTGTAACACAAAAAATGTTATAATAAATTTGCAAGATACAAAAATCAACACACAAAAACCAACTGCATTTCTATATACTAGCAGAGAACAGTTCTAAGAGGAAAATGAGAAAACAATTCCATTTATGATAGCATACATAATCAAATACATAGGTTAAACTTATTGATCAAGGAGGTACAAGACCAGTATACCGAACACTACAAAATACTACTAAAATTAAAGCAGATCTAAGAAAAGACATTCTGTGTTTATGGATTTGAGGGCTCAATATTTTTAGATGGTAACACTATCCAAAGTGATCCATAGATTCCATGTAATTCTTTTCAAAGTTCTAATATTCCTTTTTTTGCAGAAATAGAAATGCTGATTCTAAAATTCATATGGAATTGCAAGGGACCCAAATTACCAAAAAAATCTTAAAGAAATGAAAACAATGGGTAGCCTGGGTGGCTCAGTTGGTTGTGTCCAACTCTTAATTTCAGCCCAGGTCATGATCTTAAGGTCATGAGATCAAGCCCATGTTGGACTCCACGCTGGACATGAAGCCTGCTTAAGATTCCCTCTCTCGGGATCCCTGGGTGGCGCAGCGGTTTAGCGCCTGCCTTTGGCCCAGGGCGCGATCCTGGAGACCCGGGATCGAGTCCCACGTCGGGCTCCCGGTACATGGAGCCTGCTTCTCCCTCTGCCTGTGTCTCTGCCTCTCTCTCTCTCTGTGACTATCATAAATAAATAAAAATTAAAAAAAAAAAAGGATTCCCTCTCTCCCTCTCCTTTTGCCACCACCCCCCAAAAAAAGATGAAAAGAAAAATGGGGGATTTTCACTTCACAATTTCAAAACTCACTTCTAAGCCACACAGTAATCAAAACAGTACAGTACTAGCATAAAAGGACATACAGACCAACAGAGCAGAGCTGAGCGTTCTGAGATAAACTCATACATCTATGGTCAACAGATTTTAGACAAGGGTGCCAGACCATTTAATGGGGGGAAAGAACAGTCTCTTCAACAAGTGGTGCTAGGAGAAATGGATATCCATACGCAAAAGAATGAAGTCAGACACCTAATTTGCACAACAAACAAAAATTAACTCAAAATGGATCAATTACTGAAATATAAGAGTGAGAACTTTAAAACCGCTGGAAGAAAACATAAGGGAAAATCTTTATGACCTGGGAGTAGCAATGAATTCTTAGATTTGACCCCAAATGCACAAGCAAAAAAAAAAAAAAAAAGATTGCATACAGTCTACAGTCTAAATCCAGAACACATAAGGAACTCTTGGAACCCAGCAGCAAAAGAACCTATTTCAATAACAAGCAAAGGACTTGAGCAAACATTTCCCCAACAAAGATATAAAATGTCCAAAAACAGATGCAAAGATGTTCAACATCATTAGTCATTAGGGAAATGCAAATCTAAGTACAATGAAATACCATTTTCACACCTATTAAGATAGCTATAACAAAACAAAACTAAACCAAAACAGGGAAAATAACAAGTGTCCATGAGGATATGGAAAAAACAAACCCCTCCAACACTGTTGATCAAAATGTAAAATGGGGTGAGGTGAGTGGGGCCAGGGTCAAGAGCAGAGGCCGAACTCGGGATCTGACAAGATGGCTGGGCTGCCCCGCAGGATTATCAAGGAAACCCAGCGTTTGCTGGCAGAACCAGTTCCTGGCATTAAAGCAGAACCAGATGAGAGCAACGCCCGTTATTTTCATGTGGTCACTGCTGGCCCCCAGGATTCCCCCTTTGAGGGAGGGACTTTTAAACTGGAACTATTCCTTCCAGAAGAATACCCGATGGCAGCCCCTAAAGTACGTTTCATGACCAAAATTTATCATCCTAATGTAGACAAGTTAGGAAGAATATGTTTAGATATTTTGAAAGATAAGTGGTCCCCAGCACTGCAGATCCGCACAGTTCTGCTATCGATCCAGGCTTTGTTAAGTGCTCCCAATCCAGATGATCCGTTAGCAAATGATGTAGCGGAGCAGTGGAAGACCAACGAAGCCCAAGCCATAGAAACAGCTAGAGCATGGACTAGGCTATATGCCATGAATAATATTTAAAATCCATCTGATCATGAAGTGTGCATCACTTCTCCTGTTCTGCCAAGACGTCTTCCTTTTTTGTTTGCATTTAATGGACACAGTCTTAGAAATGTTACAGAATAAAAGCCCAGACATCTTCAGTCCTTTGGTGACTAAATGCACATTAGCAAATCTATGTCTTGTCCTGATTCACTGTTGTAAAGCATGAGCAGAGGCTAGAAGTACTATTTGGATTGTTGTGAAACGTTTCAAAGCAGTGGCCCCTCTCTGCTTTTATTCATTTCCCCCATCATGGTTTAAGTATAAAGCACTGTGAATGAAGGTAGTTGTCAGGGTTAGCTGCAGGGGTGTGGGTGTTTTTCTTTATTATTATTTTGAGGGGGAGAGGTAGTTTCATTTTAATTTTATGGGCTCCTTTCCCCCTTTTTATGATGATCTAATTGCATCGGTTAAAAGCAGCTAACCAGTTCTTTAGAATATGCTCTCTAGCCAAGTCTAACTTTATTTAGATGCTGTAGATGGACAAGCTTGATTGTTTGAACCAAAATGGGAACATTAAACAAACATCACAGCAGCCCTCACTAATAACATTGTGATTTGCTGTCAAGTGTAGAATCCTTCCTTCAA